>NC_057853.1:112382063-112683174 GCF_015237465.2 Chelonia mydas | reverse complement strand
TTCACCTTGCAGACAATAAATTACAAAAAAGGCTCTTTAAAGTGGGGATGGTAGGGGAAGAATGATGGAGCTAGGTGAGACAGTGAGTTAATGCCTCAGTAGCTCTGGAGCCCTTACTGGGCCAAAGTTTGTGTTTCAGCGTAGTTTCTGCATTGCAAAACTAAACACTGAGGCCCTGTTTTTCAATCCTTTGCTTAGAAGAGGTTATGGACCAGAACACGAGTGATTTTTGCAGCTCTAGGTGAGGGGCCTTGATGGAGCTATATGAGGAAGCTTTTACAGTAACTGGCTAATGTTCTGCCCTTCACTTTCACGAGATTTAAAAATATTCAATTTCACAAGTCAACTTTTTTAAAAAAAATAATAATAATAAAAAGAAGTCTGATGTGTTAACCTTGATGCAGAAAGAAGATACGTGTTACAAACATCTCCTTGGGAAATACACAGCCCTTGTGACTCTTCCTATCTCCCGAGCATACTTTTACATTTCCACTTGATCATCTAACTTTTATTGGTGCCTTGGTAGTGATTTGCCAATACTATTAATGAGTTCCATGGCTTTGGTAAATAAGAGATCAAATTGACTTCACCCATTTATGTTAAAAATTGAGCTAATTGAGCAGTTGAGTAGCATCAGTGTCATCTAAATCTGACACTTAATGCAGCCCTAAACAGATTTTTATAAGGTTGCTGCTCAAATTGATAGCTGATGCATTGTAATATACAAAACCCAGAGTCTGCTTGAGTTGTTTATCTTAAATTTGGCTGTAAACTATGAAAGTCCATTTCAACCACGTAATTGCCTTTTAGTGTCCTTTACCATCAGCTGTAAAATGTCAAACAAACATTAGCAACCGCAGCAATGGGTACGTTTTATGAGCATGTGGTAGACTTCTTCACCCCAGTAAAGTTTATTTAGGAATCAAAAGTTGATAACATTCTAATGCATGAAGAAGCATAGGGTTTTTCTCTTTGTGTCAGGCAGTATCAGTCTGATAACTATCCTGAAGTAAAATATGGAGGGTTTCCCTTAGTTTTACATTACCCTGGACGTTACCATCTTGCCATATTCTAGCTAGGCTGATAAAATAACTATTCACATAAACTACGTTAACATTAAAAAAGAGATGGCTGAAGGGGTATTTACACACAAAATGAAAGAAACATGTATAATGGTTAATAGGAAAAAAATACCATTCTCCTGTGGAATTTAATTGTGGAATTGTACTTAAAGTCCTATGGAATTTAATAAGGAGTCCTGTGCCAAAGGGGTTCTATAGAAATTGTTCTAAAATTTAATAGAGATTTGTGTACTTTCTGTAAGTTTTGAAGCATTCCCAAGGATTCAGTAACAGGTATATAATTTTCTATTAAATCCTATAGGATGATCCAAAATAATCTATTAAAATCCAAAGGATCTCTCCATAAGGGAAATTAATAATACTTGTCACTTATCTCATCATTTTAATCCATGGACCTTAAAGCATTTTACGGAGGAAGATAAGTGTCATTACCCCCATTTTTCTGACATGGAAACGATTACTTGAGAGGTTAAGTGACTAGACCAACGGAAAATCACACATGAAATCAGTTGCCTGAGCCAGGAATTAGAATCCAGATCTCTTTATTCCCAATCCTGTACTCCCTCTGTGCTCCCTACCTACTGGATTGTGCTTCCAGTAAGAGAATACAAGTCTGTTTGCATATCAGAGGGGACTGGAATATTGCCATGCATTAATATGCACAATCAGGAGTTTACATGGGAGTCTGTGTACATGGAGTAATTTAGCTCTGTGTAAACAAGTTCTCTGTTGATTCTGACAGCTAATGTACACTCCGCAATATTAGTGTTAGTACTTAGATGTTTTATCATGTTTGTTTTCTTTCTCTACTAGAGTGTTTTATTAATAGCTTTAACATGTAAACAATCACCTCTAATGTTTCGATGCTATGCATGCTGTACCTTCAGAAGGATTCTGGTTTTGTTATAGTAGTTAATACTGGCTTATAAGAGCTATTCCATGGAATAACCTTGTGCTAATTCAAGCATTCTTATTGCCTGTGTAACAAGTGGCACCAAGTCATTCAAAAATAAATCTGAGCAGATTAAGAAAAGATCAGTACTAGATGGTGTCAAAGCTTATGAAAATATTGTAGCACTGTAAGCTAAACTGCCAAGTTCAGCCACAACTCTTTGAAGAGCTGTAGGAAGCAGCATGAATGATCCCAGGGAAGACTGTCTAAGAAAGGCTGGATGTGGGGTCTTGCCAGTATAAAGCCTCTCACTTTGTGACATCAACTCCTCCCTCCCCCAGGCTGTGTGTGACCCACTCTATTTCCAACTTACCTTGCTCCAAAGCAGTGCAGTTTTCATAATAGGGTAAATATATAATTATGGTGATTTTAAATTCAGTGGTCCTGATTCTCCACTGTGATCGATCTGATTTCCATGAGCACAGTGGAATAACAACAGTCCATCTCAAAAGCAAATGGTATAAGCACCAAAGCAGTTTGGTTAGTAGGTGTCATGCTGCAGCATCGTGAGTGGCTGAGAAGTCCAATTCTGAGGCAATAGTCCTTGCCACAGCTAATGCTGCCGTAAAGCGCAAGGCCAAAAGATGAAGCCAACACACTACTGGTGCTTGTGGCCTCCCGCACTTTCCTTTTCGCTTTTTGCTTTCCTCTCTCTCAACCATCTCTGTTCATCCTCTTTGATTCCCTCATTCAGCACAGACCTCCGGGTACCCTCTTGCTCCCAGTTTGTGCTGTCGATGTTGAACGTTTTCAGGTCCCTCTTGCAAATGTATTGAAACCTGAGCCTAGGTTGGCCGAGGAGAATGTGTCTATCATCCATGCAGTGTAGATGACCAAGCCAGTGGAGACGTCTGTGTTCGACAATAGTGATTAGAGTTGATCATTTTGCTTTCTCATGTAGTTCGATGTCAGGAACTTTGGTTTCTCACTTGATATTTAGAATACAGCACAGACAGTGGCTGTTGAAGGTGTTTAGCCTTCTCTCATGCCTGCTGTAGGTGGTCCAGGTCTTGCTTACATACAGCAGCATGCTCAAAATGCACATCTGGTAGACCCAGATCTTGGTGTCTAGCGTCAGTTTCCTGTTATACCGCATGCACTTGGTCAGTAGGCTGAATATGGTGACTGCCTTCCTGATGTGAGAATTAAGCTTGTCATCTAGAGATAAGTTATCTGATACAATTGAGCCTAGATAGAAGAACTTATGCATAACTACAAGCATGGTGTTAGCTATTAAAACTTCTGGTGCGGTCAGCACACCTTGTCATAATCACTGTCTTTAGATTTATGGTTACTCCAAATTCATCACAAGCTAGTGCAAAGCTATCATAAAGTTGCTGGAGCTCCTCTTCACTGTGTCCAATGAGCACTGTGTCATAGGTGAAAAGAAGCTCTCATCTCAGTAGGTGTTTGACTTGGCTTTTTGCACTTAGACGTGCTGTGTTGAGTTTTCTGTCTGATCTTGTATGGCGATGTATGTCGTCCATGTTAGAGAAAGCATGATGAAGCAGCAGGGAGAAGAATATACCAAAGAATGTTGATGCCAAAACACATTCCCGTTCGGCACCACTGTGATTTCAGAACTGTCAGTTGATCACCATAATACCAGGCTGTCACCTTCATGCCATCGTGGAACCATCAAATCAGACTGATGAGGACTGGGAGCAACCAATTTTCTCTAGCAATTGGAAAGAGAAGAGTGCCCATGAAATCAGGGGAGTTAATTCATCAAAAGACTGATGTAACAAAATGGAGAACTGGGACTTGTATTTGAGCTACTTTGTCTTTTCTCTTTCTACGTGTGGGTGAATATTCTGAATTTAACCATAAAAAATCTTAAGATTAAAGATAAGGCTTTGACTTTAAGTCCATCCTGTTGTATGTTGAGATTGCACAGTTCTGAGAGAAAATGTTCTGCAATACCAAAGCTCAGTCAGGTAGTCTGAGGACATAGGTTTCAGCCGTAACTAAGAATTTCCTTCCTTTCTTGGGTTTTAGACCTTTATCATTAATATTTATCTTTCTGTGGTTTTTATACTGTCGTTGATCATGATAATATTATGGTACAAATTAAATTCTGCTTCCACCTAATTTTTCCTGTATCTCATTTGCTTTTTTCCTTTATGGCTTATGAAGTGTCACAGCTCAGTAGTACCAATTATTATTTTTTTCCCATTTAATGGGCAGTTTTAATGTTCTAGGAGAATCCGTTTTCTTAACATAATGATGGCATTTTTAAGCTGCTGCATACCATCTAAATACTTATTACTTGTCCTGCAGTCTTTGAACATATCTAGCTATACTGTTCTAGCATCGTCGAAAATACAGTTCATAGAATATCAGGGTTGGAAGGGACCTCGGGAGGTCATCGAGTCCAACCCCCTGCTCAAAGCAAGACCAATCCCCAGTTTTTGCCCCAGATCCCTAAATGGCCCCTAAATGAATTCAACTCACAACCCTTGGTTTAGCAGGCCAATGCTCAAACCACTGAGCTATCCTTCCCCAATCTATAGCAAAAGCAAGCACTTATGATTACATGGATGGCTTCAGTTTTAAACCTTTATTTTTCCTGTGTTTAGTTCTAGTTAGATAACCTTTCTAGGGATACTTTAACACCTGAAAAGCTTCCATAAAGTCAAAAGTTACTCACAATCACATTCTGTGAAATATGCCAACTAGGTAAATGTTTTGTATATTTCAGTGCACTAAGCGGTTTTCATCTGACCATAACGTTTTCTTCAGACTAAAACTTGACATTAGGTGAGTCTGGGATGTGCATTTGTATAAAAATCTATTGGTTCATTTTAAGTTAAATTTGTCTTTAAACTGAGCGTGAGTACATGGGTAAAGGTTCTAGGTTATTCATCAAAGCTGGAGCCCCATGCAAGCCTTTTGCCCCAATTTACTAGGTCATGAAATTCACCCCCGTGCAGACAATCAGCCCAAGACCTATGCACCAATCAAGTTCTGTTCACTCTGGGATGAATTTTGCACCAAATCTATGTAGCCGTTCATGTCATAATATTTTACTAACCTTCAGCAAGACTTGATTATAATCTAATAACCTGGGTCAAATTCCAAAATAATAATTAAATCTTTTTTGAAATGATATTTCCTATTTGTTTTATAAAATATATTTTGGTTTGCAATTAAGAGTGTTGGGAATACATGGTGGGAAATTGAGTCACAAGTCCACCCAATTTAGGCTTAATCAATTTTTGCCTTTATTTAGACATTTTCAGACAGAATTATTGCCACTTATAGAGTCTGACCATATATTTATGCCAGACGATAAATAGATAAAATGGATTAAGTAGGGGCCCAAGTTGCCACATTCTGGGGTACCACGAAGTTCTCCTGTACTTCATGATGGTAGTCACTGCCTCTGATCCCTGGTCTGGTCCTTCTGTTTTGTTCCTTTAGTTTCTGGGTCCAGTATTTTCTCCATTCTGGGTTCCCCTCCATTTGGATTCTTATACATTTTCACATTACATAATCGTTAACTTTTATCCAATCAGCATTAAGTATTTGTTTTATGTAACCCGTAATAGTATGCATGCGCAAGATTCAGTTTACACTTTTGCTGTTTTCATGTCATGTATTCAAGTCATCTTGCCCTTATTTTTCTCAATGGAATAGACTTTTAACATTACAAGTTTGTGTATTTATTATACTGATTCACTTTTCCTTTTACTTAAAGTCTTCCAGTGTAACATATTCCATGAAACATCACCTTGGTCCTAAAAACAGTAGCATTATTTAAGCAAATCTTTGAAAGGGCCGGGGGAAGAGAGGGAAACCTGTCAAAACAACATTCATGCCAAACAAAGTTAAGCTAAGGCATTAGCCTAAGGGTTACCTCATAGGAACTCATTCACTACCCCATAATTATAAGCTATTAAAGTAACAAAACCCTTATTTTTACCATTAGCAGTTCTTCATCTTTATATTTCAGTATCATAAATCAGTATATATATATATATATATTATCATACCCTTTAATTTTTATCTGAACAGGAAAATTATAGGGAACATGGTTCCCTGCTAATGTCAACAATTTTTTCTTCTTCAAACATGGATTTTTAGGGGACTTTTTACTCAAAGTCCAACATCATAGACATTAAGGCCAGAAGGGACCATCATCATCATGTTTGTAAATTATTAAAAGGACCTTGTCAATACTTTTGTCCGTTGCATTTTTAGGTGGTTTTTATTTTAATTTCATTTGTGATATTTAATTGTTCCCCAACAAGGGCTTGTACATACTTTCACAATGAGGGATTGTTGGTTGAATAGGACTCTGTCATTTAAAAACAAATGAGTTATTTAATTTAGAATAGCAGCCCTTAGGCTTGCGCAGTAATTTACTTTCAACAAAAATGTCATTAGCATTTTCACGCCATAGATTTCCTGCATATCTCATCGTCATACGCATGTTAGACAGCATATTATGTTTTCAGGGGGCAAATTCTTGTTGATTCAACAGACTGAAGGAGTTGTTACTACAGTGCCAAATGTCACATGTCTGCAATTTCAGAGGGGTTTTTTAATTGCCTATTTTATTTATTTATTTATTGTTTAGGGAGGGAGAAAGCATTATGTCAGAGAGGTGGTCCTAGCTTGAATTTTCTGGTGTTTGAGCATCTAAGTCACTCTAAAAACTATTTTTACTTAATTTCTGTGTGGAAAATGTAGCATATTTTTACAATGCTTGTGAATTCTATCAAACCATGCTGAAATGGTAACACAGTCTCTGCATAGAAGGTATACAAGGAGTTCTATTACAAAAGAGACGTACCGTCCTTTGAAGTACCATTTTAGTTGTTGATCTAGTTGTAATTTACTTTTGTTATACCCAGAACGAAGACAGAGAAACAGATGGTGCTATCTAGAAGTTAAAGCATGGGATTGGATGTAGCAATTCTACTTGCCTTTTATTCCCAGCCCTGCCACTGATTTCGCTCTGTGACTTACTTTCTCTCTACATCAGTTTCCGCATCTGTGAAGTATGAGTAACTCATTACTGTAGGAGGATAACCATAATGTAGGTAGGGGGGTTGTTAGGTTGCATAGAGATGGCATAACCGTTCCTACTTAATCCCTCCTCCCAAAAGGTGGCTTAAGGTATATGTGTAGGTAAAAGAGGCAATACAGGGCTTCCCTGCAACCTGGCAATCTCCCCGTGCCTTCTCAGACCTTTAGGGCCACTGGCCGCTGGCATAAGTTAGAGTAACTCTCATGTTGCTCTAATTCATGCCAGGGCATCAGACCAGTGCAAAGCTGGGCCAAGACCAGGGTAGTTTAAAGCTATCTTTGCACGCTCACTCACCAGTTAGCACTGTGTGTGCTCCTTTGTTGCACCCAAGTATCAAAATCAAAGCATATACAAAATGCAGAGAAACTGATAGTGACCATAAAATAATGTGGATTTTTTTTTAATTAGTGCCAACAGAGCACCACCACCACCACCGCTATATGACATGCTGCAGTGGTAATTTCAGGGGTTGGGGAACCATTACAAGTCGTCATCATTGTGTAGTTTTTTGGGGATGGACAGAGCTTTAGTGAAAATTGGTCATTTTGTGAACACTTTAATAATGTTTCCAAAGAATTAAAAGGAAAGTCATTAGTATTTGTTTCTTCCCCAGAGAGTTTGTGTTCGTCATCACCATCTTCCACGTGCATTCCACCACATTGTTTCTTTCAGTGTCTACGCTCATTTTTCCACCGAAATATTTAACTACACAGGGGTGTGGGGCAGACTCCACTGGCTCTTGTGATGCTCTCTTGTTGCTCTGGTGGCAGGGGATGCTTAATTACCAAATAATTGAATGCCTCCTATTGTTAAATTGGCAACAGCCAGTATCAAAAATGTAAACCGCTTGCTTGCTACTGAGTAGTCAGAAATGCAACAGCATCTAAGGGCCAATAAGCTTTGGTGGTTGGCCACATGGTGAATTTTTGAAAACTGTGGGCTTTTCGGGCATGCCCTCGAAAACAAAATCCCTGATTAGCAACAGTGTGTTAGAAAACCACTGTCTGTACTGAAATCCCTTTTGTTTTTA
Organism: Chelonia mydas; assembly: GCF_015237465.2. Classification (NCBI taxonomy): domain Eukaryota; kingdom Metazoa; phylum Chordata; order Testudines; family Cheloniidae; genus Chelonia; species Chelonia mydas. The sequence goes on along the minus strand of NC_057853.1, from coordinate 112,675,075 downwards.
CATCAGCAATTGAGCTCCTAAAAGCTTGTCCATTTTCAATTTATTTGTAGCCATCACCTATGACAAATTCTTCTTCTGTGTTTTACCCTTGGTCTATTGGACTTAACACAATTACCCACTCCTGAATAAATTTGCCATATTGGAATATGGCGTCATTTTTCAGACAGTGAAACATCTCTTTCTTGCATTGGCCACACAAATTAAATCTTTATGGACACACGTGTTGTATTCGTAATGTATCGTATTTCTCAGGTGAAATATCAGTCAATTCTGCTATTTTAGCTAATGAGTTCAAGTAGTGTTTTAACCTGTAAAATGTAATAATCCAGAGAACTTCAGTTAATAACTAACGAGGCCACTATTTTAATATTTTAGTCCAACCCCTACAATATTAGGAGTGAGGGTTTTTAATAGTAGGACAGTGACTCTAGTTTGAGAGTACTGAGCAGTTTGAACAGCCTGATTTAAAAAAAAAAAAATCTCCAAAGTCACAAACAATCTTTATAATCTTTATGATGGGGAATAGGTAAAATACAATGTGCCGGATCATAGCCACCTGTGAAAAGAGCCCAGACCATGTGATGATTCTGGCAGAAGTGGCGTCCTTTTGCTCTGGAGATGCTCTGCTGCTACTTTGACTCTCTTTCCTCTTCACATTTTTGGATAACTGCAGTATGATTTCCACTGTTAACATGCAATCTGTGCCACCCCGCAGTTGGGGGTAGTGGGAGGGAGGGAAATGGCCCAGTATTTAGAGCATGGCATATTATTATACCCATCTCACATGTTGATGCATCTCCTCTTTATCTGTTCTATCATATTTGGCTATAGATCTGAGAGTGAGATCACATTTGTACCTAAATGGCTATAGAACTGGCAAGATCACACATGTATAGAATCACAAATGCTGCAGAAACACATTACTGGTCTGTGTTTAGCATAAGAATTTGAAAGTGCCAAATTGCATTTCAGGTAGAAAGGGCATAGACTACTATTCATTTACTCCTTGCAGCAGATGACTAATATTTACAAGTACTTTTACGGTTACAAGTATTTTTACAGTTACTTACAGACAAACATAACCTTTTAGCCTAAGGCTGCTGACGGCACAGAACTATAAAATTAAAACAATGTAGTACTTCTGTTCCATTAGTTTTGAGTTACAGGCTTCTCTATTAGTCATTTGAAATTTGCCAATTATGAAAGAAAAGACAGTTAAATCATTATGCTGTTCATTGTTTTGGTCTTAAGCAGTTTTGTGTAGGTTCTCTTAATAATTAAGGGCTTTACTGAGCACAGAAGATTCCAGACAATCTCCCTGAAATTAGATTGACAGATAAAGAAACTCCTCTGTAGTAACTGCATGATCCCACCTAGTAAAAATCCCTGTATATTTTGTTCCATATACATGCTGCTGCTAATTCTATTGTGGTTGAAAAGTTATGGATCCCCTCTTTTTCTTTATTTAAGTTAATCTTTGTAACTTGACTCCAGGCACTCGGCTGGCCACCGAGAAATATGGTCAGACTTTATATTTAATAGTATGGTAGCACTTTGAGTCCCCAGCTAAGATTGGGGCCTCCTTGTGCTAGGCATTGTTTAAACACATGGCAAGAGGCAGTCTCTACCCAGAGAAGTTGATCAGCTGCGTAGAGAAGACTGAGAAAGTAGTACCATTATCCCTATTCTACACAACTGAGGCACAGAGAGATTAAATAACTTGCCCTGGGTAATACAGGAAGTCTGTAACAGAGCTTGGAATTGAACTTTGATCTCCTGAGTCTGAGTCCAGTGCCTTAATCACAAGACCATCCTTTTTCTCAGAGCTTTTAAGGCCAGAATGGACCATCATGATCATCTAGACTGATCCTCCTGCACATGGCAGGCCATAGAACCTTGTCCACCCACCCCCACAAAAGACCCATAACCACTGGCTGAGTTACTGAAGTCCTCAAATCATGATTTAAAGACTTCAAGTTACAGAGAATCCACCATTTATACTAGTTTAAACCTGCAAGTGACGCATGCCCCATGGTGCAGAGGAAGGCTAAAAAATCCTGTGGTCTTTTCAGTTCTGACCTGGGGAAAAATTCCTTCCTGACAACGCCTAGCGCAAATGTGTCGAGCAGTCAGCTCTTGAGCATGTGAGCAAGACCCACCAGCCAGACACCTGGGAAAGAATACTCTGTAGTAACTCAGAGCCTCCCCATCTAGTGTCCCATCACTGGCTGTTGGAGATATTTGCTAGTAGCAGTCACAGATCGTCTACCTGCCATTGTAGGTAGTCTCGTCATTCCACTCCATAAACTTATCAAGCTCAATCTTGAAGCCGGTTGAGTTTTTTCTCCCACTACTCCCCGTGGAAGGTTTGTTCCAGAACTTCACTCCTCTGATAGTTAGACGCTTTCATCTAATTTCAAACCTAAACTTATTGATGGCAGTTTGAATCCATTTGTTCTTGTATCAACATTGGCACTTAACTTAAATAACTCCTCGCCCTCCCTGGTATTTATCTTTCTAATATATTTATAGAAAGCAATCGTATCTCCTCTCGGCCTTCTTTTGGTTAGGCCAAACCAGCCAAGCTCTTTTATTCTCCTCTCATAGGGTAGGTTTTTCATTCCTCTGATCATCCTAGTAGCCCTTCTCTGCACTTGTTCCAGTTTGAACACCTTTCTTAAACATGGGGGACTAGAACTGCACACAGTATTCCAGATGAGGTCTCACCAGTGCTTTGTATAATGGTACTAACACTTCCCTATCTCTACTGGAAATACCTCACCTGATGCATCCTAGGACTGCATTAGCCTTTTTCATGGCCGCATCACTTTGGTAGCTCATGGTCATCCTGTAATCAACCAATACACTCTGAAATCTGTACAAAAAATAAGAATGCTCATTCAAATTAAACACAGCAAAATCTCTGAAATGCATAATGAGTACAACTTCTGCTTTCCGAGCTTTCTTTGAAGGCATTACACTATCTGTTGTGAATGCCTTCTAAAACTGATTTACAGCACACACAATCGTAATGTGCCTTTGGATAATGTATTAAACCCAGAGATTTTATACCTCACACGTGTTACTAGGATTTAATCATATAGTGATCTCCAGAGAGGTGGTGATTTTAGATTCCATACTTGCTACTTTATCACTTATACACTAAGATGTAGTTTGTCTTATCTCCCAGCTCGTTGAAATTTGTGGGTTGAAGAAGCCTCTTCATGTTGCTTATGTAGTTCAGTATTGTGACAGGGTTGATATCATTAATGAAGAATCTAATTCCAAAAATGGATTAAATTTTTGCATGGAAAATAATGAAAATGATGCTTTAAAACATCTTGTAGAAGTAACAGATTGCCCAGTCCAGGAAAGCTATGTGTGTTGATTTCTTCTGGAGAGGGGAAAAACCTTGGAGAGACATTTTAAATGTCAGTTCCAGTTCAAAAGTTATACAAGCAAATACTCTTGACCAAGATGTTGAATATAAAGTTTGATATGCATAAAGCTAAATAATCGGAAATAATACCATGAATAAGACATTCATTTATTTACTCTGTGCTTATTGTTAGCGCTAATAATGCATTTCAGCATATTGAAATTGCTAGATAATTCTTTTGTGACTTTTATGCTGGATATTGTTATTTAAATGAACCCGTAGACCATACTGTAATGAAGAAATGCATGTTTTGCCTAACTCTGTTATCAACCAACATTCCAGCAAAATGAGAATTTTTGCCTCCATTCATTCAGAAGGGAAACTGGAGGTCACTGATTTCAATGTGGACCTTTTTTAAGCTTTTCAACAGCGAATAATTATGAGCCACTGCTTCTGAAATTACCTGTATTCACTGTAGGGAAGAAGAAACTTTTATCTTTTGTAATGAAATACACTTGCTCATTCAAACTTCGTAAGACTTTCTTAACATGGTAGTTTTATTGTGCTGATTTAGTGTTAGGTGGAGTAATAAAAGAAACCCATTTTTAAATATACAGATACTCTTGTTTATTCAATTTTACTTTTCTTGAATTTTGGATCCATCATGTAGAATAATACAGATGCACAAATTTTGTGTTTAGCGATGGTATAAATAAACTTATCAGTACAAATTGCTGTTTACTAAGACAAATGTTACTTCAGTTGTAGTTTCAAATTCATTTTGTACTTTCATTTGAAGAAGGAGGTTTGAAACTGTTTTGGTCATGCTAATTTTTCTATATTAAGTTTAAAAAAGATTTTCTTTCTTATTATAGTTCAAAACGACATAGAAGAGAGGGCTTGAAAATATGGCTAGCAGCAATGGGCTTTGGGCTTCTCTCTTTGTTCCTAACAAAAAACAAACAGGTTGGCAATATTCATCAGTGTAAAGAAATGGTAAACTCATTATCTGGGGAGTAAATTTTTTTTTCAATGATATACAATAATTTGTTAATTATTGTCAGAAAAAAGCATGCAGTTTTACTTCTGAAAATGTATGTTCTGGTTAATGAGAAACATTACCCCGCAGCTTCTGTGGGATTTCTTGCATTTGTTTAAAAAAAATACAATCCACTTTTTCTTAGTAGGAATTTTAGTTAAGGGCTAACTTGAATGGTGTCCCAGGATAATAGCCTGATATTAGACAAACGCTAAGGGGAAGCAGTGAGGTTTACTTTTGAAGGGCAAATATTGGTTTTGTGGCAAAGTTCTATTACAATAACTTCATTTCTATTGTACTGAATGACACATCTAGATTTCAGATGGATGTTTTAATTGAGTAGTTGATTACTGTATTTTGCTTACTCTGTAACTTTCACTCCATGCATCTGAAGAAGTTTTTACCCACGAAAGCTTATGCCCAAATAAATCTTAGTCTTTAAGGTGCCATTGGACTCCTTGTTGTTTTTGTGGATACAGACTAACACGGCTACCCTCTGATACTTGTATTTTGGCTGAGACAGATGCTCAGTACCTTTCAGGAAGCTTGCACCTTTATATGGTTCAGGTAGTCAAAAAGTACATGAATCTGTCTTGTACAGCACCACACACATTGTTAATGCTTAAAATATGATAAACAACAGCTCATCCATAAAATACAGTATTTTTGAAATGAACTATAGTTTTATTAATAAGATTATTTCTGGTTAACTAAATACTATACTTGTCTGTCCATGAAGCCAGTCAGAGTTCAGCTACACTGCTCTGTTATTTCTCCTACAGACTGGGAAGAGCCAGACGGAGAGATTAGGGAGGGGAGGGGAATGGTGAGATGGAGAAAGCGCTTATGTTATTGTTTATGTTTTTAAATATCTATGTGGCACCCAGATACTCTGGTGATAGGAATTATATAAATAGGTGGGTAAGCACAGACTAGTGCAGTGTACAACTGTCACTCTACTGAGGTAATATTCATCTGACCACATTTGTGTGCATGTCACTCATCTGTAAATATGGGTCATATATCCAGTAATCTGAGTGGATGGCACAGATTTCATTGTGTATAATTATTTAGTAAGTTCCCATTGTTCTACCCATGTACTCACATCTCTGAGTCAGTGTAATGCCAGCACAAGCAAATGGATCATTCAGGAAACCATCTTAATCGTACAATTAAAAACAATAAATATGGGGGGGAACTATTAAGTCGTCATGTCTATTCAGCTTAGTCTAGCTCTATTTTAAACGGTCCCAAGATAGGGGGCTTCCATCTCCTGGCCTTGGGAGACTCTTCCATGATCAAATAGATTTTTTTTTGTATGTATGCAAAGTGCTGTCAGTGTAGGAAGTGCCATATCCAAATTCAATATTTTTTCACAATGTAAAGTTTTCTTAACTTCATCGCATTGGTCCTAATTATATCTTTGTTTTACCAGCTTGTATAATTCCTGTCAAATACTTGTATACATTTATCATGTCATCCTTAGTTGTCTTTCAGCAAAGGTGCATTATATATATGTAATCTGACATTTTCTTACAAATCTGTCCTTAATTATGTTTGTTGCTATTGCCTTCATCCCCTCTAATTTGTTTGCAATTTTGTGTTACCCATAACCAGTGCCCTGAAATGAACTACAATATTCCTCGTGTGGCCCTGGCAAGATTACGTCAAGGGCATTTCACTACCATGATGCGAGTCCCTGAGTATGCAGCTCAAAGTCATGTCTAATTTTTGTGCTGTATCACATTGCAAATTCATATCTAATTTGTTCTCCTTCATTCCCAGGCTAGCATGGGCAGGGATTGGTCATGCTGTGGAGTTTGACCTCAGGACCTGGGAAGAGGGCACTTTCACTTGCATTGTTAAGGACCAATTTGTTTGGCCAGTTGAGAAAGGAGGTTGATGAGATCCAAAGGAAGTCATAGCCTTTGGCGGGAAGAATGCTTGTCCAAGCACAAGGTCTGAAGGAAAATTGGAAGTCCCTGGGCTTCCAATTGAGAGTCGCAGTATGCTCTCTCATCCATGCAAAAGAACGTATGCATCTCTTCTCTTAGCTATATATAGCTATTGAGCCAGCGTCATTCCGGGTTCACAGCTCATGTGTCCCACTCAGCATTTATAAGGGTGTCAAAAAATTCTTCAATCTTTTCCAAATTTTTTATTTTGCATTTATTATAGCAGAAACATGAGCTGCCATTATAGCTAAAGCTGCATAAGCATCCCCATTTGAATCAGCTGTTTTCAGTCACTGGGTAACTTTCTGAGACTTACAAACTTTAGGCTAAACTTGTCAAGGCCAGCACTACCCAGAGGTAGTTGTTTTTTAAATGATCTAAGTGAAAACAAATAAGTGAAAACACTTCTCTCATTTATTTTATTATAAGAAAATTTGAGTAAAATTACACTTTGCTAATTATAAAAATAATCCTGCACCTTTTCTTCTGTATTATTATCTTGTGTTGAAAATAACTTAGTTGTTACATTATTGTGAAAATGTATCCACTGTTTTGTTAAATTAGAACTAATTATTTACAGGTTGCCCAGAATATTTTGGAAATGTCTTGCTGTATTAAAGTGTGTTGCTTTATGTCCCCACACTGCACAGGTTCCCTCATTCAGTTCTGAAAAGGGAGATGGTAAATTCTCAAGTGTTTTTCCAATGGTATGTGCTATGGCAGCAGTTCTCAAACTTTAGCAACCCAAGGACCCCCATTTTGATTTAAAATTTTTCATGGACCCCCCCCCATGCCGGCTTCTAATTTTCCCTGGGGATGCACAACCCCCACTCAGCCCCAGGCCCTGCCCCCACTCCACCTCTTCCCCCAAGATCCCACCCCCACCCCACCTCTTCACGTGTCCCTGCTCCACCCCATTCCTCCTCTTCCCCGCCTCTTTTCGCCCCCTACCCTGAGCACACCCCATTCCCACTCCTCCCCCTCCCTCCCAGCACCTCCTGCATGCCGCTGAACAGCTGCTCCGCAGCATGCAGGAGGCACTGGGAGGGCGGAGACGGAGTTGCTCAGCAGGGCAGTGGCCCCAGAGATGACTCGCGGACCCCTGGAGTACCCGTGTGGACCCCTGTGAGAACCACTGTGCTATGGGATTCTTTTTTAAGAAAACATGTGCCTGTCCTCAGAGAATTATATCCTGGAAAAATATGAAAAACCTTATAACGTGCCATATTTGAGGGGTTACATTATTATCTCCTTATTTCAGTTATCTGTTGTTGAATCAAAGGCAGCAATAAAATAATGTGAACTTACCTATTAGTGCAATAGCAACATGTTGCTGTGGTGTGTGGGAGACCTGGGGTTTAGCTTGACCTCAGAACTTCCGCTCTCTGTGCCACTGCAGACCAGTGTGGTGGCCTGTGTTTCTTTGAGAGAGAGCACAAACTGCACCGCTGTTCCCGGGCCTCTTCCAACTGCTCTTCTTAGAGCTACTACCCAGGTCACCTCCCTTAATTCTGCAGTTTCTGCCTTCCACACAAAAGGAAAGATGTGTCTGTGCCAGCTTATAAAGAAAGAAACAGAAGGGGCTGGAGTTGCCACTGCTGAATTAAGAAGTGCACAGTAAACAATCTTTGCCAGTGTGGCTTTATTATAGCATATACTCAAGAAGATTTTATAATCTGTTTTCAAAGGTGAAAGAAGATTCCGATGTTATATTTACAGGGTGCTCTAATCACTGCTTTAATGTAACAATTAGCCCAATTGTGAACATTTTGATCTGTTTAGCACACAAATTATACTGTCAACCACCAGCTATAATTTTGTAAATTGGTGGAATATTCCTATAAAAATGCACAAAAGATTGTAAATACTGAATAAGTTCATTGTCTTAGCAACCAATTTGGGAGGGGGGAGGCACCTTTCTTTTTTCCTTTTTCTGTTAGAAATACTTTGTGGTTCACCAATGCAGACATTGCGTATTTTTGTGTCCCCATGCAGTCACCATGTTAATAGTTGTTTGCTAGTTGTGGTCAGTTGATTTAAAATAGCTGACAAGCTGGTATTATAGGTCCCAATAGATTATTCTCATATCAAATGGTAGTATTGTTGCTTCAGACCAAATCCCCATTCATGACAGAGTTCATTATAGCTCTTTAATTTATGATAACATGTGAAAGGATGAGCCTGAGACGATATAAACGGAGACTCAGTTTCTTAAACTTTCCCAAGCCACACATCATCCAGTTCCTATTTTACGCTAGTTGTTTAACATCTATGTTGTTGCAAAAGGATGCGTTGCTTCAGTAAGGCTATCTTTTGTGGATAAATGTAACATTGGAAAAAATAATCCCAACTATACATACAATATGATGGGGGGCTAATTTAGCTACAGCTAATCAGGAGAAAGATCTTGGAGTCATCGTGGATAGTTCTCTGAAGACATCCACGCAGTGTGCAGTGGCAGTCAAAAAAGCAAACAGGATGTTAGGAATCATTAAAAAAGGGATAGAGAATAAGATGGAAAATATCTTATTGCCCTTAAATAAATCCATGGTACACCCACATCTTGAGTACTGCGTACAGATGTGGTCCCTCATCTCAAAAAAAGATATACTGGCATTAGAAAAGGTTCAGAGAAGGGCAACAAAAATGATTAGGGGTTTGTAACGGGTCCCATATGAGGAGAGATTAAAGAGGCTAGGACTTTTCAGCTTGGAAAAGAGCAGACTAAGTGGGGATATGATAGAGGTCTATAAAATCATGAGTGGTGTGGAGAAAGTGATAAGGAAAAGTTACTTACTTGTTCCCATAATATAAGAACTAGGGGCCACCAAATGAAATTAATGGGCAGAAAGTTTAAAACAAATAAAAGGAAGTTCTTCTTCACGCAGCGCACAGTCAATCTGTGGAACTCCTTGCCTGAGGAGGTTGTGAAGGCGAGGACTATAACAGGGTTTAAAAGAGAACTGGATAAATTCATGGAAGTTAAGTCCATTAATGGCTATTAGCCAGGATGGGAAAGGAATGGTGTCCCTAGCCTCTGTTCATCAGAGGGTAGAGATGGATGGCAGGAGAGAGATCGCTTGATCATTACCTGTTAGGTTCACTCCCTCTGGGGCACCTGGCATTGGCCACTTTCGGTAGATAGGATACTGGGCCTTTGGTCTGACCCAGTATGGCCATTCTTATGTTCTTATTATTGTTGTTATTATTTATTATTATTACATACATTCGAGGGAGTTAGTCTAAAATATGTTTTATTCAGTATATTATGATGTCACAAAAGGTCTACCCCATTCATTGACTCACTGGGCCATGGGAACACTCTGGAAGTAACAATGCTCTCAAACCATACAATAAGAGAGCACCTCATTTACCGTTCAGCAACCCTTCACTCCCAGGTTTTGGCTGATACAACTCTCACCAGATCATGATGTTGTTTTCTGTATCTACCCTTTTCTGGCCAGAATGGAGGGGCACCACAACGGAGGGTCTCTAGAGAACTGAAAAGGGGGAAATGGGGCTGTTAGCCATTAAGCCAGACATCGAGTCAGGATTCTGAGTTTCCCTCCTGGAGTCTGCCCCAGCTCAGAATATGACCTTGGACAAGTCTCTCAGACTCCCTATGACTCAATTTATCATTTTTAAAATGGTTATGATACTAGCTTCAGTTGTGAAGATTATGATTTTTAAAGTGTGTGGTGATTCTTTGAAGAAAGAAACAATGGGTGACCAAGACTGCTTCTTCACAGGACCTGAATAACCCTGTTCCGTGTTGGCACTGAAGTGAAGTGGACTTCACACACGCACTGCAGATCTTCTGGAACAGTGGCTGCCACTGCTCTGCACCGCTCATGTTCAGGCTTCAGCCATTGGCTCTGTGAAGTCATGTAGCCTATGAATCCTACGTAATGCATCCACACATTCATACCATGCTTGTCACCACAGCATCTGAGCCTAAGAAAATCTCATGCACCTCTCATGCACCTCTGTCCAACACCCATGCATCAGCTTCTCCAAAGCCAGCATATATCTCCCCTCTTCAATGCATCGGTTTACAGAGGTGCAGTCCCACCATGGGGCTTAAGTAGAGCCAAAGAAAAGGGGGGAAAGGAACTTGTTACCATCTGTATTCACCATATTTGAATAAATGTAAATTACTGAAAAAGAAAATATCATTTCTGCAGGCCAGTGAGAAAATCTAATCATGTATATTTCTGAAAATACACAAATTGCTTCCATGAAGAATTTAGAATAAAAGATGTGATGAGTTATAAGCAGTCACTAACATTTGTTGAACATTCTACTTGTTATTAGTGTTTCATGTACTTCTGGTTCAAGCATTTTGTGGGAAAAGAGGGGAATAAATGGGGTAACACTAAACAGATGGTCCTGTATGGGGAATTTCTAAAGCCTTTTGTGTACTTTATGTCTATGATAACAAATCACACAGTGTCAGCTTGTGAGAAATGATTATACATTTTGAAGAAGAAAAGCTCTTGCGGTCCTAGTCAGTTGGATGTCAGGGTTTCAAATTTGAGAATTTCACGTGGAAAGGAGAATGCTTGCAAGTGAGGTGAAAGTAGAAGAAATAATTGTTTAAAGACAGGGTTGTTTTCAAGTTCTCAAAAGATGGTTTATCTTAGTCTTGACCATAAATGTATCTATCTCTCCACCACATTCTGTGCAATATTGGTGTTATTTTATCTTTGACATCTGTATGAAATATTAAGGAAGGTGAAACTACACTCACCAAAGGAATTAGTGGGAATAAAGCTGTCTAGTAGCCTGGTGAAAAAACAAGAATCTACATAACTTTTAATTGTTTCATTGTTCTGTTCTTGAAGTAAAAACATTTTCAGAAAGGAAGGCACAGAACTTGCTGCTTTCTTCCATGTGTAGTTTCTAAAAGAAGCTATCCCTTTGTCTGAAAGCTCTGAAATTCATAAACTCACTGCTAATATCTATCTACAGCTACCTAATATATGATGTTTCTTGGACATCCATCAAGGTAGTTTCTAAGATCCTCAGTATCTTTTGTAGCCCCTTTTGTAACCAGATAGCTCAACAGATTGCTAATGGGTTACATAACCTTTCATCTCCAGGTCAATAATTCAGATCAGACTCAGAATGGTCACGGCTTGAAATCATTGCTATCCAAAGGCTGTTTGGCAGGTTGAGTTGGTGGTCTCAGTTTAGTTCTTAGCAGACAGGGTGAGACACTGGTCATGTAGGGCAGTCTAAATATGGAGACTGAACTACACTTACTTATAGAGGTGTTTCTTGAAAATGGACTGGAGGAATCATCCGTGGGACAGCTTCTGAGCTTGCAGCTCCCACTATAGATAGGTTCTGTGCATACAGGAGATACTTTCAGGTCTGCCAGTCAGGAAGCTTTCACCCTCATTACATTCACTTGGGGAGGTGATGGGGACATAGTCTGAAGTGTATACATAAAGAGCTCTTACTTCACAGAAAATAGTAGAAGTGCATTAGGAAGGTTTTCTCACAAATTTTCATTTGGAGCTAATGTTTTTCTTTCATGGTAACTCAGCAGATGCATCTTCATATTGACTCAGTGGCTGTAAAGTGGATGCTTCCTTCAAATCAGAAATTCTGTGCTGTGGCAGGCTGCCGGGTGGGGTCCAAACAGGTGCACCCAGTCTCAAAACTGAGCCTTAAATGTACACAGCAGAGCTGCTCGGTTTTGGTTGCAGGGTCATGTGAAAGGGAGTTATGTGTTTAAAACCTCAACTGTGAAAATGTGTCTTTGGAAGAATCGTTTTGTTTTGTTCATGTCAATATGAAGAATAAGAATCTTGAGGTAGAAATTTAATTAAAGTCTTATGAGTTATAACATTTTGGACTCTGTTATGTGAAGGGACCTGCTTAGCTGCCTCTTTTTGAGACACAGTTGAGAACATCTGCCCTATAATGAGTTGCTGGAAGGAGTGCATCCGTTGGAAATCACCTCCTGTTACTTAGTAGCAAAAGAAATTTCACCTTTGACAATTTTACAAATACAAACTGTAGTTTTATTCTGCACAGCATCTTCAATATTAACTGCATCCCATAGCAAAACACAGCATTAAATACAGTTAGAGATTTTTTGTTTTTAAGCAAAGGAAGAGAGCAATCAAGAGGCATAAGCCAGGGAGGAAAGGTTTTCTGCTGAAATTCACAGCGAGACTGAAAGCTGATGGGCTGTGAGAGAGCTGTTCACGTGGCAAAAAGCTGCAGAGAAGGTGCTGTCATTAAAAGCAGTGAATTAATGTACAAGGGAGGAGAAGTTCTTGTAGTAGTTGAGCCTCGAGAAACTTCAGATGATTCAACAGTTTGCCTCTGAAGGGAACATGGTACACCAGTACTCTACATGGCTACACTTCAAGGTCCTGGTTTCGATCTTCGAAGCCCAGATGGTATCAGGGACCGCATTTCTTTGTGTGTGACCCTGAGGAACAGCTGCGGTCAGTCCCCACGGTTGAGGTTCCCAGTGGGTCAAGGACGCAAGGCTCTCTCTATGGCTGACATCTGCCTTTGGAATGCCATTGCACAAGATATTGGACTGACGCTGGACCTTACTCCCTTTACAGACTAACATCAGGCATACCGCTTCAAAACCCTCGTGTTGTCACATCAGAAGAAAGAACAAGAAAAGAAATCAATGTATGCAGATGAATTTACACACACTCTCTTCTACACCAGCTGTTTTTGAGAGAGAGGAGCAGAATATGTTCCTGTGGACCAAGTTTGTGGTTTGCTTTAAATTTTTTGAGCACCAGTACCATAAGAGGTGCGAAACAGATAGCTGGCTGTAAGAATAGATGCATTGTATGTAACAGTAAACAGTTATACGCTTCCTGTTATCATTCGAGATGACCGCACACAGCCCGTTTGTGTCTTTTCTTTGCTCGTTTATTTCAGAGTGATACAAACATACCTAACTCATGAACATAAGTATTACACCACCTAATGTAAATGCTGTACTTTCAGTATGCAGGCAGAGGGGCTACATGATGGCTTGGGACTGATAGGACTTTTTGTCTTCTCGAGCAAGTAGATTGATAAACCTACAAAACAGGACAGCCTCTTGTCCTCTCATATGCTTAAAGAAGGAGCAATACTTAAACATTTTAAAATGCAAAAGGACTCCCTGAAACACTACTTGGAAAAGAAAACCTTTTTTGCTCAGGAGCTTTATAATGTCCTGTTATTTTAGATTGTGCAGATTTTTCCTTTTTGTAATTAAACAGCAATTTTATTCTAGTGGGCAGGGAGCAGATTTAAAAATTTTAAAGGGGCATTTTCTGTTTAATACTGTGCATAATGAACTACATTATATCTTTCATGCACATATACGTGTGTGTGTGTGTGTGTGCACATAGGTATGTGTATATCTGTGACTCTGTGTGTGTGTGTGTGTGTGAGATATGCTATTTCCTGCAAATTTTGCTTATGATGGTAGACCCTCAGCGTGTGTTGCTATATCCTTATTGTGATGTTTTCTTGAAATATACATTTAAAAATAGGGCGAGAGAGACTCTGTTTTGATTGTCACATTCACCTTGCAATATATTTAGACTGGAGCTGAGGGAGTCACTAAAACAGGTACCTGAAACCTCCTGAAAGTGATTTAGTATGAGAGTTGACACAAAGCCAGCGGGTCTGTATTATCACTTCCTGTTAACTGACTAATGCATTGAGCTGTTTTGACATGTGACCTGTTGATGTTGGCAGCTCATCTCTTCTCAGTCTATTATAACACCAGCTCTCCTCCCTAATTATCACAGCCTGCACCGTCGTCTTCTTTCCCCCAACCCCCCCTCCACATTCCACTCAGCCTATCCCAGGCTTATTGCCATTATTTGCAGCTGCCTCTAAGTATTTCCTCCTGAGGAGAGATCCCATATGTCTGTGAGAGGTCTAGGTGACCAGGTTCTGAAGCTCACTGCTCCAGCTGGAAAGCCCCTGTGAGATACCTCACCACAGTGCAACAAGACAGTTCAAGTCAAATGACAGTAACTCAGCTGTGCACTCGAAATGTATATAATAACAGATTCACAGTAGAGTTAAAACAAAATAAGGATTTGATTTAGGAAAAAAAACACCTGGATAAAATGCAGTTCAGTATTTTTTATAAAAATGTAATAAGCAGTACCTTAGCTGAGGAGCAGGCCGAGAACAGAGTATTAAGTTAATATTTTCCAAACATTTTATGTTTCTGGTAGCAGCCACCAAGTAGTGGGCTCTGTACAAAATCCGAAAAAGGCACAGTCCCTGGCCTGAAGAGATTTCACTCTCAATTTTGCCTCCAAATGGAGAATGCAAGTTGTCTAGATTAAATGCAGTTTAACTATCTGGTGTAGCAATCCAAAGTGAAATCTCGATAGATGTTGATTTAGGCCCTGATCCTACAAACACTTGCACATGTGCACAACTTTAAGCGTATGACTTAGTCCCATAGAATCAACTACTCAAAGTTAAGTGTTTTCAGGAGCAGCGCTTAGTGATCTGGTTTGGCAAATATAAGCATAATGTGTTTAATACATAACCCCGTTACTTTTGTAGATGCTGAACTCCCTTCCCTTCCCCCCCCCCCCCACCACCACATGGCTCAGATAAAATTGTTTAATGTTTATCTCTGTAGATTAAATTTTAAAATTACAGGTTTGTTTATGTATGGTGAGAACTGTTGGTTGGGATATATTGAAGGAAAATTGTTCCCTTCTATTAGCTGGTGATATAGCACTATATTTAGTGTGGTTAAGAGGAAAAAGACATGTAGTCTATAAAGCAGAGTTGTGTGCTACAGTCGCTATGCAGGGGCATGCGCGCGCGCACACACACACACACACACACACACACAGCTTCCATTCACTGCAGTGGAAGTTTTGCCTGCGTAGTTGGTAGGGTCAGGCCATTAATCAGCTGTAGTATCTCACAAGTGAATGCTGAGAAGCCACCTTCTGTGCTGGAGGTTGAACGTCACACACATTTTGTATACGTTGGATCTGTAACTACAGTAGTGCAAACCTTCAACGTAAATATGCTGCTCCACCGTAATAAGGAGCTTGCACCAATTCATCTGCCAAGGAACAGAGATTGTAGCGAAATGCTAGACACACCGAAATTTGCTGTAAGCTGTGTTTTTCCTGCTGAATCTGTTAAAACTAAAGACTTAATCATTTTATTTTACTTGTTATAGCCTGTGTAACTGCAAACTCCAATCAATTACATATAGATAGTTAAATATACAATTTGTTTTGAATGTGTACATTAAAGAACTCCAGGTTTTTCCTGGTAAATAATGTTACAGTTAGTTCCATGCTGGGTGTATAATGACTACGTATGTGTCAGATCTAGGATTTATTTCCAAACTGGAAAAGTAAATCCAACCCAAAATAAGCATGTCCTTTGAAATCTAGACACTTTATGCCTTCCATCATATCAGGTGACAATATGAGACATCAAATAAGACGATGGCACATAAGGTGACAGTAAATGAAAGATAAATTAAAGAAATACATTTTTGGATAGACTTCCCTATTAATTTTGGTAGATAAGAATTTACTTTTAATTGCTGGCACATTCATTTTATCAGCTACATTTCCTAATTCGTATTATTACAGATAATTACCAACATATATTTATTCTTAAAACTTTATTTGTTCATTTAGAAGCTAGATTTCAGCCTTTATCTTTGTAGGTAGATGATCCAAGACAGTATTATGTAAATGGCTTAATTAATTGGTACCCTTCAGTTGAAACAGCAATTTACAAAGGGAGTAATCCTTTTCGAGTGGCATAAGCTGTTTAAAAATGGCAAAAAAACAATGCCTTGCTCAGGCACCTTGTCACACAATTAAAAGTTATTTGACAGAAGTAACTATAATAAAGCACAGGGCCCCTTCCCAAATATATTTTTCAATGTAATTAAAATAGCATCAACTTGAAGACTATGCAGTAACTGTGCTTAAAATTTACATTATTTTGAGACTTAATTATGTAAAATTACAAAACTTTCTGATAAATGATGCAACATGCTGATGGCAAAAATATGATCCCGGTGGCCTACTTATTAAGTTTGCAATATTTCTAGAACAATTAGCTTTCTATGTTCCATGCTCCGCTTGAGGCTACCTTTGGAAACTTCTACTGTAGTAAAGCTATTGTAGATTGTGTCAGCAAAACACCTCACAAAGATCATTCTACACGAGGGGTGATGGTGTCAGTAATGGGCACTCTCCTCCTTTTCAGCAAGAACGCTTTAGTATTTTACTTTATAGCCTTCTAATAGAGGAATTGTATTCATTTATTTTTTCTGATATTTACACAGCAAGGATTTTTAAGCTTGTTAATAAAACGTCCTAAATAAACAGAGAGAGAGAGAGAGAGTGTTTTTGTGTGTAAAAAAACAGAGGCAATATTTCCCTGAGGTGACTGCCTGGTATCTGAATGCCTTACAAGTTTTAAAGTTAAAATAAGAATGTTTCTCTCCCTTCCTCAACCCTTAGCAATTGGAGAGCATTATATTAATTATTACTAATTATTTTTCTCTTTGTTCTAAAGGTGGTAAGGTTTTGTCGTCATTCTAAAATCAGAATTGAATTCCATTCTTGGCCCAGCTGGTGAGATAGCTCTGTCTCCTGAGCTGACAAACCTCACCCTTGTGGCTGATTGATCCAGTGGAATGTAGCTCCTCTGGGAGATTGCGGTGACATGAGAGATGGTCCATCGAGTAGCGTGGGTCAATCCCTTAGAGAGTTTTGAACGTCAGGACAGAGAACTTGACTCGGACTCTTCAAACGGCAGCTAGCACTGGTACAGTTATTAGCAATAGAAATTGCTGTGAGTACATCACCATGTGCTAAGAACTGGAGCAACTAAAGCTTTTCCAGTTTTTGGCAGAATCTTTCCTAGGTATGATGAGTTGCAATAATCAAGCTTTGAGGTCACAAATGTGTGGACCATCGTGGTCAGTAGCTGAGATACTAACAAATGTCTCTATTTTTTAATTACTATTTAAAAAAAAAACATTTTGTACTGGAGGATGGTCAACACTGTTCCCATCTTTTTTAAAAGGTGATAGGGTGACCCCTGGACTTATGGACGGGGAGGCACCCTCAGTATAAAGAAAAATAGTTGAGAGGATGATTAAAGATCACGTTACAAATCACCTATATGAGGATAAAAGATGGGGACAAACCAGTGCGGGTTTCTGTAACCTGTCAGAATTCTTTGAAATAGTTAACAAATAATGGATAAAGGAGAGCCAGTGGGTGTAATTTATTTAAACTTTCAAAAGGTTTTGGATAAAGTCCTTTAAAGGAGGCAATTAAGGAATCTTGCTAACAATGGGGATGTTAAGGCTTGTCATGATTTTAAAACTGATTTAAAGACAAAGTTTAAAGTAAGATTACATGGAGAGTTCTTACTCCAGGAAGGGAGCAATAATGGGGTTTTTGGAGTAAGTAGTAGGACTAGTAGCTAGACTTCATTTATTTTTATCTTGTGACAGGGTTGGGCCAGATGGCTACAGGAGAGTGATAGAAGGCAGATATATTAGCCCCAGGTTAAGTAGGTCCCTTTTCCCTGGGTAAGGTAACAGGGAAGGTTCCAGAACAATCAGGAACTTTCTGGAAACAAGTAAGGCAGACAGGCTGATTAGAACACCTGCAGCCAATCAAGAAGCTGCTAGAATCAATTAAGGCAGGCTAATCAGGGCACCTGGGTTTAAAAAGGAGCTCACTTTAGTTTGTGGTGTGCGTGTGAGGAGCTGGGAGCAAGAGGCACTCGGAGCTGAGAGTGAGAAGGCGTACTGCTGGAGGACTGAGGAGTACAAGCATTATCAGACACCAGGAGGAAGGTCCTATGGTGAGGATAAAGAAGGTGTTGGGAGGAGACCCTGGGGAAGTAGCCCAGGGAGTTGTAGCTGTCGCACAGCTGTTCCAGGAGGCACTCTAGACAGCTGCAATCCACAGGGCCCTGGACTGGAACCCGGAGTAGACGGCAGGCCCGGGTTCCTCCCAAACCTCCCAACTCCTGATCAGAGACAGGAGGAGTTGACCTGGACTGTGGGTTCACGAAAACGGCCAAACTGAGGGCTGCCGTGAATCTCCGAGGTGAGCAAATCCGCCAATAAGCGCAAGACCCACCAAGGTAGAGGAGGAACTTTGTCACAATATATAAAGATAAACTATATAAAAATAATTAAATTCTATTATGCATAGAATATCATTAGATAATATTCCCTACAGAATATATATATATATATACTGCAGTTCAGCATTATGATCCCATGCCATCTAGACCTTTCCACTGCTGTCATGCCACATGGTTAAACAAAGACTAAAAGGAAGAGTAAAACCTCCCCCAAAAGTATGTTCATCCATTGAGAAAGTATCAACCATGCATTCATGTCAGGCAAATTCAAAGTTAACTAAGGTCTGCCTGGTACTTGATAACTCCAAATCACATTTATCATGTTAGTCAGACTACCCCCTAAATTTTTGCACCTTGAATTGAGTAATTTCCTCAAACAGGACAAAGCGATAAGGAATTAAACTAAATGCAGTGGACATATATAAGTACAGCAGCAGTGACTGATATTTGGGTTGTTAATTTCTTTGATCTTCTGTTGAATTTAAACTTGCCTGCAGTGGTTTACCAGTTTCAATTAGTACACAAAACAAACTTTGCTTATTTTCTGAGATTATGTTCTTCATTATACATCACTGGAGTTTTATATGTGGTTGCCAAAAAATCTTCTTTTGACAAATTCCACAGGAGGCATTTTGAGATTATATGATTGAGTTGATTGAGTTTTGGCCAAATCCTGTACACTTTTATCACTGAAGACTAAAATACAGATGCTGTGCTACACCAAAATATATGGAATTTGCTTTGGCCCTGAAAATTCATGTCACATTTTAAAACAACCAATTTGGGTACAATTTGAGTTAAGTGGCAAGTAAACAATGCAAATGAAACTGTTTTGTTAGCTAGAAAGTAATTGAAAATCTGCAACTAATTATACATTGGCAAAACGTTAGTCTCCAAGAAGCTGAAAGGAATGCTTTGCTGATATACTTTTTAGTTGTATTCAAAATTAGCTTGTTGTACACAGTCCATACAAAAGTTAGACTTTACAAAATATTGTAACTTACCTCATAAAAAATGTAACAAGCATTAATTCACAGTTTGGGTTTCATAAGAAAAACTCTATCTTAAGTCATGTGATCTTTTCATTTCACGTATTAATAATTACGGCCCGGAGTGTCAACATTTGTTTCCAGATTTCCCCAGAATTTGACTTCCATTGTTTTGTTTTGTTTTCAAATGGGCATCTGAAATCATTTTATTCACATTAATTCAACTGTACAATACTTTTGTAAGGTAGAGAGAAGTATTGTTACATACAAAAAGAGAATCCTTGCTTGTGGTTGATTGAAAAGTCAGGTGATACGTTTTGAAGTTTCTATTGTTAACCTCCCCATAGGTCTGCAGTACTAGTAACCAGTCAGAGCACACATGTGAATTGCTGTACTGAAGTATCCAGACTGTATCCAAAACTACCTCTGTGTCTGTGTGTGCACGTGCAGATGTCATGTTCTAGTGAACATAAAGTTTCATTGATAAAGAATCATTAGAAACCATGGTGATAGGGCCAAACAGATACGTGAGAAAAAAATAGAAGAGATAAATATTGACCAAGATGAGTATTTAATACTTTGTGGTTTAACATACCTTGATGTTCACCTAAAGGAGGTCCCTGGTCATGAGCTGAAGCCAAGAATTATACCATGCAGCTTGGGGATGGAGGGGAGGGACAACTGTGTCCTTAGGTCACCTTCACAGCTCCCTGATCCTGGGGACATCTGGGCACCTGTCCAGTCTCTATATTAGGTCTTCTCTTATTCTTCCTCATAAGAAGAATGTGGGGAGGGATAGCTCAGTGGTTTGAGCATTGGCCTGCTAAACCCAGGCTTGTGCGTTCAATCCTTGAGGGAGTCATTTAGGGATCTGGGGCAAAAATTGGGGATTGGTCCTGCTTTGAACAGGGGGTTGAACTAGATGACCTCCTGAGGTCCCTTCCAACCCTGATATTCTATGATTCTAAGAATGTCCATGTAGGGCCAGACTAATGGTCCATCTAGCCCGGTATCCTGTCTCTGACAGAGGCCAGTGCCAGAGGCTTCAAAGGCCATGAAGAGAACAGGACAATTATCAAGTGATCCATCCCCTGTCATCCAGTCCCAGCATCTGGCAGTCAGAAGCTTAGGGGCACCCAAAACATTGGGTTGCATCCCTGACCATCTTAGCTAACAGCCATTGATGGACGTATCTTCCATGAACTGATCTAATTCTTTTATGAACTTTTGGCCAGGGGTTCTCAAACTCGGGGTTTGGACCCCTCAGGGGATCGCGAGGTTATTACATGGGGAGTCGCGAGCTGTCAGCCTCCACCCTAAACCCTGCTTTCCCTCCAGCATTTATAATGGTGTTAAATATATTTAAAAGTGTTTTTTAATTTATGGGGCGGGGGGTCACAGTCAGAGGTTTGCTATGTGAAAGGGGTCACCAGTATAAAAGTTTGAGAACTACTGCTTTTGGCCTTCCCAGCATCCCCTGACAATGAGTTCCACAGGTTGACTGTGCATTGTGTGAAGAAGTACTTCCTTTTTTGTTTTAAACCTGCTGCCCATTAATTTCATTGGGTGACTCCTAGTTCTTGTGTTACTTGAAGGGGTAAATAACACTTCCTTATTCACTTTCTCCACACCATTCCTGATTTTATAGACCTCTATCACGTCCCCGCCCCCCTTAGTGACCTCTATCATATCCCTCCTACAAGTTAGAGCAGTATGAAGGCTTTTTAATCTTGTGCCTATGACCAGTCGCTAGAAGATCAAAATTTCCTCCTACTGGAAATGAATATCCTCAAGCTAAACCATTTTGTAGGATTCACAACCAATTTCATCGTTATCTAGCAGACCATGAATGTTGAGAGGACTTCAGAGGGCAACACACACTAGTTACTTAAGGCTCACAGTATCCTTTTGGGGAAGATGATATTGCTCCATTATACAAGTGGGGAAACTAAGGTTATGTTTGCAATGTGATAAAACATCTGTGGCTGGCCTGGGTCAGCTGACTTGGGCTTACGGAGCCTAGGCTGCAGAGCTCAGGCTGGAGGCCAGGCTCTGAGACTCCGTGAGGGGGGAAGAGTCCCTGAGACTGAGCGCCAGTCCAAGCCCAAATGTCTACACTGCAATTTTATAGCCCTAAGTCAGCTGATCCAAGCCAGCCACTGGTCTTTTATTGCAGCGTATACATACTGTTAGGCTAGGAGAAGTTACATAATTTTCTTAGTCAAATAGGGAACCAGTGACAGAGCCAGAAGAGAACACAGAGCTTCTGTTTCACTATACTGTGCTCCAGCACTAGGTCACGATCTCTCCCTTTGGGATCTTGTTAGCTACCCAAAGTCTGTCCATGTTTCACTGCTATGCACTGGTCTTTACAGGTGCTTGGCCAAAGGAGAATTTCACTGTTGAATTTCAGATATATCCTTTGACAGGTTTCAGAGTAGCAGCCGTGTTAGTCTGTATCCTCAAAAAGAAAAGGAGGACTTGTGGCACCTTCGAGACTAACACATTTATTTCAGCATACGCTTTTGTGAGCTACAGCTCACTTCAAAGCTTATGCTCAAATAAATGTGTTAGTCTCTAAGGTGCCACAAGTCCTCCTGTTCTTTTTGTAGATATAACCTTGTAACTTCCACTGTCTGGATGATACAGTGAAGCAGTTACCATAATATCACGTTTGAACATACCAATGGGCAATGCACAGGGGAGACCTCTTGGATTTATGATATACATGGTAGAAATGGATCAAACCTGTGGCTGTTTCAGTGTGGGTCCATATATGACTCTTAAAAACCTGTTGCCTCCCAATCTTCATCTGCTTGTTCCAGCCTTTAGTGGCAGAAAGGACAAGAATACCCTGGATGTTCACTTGCAAAGACCGATCCATCAGATCTACCGCATCCAAACCACCCTTTCCTTCCACTTATCTTTTCCCAGAAATAAATAAATGGAAATACCATTGGACTACAGGAATGCACTTTACCATCTGTTCTCTGCTCTCTTAAAGAGAGACTGAAGAGTGAGCAAAAATAGAACCAAAATGTGGAATGGGTCATGTAAAATCTTTGCTTTGTCCAAAATAACTTTTTCGGGGGCGGAAGGCAGGGGCGTGGGTGGGCAGGAAGGCACGTTCATTCTTGATGCTAAAGAGAAACCTCTGTGTCTGCAGATACTGGAAAAACAGATTGACTGTGCCATTGCAAAGGTCACTAATTACTTAAGGGTGATCTATGGAAGTTCAAGTGGCCCATGGGCTGCTATAATGTAATTTAGATGGACACATTCTAATGTTCCTTTAAAAATGCATTAGTTGCTGTTTAAAAAAGGAAAGAACTGGCACATACTTTGCCTGACCCCTTTTGCATGTTGGTGCCCATACACCCTGGGAAGTTTCATGAGTGCTAACTAAAGTCTATGGGATAGATTGTGGTGCCTTTACTCTCGCCAGTGAGGCTACTTGTGTGCGTAAATGCTGCCCAGTGTGAGAGCCAAAGTTTAGCCCTGTGCAGGGAAGTTACCCACAGTGTGTCACATAAACAGACACACTTCAATAAAGGATACTTTACAGAAACAACAGTAAAAGTAAGACAGCCTTCCAATTCTACAATTCCTGTTTCAAGACAGTCCAAACAAGCAACTCTTATGGGAGTAGCTCCATTCATATACTGTTGAGGCGACTCTTCTGAGTAAAGGTTACAGGATCAAGTCCGTAATTATTAAGCTAAAAAAAATGATTCTGCATCCAGAGTATTATAATAAAAAGTTAACATGGGTCATGGGATAGCAGGGAATTGGGGGTTAAAACATCAGGGGAATGGAGAATAAGAGTTATTGAATCCAGACTGAAATAGATCTTTAAGCACAAATCGCCATATAAAAGTTTAAGGGCTTGATCCTGCCTTTGGGCTATGCTGGTACATATTGTTACATATCTTGTAAAATCAGCTACTGTTACAAGTTATGTGGCACTGTTCACCCGCATAACTAAAGACTCAGCTCTGGGTTTTTATAGTCTTTATTTTTAAATACTATAAATACTGCACTACGTGGCTTTAAAGAATGTTGAACAGATGCAGCTCCATTTTCTGAAATCTCCTTCCCATCTACGATCAAAATAAGTAGTAGAAGTGTTGCATCTTTCGATAAAGGCTTCTTACAGGGCTGTTTAGTGAATAAAGCTGAATAGAAGATTTCATTGTTGCTGCTGCAGGTTTTGAGTTTATTTGTACATGGTGTGTACTGTATGCTACATAATAATGAAAAGCTATACGCTCTGAGCTGCTAGTTGACTACACAGTCTGTGTGATTGCAGATTGTTTGAATAACAGTGGACTATTGAAACTCTATCCAGATGTGCGTGTTGCTAACTATGGGAATAACCACAAAGGAGGATTCTCTCTTTTGTTGCCATTTCCAAACCCTTTAAAAAGTGGGAAAGTGAAAAGCATGGAGGCAGCAAATGGAGAGTAGCTGGTCACACTAGAGACGAAGACTTTCCATAATTAATTCCAAGCAAACAAAACTTTTATCCCCGCAGGATGCACTTTTAGAGAGTAAATGGATGCAACTTAAGCAATGTCTCCCTAAGGGCCAGATTCTGATACCACTTCTCGTGCTGGTTATTGCCTTACTCCAAAAGTAGTAGCCTTGTTGACTTCAATGGGAGTCCATGCAGAATAAGGCACTATTCAGTGCAAGCAATATATTGGGATAAAATGAACTGTTATCAATTGACTGACACATGTTGTGCTAAATATTAAAGCTGTTACGGGTTAGTGGCAGGAGGAAGGTATATTTTTATTTTTTCCAGAATTTAATTAGTTTCCATTTAACAAGCTAGAGCATTGAACAGAAGGGCCTGTTTTAACAGGCTGATTTCAGTTTGATGGAATCTGTGTTTCCAGGATAAGTTTGTTCTCTCTCTCTCTCTCCTACATTATCATTGTCTCATGCTTTGATTGGACTCTTTGTCCTCTGTCTTCAATACAGTCCTTAATCCCCCTCTTCACTAGCTTCATGGTCACAAGTTGCCACGGTTCACAGAGACCCCGATACAGATGAAGCAAAAGGGCTGAGCACCACTGGCAGTTTTGTGCTGCATCCAACCAATTGCAAGATGTAAATGAATGGAGTGAAGACAGGTTGTTGAATGACCCTAGCTGCTTATTTCCTTGCATTTACAACTGGTGTTGGGGGGTGATACCATCTAGCAACCTTCTCTCAAAGTCATTGAGGATTTTTGGGAGAATGACAGAGAGACTACTTAGAATCAAACCATCCCATATGCCTTCAAGGGAGGTGAGTGAGGACATCTGAATTCAGCCTTAGCCCCACTTTTTGCACTATTTAATGTAAAGAAAAATGTTAAATTTCCTCCTGAGTGATTAATAGCCAAGTGTGGTGACATACAGGAACTGTGAGTTTGACCTTCAAGGTAAAGGGTAACTGCTATTTTAAGTTGATTACACAATTTTCTCCGAATAAGTTGACAAGCAATGTGCACAGTTGCTGTGACTTCTGACCTTGTAAATGCACACTTCTAAATGCTTTGCCTATTCATCTGAAACAAGCCCTGCTTTAAATGTGAGGTACGCTAAATAAACTCCACATAGCCTTATGTGGGGTTGGAGTTCCAACAGTAGTCATCTGTTCAAATTGTCTGATTTGCTAGGGGATCAAGAAGTGTAAAATATTCTGAACCTGAATCCTAACTTTTAGATAAATTTCACACATTTAATAGGCTTAAGAAAAAAAGCTAACATTTTTCCCCTCGTTCTATAGACACAAATCCTAATTATTATAGTGGTGCAAACCTTGTCATTCCCTATTCAACTGATTGTACTTTTCCCCTGAAGTTGAGTGTATGAAATAAATTAGAACTACTCCACATAAAGTATTCATAGAGTATTTGTGTAGATACATAAACAACTTGTGATGGCCCCAGGTATCATGATTTGTGCCTGCTACATACCTTTCCTTTATCATGTTTCAAAGTCTACCTGCAGAATGTAATCATTGGCATTCCCTTAGACCTGGAAAAAGAGAGAGAGGTTTTACATTCATCTCAATCAGCGTGGTCCTTTGCTATACATGCAAAATGAGCAAGAGCTTTTTCTCTCACCTTAGTTTGTGTATTTATGTTCCCTGTTGAGATGAAATGCTTGTTGGTAACAAATTTGTGAGGGGAGGATCACAGAAAAGTGTTTTAAATGCCAGCAGCACTGTACAATGAGGTGATATAAACTCACCCAAAATAAAATCTGAAAAAGGCAAGTAAATAATAATAATAGAGGCCAAATGGGCTGCAGCAGGAGCTAAGAAAATTAATATACCTCAAGGCTGAGGATGGGGAAAGGGTGGAAAGAGAGAAATATTCCTTCATCCAAAAACTAAACCAAGGCTCATTGCTCTGGATCGGTTCTGGGCAGAAGTCAGTTCCAGAAAGCGACCTAGGCCATCTCTAGGCCTTCTCTTTCATTAGGGAGCTATGGTCAGCCCTTCCCACTCGTCCAGTGGAGAAACACTGTAGAATGACTTAGAGAAACAAAATCTGTAACATGGTTTAATCCAATGTTTCCCCCTTCCTCAGGGAGATTTGGACAGTCTTTCCAACCCCCCAAGTGGTCCAACCATCTGTGAAACAAGACTTGGTTTCCCCTTGCCTCACAGGCTGGCTGAAGTCTGAAGAAATGTCTTTCTCCTAACAGGGCAGCCTCTCCTGCAGCTTCTTACCCTTTATATCACCTCCCTATGTGTGTGACACTTCCAGCAGGTATTTCAGTGGCTGGGTCAGGGCCAAATATAGCCCATCGCCAGAATAGTCCCTTGACCACTTTCTGCCTGATCTAGTGTGAACAAAAAAGTCCATGCACAGGCATTGTAAAACTCAATCCAGTCCCTCCTGTAAGTCAAATTCCCCAGAAATGCCCCAACGATGAGGGTGTCAGAGCATCCTCTTTCCCGGCAAAGGCAGTGATCAGGATTTGTTTTCATTATTTCCCTTCACTTGCTTTGGAAAGGAAAGTGTTCGATGAACAACTGAGTGCACTCCATCCACTGGTGAGGCAGCTTAATGAGCCAGAACTCTGAACTCAGAACGTTCCATCCCTGGTCGATCCTAGGCTATATGGGCCCCAAAATGATGGGGTAGATTTCTTGCCGACTGCGGAGTTATGTTGGGATCTCAACAAAACTGGGTGACCGGGCAACAATATTAAATTCAATGTTGATAAATGCAAAGTAATGCACATTGGAAAACGTAATCCCAACTCTACGTATGAAATGATGGGGTGAAAATTACCTGTTATGACTCAAGAAAGAGATCTTGGGGTCACCATGGATCATTCTCTGAAAACATGCACTCAATGTGCAGCAGCAGTCAAAAAAGTGAACACTGTTTGGAACCATTAGGAAACTGATAGATAATGAGACAGAAAATATCATAATGCCTCCATTGTACACCCACACCTTGAATACGGATTGCAGTTCTGGTCTCCTCATCTCAAAATAGATATATTAGAATTGGCAAAGGTACAGAGAACGGCAACAAAACTGATTAGGGATATGGAACAACTTCCATATGAGAAGAGATTAAAAAGACTGGGACTGTTCAACTTAGAAATGAGATGACTGAGAGGGGACATGACAGAGGTCTATAAAATCATGAGTGGTGTAGAGAAAGTGAATAGGGAAGCATTATTTTCCCCTTCACATAACACAACCACCAGGGGTCACCCAATGAAATTAATAGGCAACAGTTTTAAAACAAACATAAGGAAGTACTTCTTCATACAATGCACAGTCAATGTGGGAGATCTGTCAGAGGATGTTGTAAAAGCCGAAAGTATAACTTGGTTCAGAAAAGAATTAGGTAAGTTCATGGAGGATAGGTCCATCAAGGGCTATT
The DNA here is from genome assembly GCF_015237465.2 of Chelonia mydas. Lineage (NCBI taxonomy): Eukaryota > Metazoa > Chordata > Testudines > Cheloniidae > Chelonia > Chelonia mydas. The sequence goes on along the minus strand of NC_057853.1, from coordinate 112,647,651 downwards.
AACCAGGATGGTCTGAGATACAAGCTCTGGGTATACCTAAACCTCTGACTGCCAGAAGCTGGGACTGCATGACAGGGGATGGATCACTCAATAATTGCCCTGTGAAGCATCTGGCACCAGCCACTGTCAGAAGACATGATATTGAGCTAGACCAGTGGTCTGACCTAGGGTTGCCAACTTTCTAATCTAACACCCTTGCCCCACCCCTGCCCTGAGGTTCCGCCCCTTCTCTGAGGCCCTGCCCCCTGCTCACTCCATGCCCCCCTCACTCCATCACGTGCTCTTCCCCCACCCTCACTCACTTTGACCAGGCTGGGGCAGGGGGTTGGGGTGGGGGTGGGGTTGAGGGCTCTGGCTGGGGCTGCAGGGTGGGGCCATAAATGAGGGGTTCAGGATGCAGGAGGGATCTCTGGGGCAGGGGGTTGGAGTGTGAGAGGGGGTGAGGGCTCCGGCTAGGGGTGCAGGCTCTGGGATGGGACCGGGGATGAGGGGTTTGGTGTGCAGGAGGGAGTTTGGGTGCAGGAGGGGGCTCAGGGCTGGAGCACAGGGTTGGGGTGAAGGCTCCAGGAGGGAGTTAGGGTGCAGAAGGCAGTTCCAACCTGGGGCAGGAGCGGGGCTAGGGCGCATGAGGAGTTTCGGGGTGCGGGCTCTGGCCGGGTGGTGCTTACCTCAGGTGGTTCCTGGTCCAAGGCGCAGCAAAGCTAAGGCAGGTTCCCTGCAGCGCTCGGAAGTGGCCGGCATATCCGACTCCTAGGCGGAGGAGCCAGGGGCCTCTGCCTGTGCCTGCAGGCACCTCCCCCACAGCTCCCATTGGCCGCTCCAGAACTGGCACTCAGAGCGGGGGCAGCATGAGGATCCCCTGTGGCCACCTTGCGCCTAGGAGCCAGACATCCTGGCCGTTTCTGGGAGCCGCGCGGAGCCAGGGAAGACAGGGAATCTGCCTTAGCTCCGCTGCAATTCTGACCGGACTTTCAGCAGCCCGATCAGCAGTGCTGACCGGAGCTGCCAGGGTCCCTTTTCAACCAGGCATTCCGGTCCAAAACTGGACACCTGACAACCCTAGTCTGACCCATTATTGACATTCTTATGTTCTTAATTACAAACACTACCCTTTGCAGAAACAAATCATTATGAGTAATTTTTTTCCTCTGCTCTTTGTATGAACAAAACATTTTTTTAAAGTATGCAATTTAAATGCTGCCTATTGCTCCCAGAAGGGAGGCAGATGAAAAGAGATCTTCGTGGGATGCAGCATGCAGTACAGTATGTACAGTAGGCTAGCTTGTCCTTTTTCTGTGATAAGCACTACAGTGAAGTCTACTGTCATTTGTGTGTACATGTGATTTTCTGTCTAAAACAGAATGAGTGTGTTTGCTAAATGGCTAGTGAAGTGCCCAGCAAGCATACTTACTCCAGGAGAGTGATAGGATAAGGGAAGTGGCAGAAACAGAGATAGGAAAGGAGATTTTTGCACTAACAAGTGTGAGCTGATAAGCCTGACCTGCATGGGAAATGCAGAGAATCCTAAGTGCGCTTGTCAGGCCAAAATTAGCTATGCCCATTTGTTTTCAGCTACATTATGCTATGAAGAAACCCTTCTTTATTTTCTCATTTGTGGAGGAAAAGTGCTGGCTCATGGAATTCCTCTTGTTCTCAGCAAGCTATTTCTCTTATGGATAAATAACTTTTCTAACCTGGCCATCCATACCCAAGAATTAAAAGATTAGTTTCAGGGAAGAATGGTAAAGTGTCATGTAAAGGTTTTATTGGCCACATGGGTGAGTTATGCAGGTCATCCAAATTGAGTGCTTAATCATCTCAGACACATTGTTCAACACAACTGACTTACACTCAGTGGGTAGCAGGGAGTGGAGGGAATACATACATACTTCTTTCCTAAGTATGCATGGTTAGGATAAATTCTGATTGTTTTCTTTCCTTCTCAGTGTGTGTGTGCCAGTGCCTGGTGTGTGTTAGGCACTTGAGAGCAAGGTGTGATGGCTGTATGGTGCACCAAGAAATAAAGTGTATACGTTTTAAAAAAAAAAAGAACTGGATACTTGCCAGTATATAAAGTCATGTATAAGGAGTCAGCATGGCCTTGTGGTTAGAGCAGTGAGCAAGGAGTTAGATAGCCTGTGTTCTGTTCAGCAGCATTTTGGACAGACTAAAGAGGCAAAAGGCCCTACTGGAGAAGTCTAAGGGCTTGTCTACATTACCCGCTGGATAGATGGGCAACGATCGAGCCAGCGGGGGTCGATTTATCTCATCTAGTCTAGACACGATAAATCGACCGCCAAGAGCTCTCTCGTCGACTCGGTTACTCCACCAGGGCGAGAGGCATAGACAGAGTCGACGGGACCGTGTCAGCCATCGACTTACCACAGTGAAGACACCACAGTAAGTATATCTAAGTACATCGACTTCAGCTACATTATTCACATAGCTGAAGTTGCGTAACTTAGATCGATTTCCCCCTCCCCCACCCACCCCAGTATAGATGAGGCCTAAGGCAATAAAGGTGAGAAATAACTAGGGACAGACAGATAAGGCTTTTTTTCCAGTAGGATCAGTGGCTATGACAGTCACAGAGAGTGGTTGCCTGTTGTGTGTGGCACCATTTTGTTCTGACTGTAGAGCTGTAGCAAACTATGGCTACGGTTACTTTGCTGAATAGGGTCTTGGAAAAGATCTCGCTGTAAACGCACAAAGCCTGGCTTTGTGTCCAAAAGTGGTGTGTCAACACAGTGTGTCTGATTTCCATAACTCTTCAACCTCCTAAACTCCAGCCAAGGCAACTACTGGTAACCATGTTACATTTCTCACTTTTTTTGTCTTGATTCCAACAATCAGCACACACCTCTTCTCACGCTGAAAAGATCTCTGACAGAATTGCGCCACGCTGGCAAAAATAATCTCTGTTGATTGCATTATTAAATATGATGGAAAATAGCTCCCAGAAAATACCTTGGCATATCTTGGGAGGCTGGTTTTAATTCTGATCCATGCTAAAGTGATTACGGGCCTGATCCAAAATTCAATGGAGTCAGTGGAAAGGCTCCAACTGATTGCTGTGGGCTTTGGATCAAGGCCTAAAAGCAGAGGAATAATTCAGTGGTGCAACCACACTAGTGGGAGCCAGGAATTCTGCATTCTAACCCCATTTTTGGTGCTGACTCCCTGTAGCATTAGCCAAATCACTTAACATCTCTGTGTCTCTGTCTCCCTGTCTACAATATAGGGATGATGACTTTCCTGCTTCACAAAGAGTTGTGGCAATTAGTTGCTTAATGTTCCCAATGCACTTTGCAGGTGAAAAGTGAAATGTGCCCTAACACGCTTTCCCCCACCCACTTTTTGGGCACATAGTCCTCTTTTGTGTTTACACGTGTGCACTTCCTCTTCAGGGTCTATAATAGCTGTTACTCAGGATGTCCAACGTAGGACACAAAAGAACTATGCTTCAAGGAAAACCTGTGTGTTTGGTCCTGCATGTGTCATGGGCCTAGGACATGCCCAGAATTTCTGCCTCCTCTCCTTCAGGTCCTGGGGATTTATGGCCCTGAACCAAGAGAATCTGGTACATCAGTGACGCAGCCTGGAGTAGGAGTGCTTGCCCCAGTGGCTGTAAAACATTTAAGGCCTTCAGGTTATCTCGTGCCAGGCCCCAGAGTAAAATTACAAATATTTATTGGGGTAGTTAAGATCAGCTGTTAGTTCATCATGTGGTATCCCCACATACCCTCAGTTGACACACACACGTGCAGCCTAAGATCACCTACCCCATGTTCAAATGGCCTTTCAAGGGCATGGTGGAGGACGTTTTCCATTACCCTGTGTGGTTAAGTTGGGTCATTTGGACCTTACCCCCTCTTGAACACACTGGGGTAGAAACTAAGTGAGTGCCCATGGGGACACACAAAACTCAGCTGGCCCTACGTGGTTGCAAGGGCAGATTGCATGGCAAATCCCATGCAAGGCAAAATCAAGAAGCACCATTGTCAGGAAAACAGTGTCTTATTATATTGTTCTCCACAAGTGGTGCGTGCTTTAGAAAACTGCATCTGAGATATAGAAAACTATGGTGGTAGAGATCTCTCTCTTTGGGAAGACGCCAAGTTTCTTTCTTTGCATATTTTAATATAGAACTTTTTGGATTGTTTTTCGTTCTATAATCTACAGCCTGTAGTTTGCTTAGTCCATGGCTCCTTTTACATATATGGTGTATGCTGTTGGCACAAGAGACAATTTCTAGAGAACTGATTTCTCTGACAAATTAATGCATGTAACAGAGATTTTATTTTTCCTAGTCATGAGATGTGCCTGAACGATTGGGTCCAAAAAGGGCCCTCCAAACTTAAGCAAGTCAGAATTCAGAGTCGTATGGCACTGACTGTCCTGATTCAAGGCTAATAAATTTATTAAATGCTTCTTTTGCCGAAGTGATATTTACATTCTAGAATACAGGAAGAAAAAGCAGCCAAAAATGATTGCTCTTTTTTTGGACAGCCAGAAAGACACTAGTGCTTTAGTGTTTGGAAACGTGCTGTAAGGATTGGTGTAATCCTGTCAGGGACAGCGCAACCTGATCACAGCATGTAACAATGAATTTGTGGCATGTGAAGCAAAAAAGAAAAGTGTTTTGGATCGTTACCTCCTAAATCGGTGAGAGGGAGGGTAAAAAAACAAGGACAAAGCTAGAAGAGAAGTTGTATTTTTTCCTATCCAAATGTCTATTTCAGTAATAACAGTAATAACCTCCAGCACCCTTGTGGGATCTTCTATTGAAGGTTCCCACTATGCTTTGCAAACATTCATTAAGCCTTGCAGCAACTTAATTTGGTTGGTAATACCCATTTTACAGATGGGGAAACTGAGTGACGACAGTGACTTGCTCACAGTCACAAAGGGGGTCACTGTCAGAATCATAACGAAAACCCAGCTCCAGGTTCTATTCTCTATAAACAGGCGTCCTCAATTTTGTTCGTACCGTGGAGCACATCTTAATGAAGAGCTTGCTTGGCATACACCTCCCCTTCCATTTGCTTATGTGGAAAAGTTACTATTATGAAAGTAGTAACTTTTAGTGGAATTTAGCAGTTGGAAATGAGAGGAAAAAGCCAGCACCACGAGAGCACTCAGCTCTTCACAGACCAGCAGTAGGTGCTCTGTGGACCATCAACTAGTACTCCATGGACTACAGCTTGGAAGCCTTCGCCCTAGGCAATGCTATCTCCCAGTAGGTTATAGAGTAACAGCCGTGTTAGTCTGTATTCGCAAAAAGAAAAGGAGTACTTGTGGCACCTTAGAGACTAACCAATTTATTTGAGCATAAGCTTTCGTGAGCTACAGCTCACTTCATCTGATGCATCCGATGAAGTGAGCTGTAGCTCACGAAAGCTTATGCTCAAATAAATTGGTTAGTCTCTAAGGTGCCACAAGTACTCCTTTTCTTTTTGCCAGTAGGTTATGTCCAGCTTTAAGAGGCAGCATGGCAGACTGCTCGTTCAGCTGGTGATATGAAAGGAAATTAGAGATCATCGAACCATTTATGTTTTTATGAAGGAATAAGCAGGACAGTTCCTAAGCCCTTTTTTGGACATAGCCTACAATATTATAAATTAAAAGTTATGTTTTCCTGCACTGTATTTGGAGTAGGTGTAATATTTCAGGAGGGAAAAGGGTCTGTGCAGGGATCTCAGTTAAATTTTTGTTATTTTTTCATTTAGTTTTTATTTCACTCATCCCTGGATTTAAAACTTCTAGATTATGTACTGCCAGAAGCAGGAAAGTAGTAAAATGCAGTGAGAAATGTGGTGTGCATGGCTCTGGGGAATGTTTACTATACATGTAAGTAGACATATGATCCTCCCTTATTGTTATTCATTTAAAAGTACAGTGCACATGACTTAAAGTAGACATGCGAATAGAGGAAGAAGGGATATTTATAGTGGACAAATTCCAAAGACCAAAGCTGCCTGCTTATTTAAATTCTGTTGTATTGTTAGGGCACTCTTCTGACATAATTCTCTATTGTTTCTGCCATTATCGCTTGCTTTTTGCAGGACGTAGTGTCAGGAAATTCCTGTCTGGCACTTACAAGGTGTTTCTAAAAGGAGAAACAAAAGAGTCAAGAGTATGCAAGGAGCAGGAGGAAGCAGCAAAGGGGAGTGGCAGCAGTGGGAAGGAATTTGAGATAGTTGCAGGGGACAGGCAGAGAAGATTACAGCTGGCCCAAGAGAAGGGCCAAAGAGTGCTGATCACAGACAGAAACTCTCGGCTCTCTCCCTACAGTTTTAACTGTCAAAGGTGAATTCCACCTTAAGAGACTCAGGAAATGGTTGAAGGATGATAAAGATGAAGTGAGGGGAGGAGCAGGTGGATTTCCAAGCCAAGGTCACATTCAGTGGAGAATCTTGACCATCCTCGCAGGAAAGGGGCCCAATATGAAACAAGAGCAGGCTCTTGAAACAAAGCAGTGTGGGAGGAGAGACTGTTCAATGTGCAATTAAATATTTCTGAAAGCAGGATCAAGAGTGGTAACAGTTGGTTTGGAGTTAAGAATTTTTTGTGGCCCTGTGAATTGCAGAACTGACATCAGTGCCTCCCCCTTATACCAATAAGCTGGATATGATGGACAAACCATCCCTTCGCGGACTAGCTCGACATAAGAAGATTATGCTGTACTATCATTTGTTAATAACAATGTTGTTTTCTGTCATGTAATTAGAAAATACATCTTGCTTTGCCTCTAAGCAGTGTAGCCTTATTACATTTGCACATATTTTTATAATATTTCAAGTGTAGTGACCAGATAACATTAATGAATATATTAGATAGGCAGGCACTTTTAAAGGAAAATAATAAACATATTTGTGTATTAAAAAGTTAATTCAGTCTGGAGCCAAACAGGTAATTTTCCCTTCAGCATTTTTTCACTCAGCTAAGACAGGTTGGACTAGGAGTGCAGTCACCCTGTCTACAGAGCTTGGCTTGGCTTGCATACCAGGGGCGAATTTTCTTCAGAGACAGACAGCAAGATGATCTGATTGGCTTCGTTCCAGAGCATGCTCACAAAGGCTCCTTTGATGAAAGGCTTCTTGGTAAGCACTGTACCAAAAGCTGCCTGCCACCCTCCTTTCAAAGATACCCATTTACAGTAATTCTGGATTTAAAAAAAAGAAAAGTGAAATTGGGGTTTACCAACAAGAATAATTATGCTGGTCAGCTTAAAGAGGCAGGGGAAAGGGGCAAGTTACTAAGTAAACTGCTGGATGTTAGAGTAGCTGGTTGGCAACAATAAGGAATGTGTAATTAGGCTCATTAAAGCATCATCATTTTACTTATCAATCTTTTCCCAAACAGGGTGGGGTGAAGCAGCATATATTAAAATATGGTTGCTTTTACTGATAAGGAGCAATAACTACCTGTTTGACTTTCTGAACAGCACAAAAGTGTATCCAGCTGGTGACAGCATACTTGATTAGTTGACTTATCTCCCTCTTGTACTAGAGCTAGTGATTAATAGGACTTCGTTATTCCTTCCACATAATCAGTTGGTGTAACATGCACAAGCAGTATCAGTCCACAGTCTCCAATTTTGCTATCTTCTTTGCTTTGTCTCAGTTAGTATCCAGATGTGGTCTCCCAGTTATTTGTCATTTCTAGTGTCCTTCATTTGTTCCCTTGGTTGGCTTCCAGATCAGTATTTACCAATGCTTCCACACCCTAGGGATAAAGTGAACTAGCATATCAGAGCCATCATTTTGTCAATCTGTGTACAGCCTGTGTTTCTCGGCCATCATGTTGTGATTTGGGGGGAACTACTACACACGCTCACCTACACTAATCAGAAACTGTGGTTTCCATAGGAAACAATGACAACCTGAGGTAATATTAATGAGGCTGGTTAATTTGCCTCTAATTCCCATAGTACCGGAGCCCCTGACCCATCTGGTATCGCTCTAAGTTGCTTGGGGACAGGTTGGGGTTAGGGTATTGCAAGGTATTTGGGAGTCACCTGAGCAGCCTCTCCCAGCAGGGCCACTGGACAAATTTCAAAGCTCTCGACCTCTGTCAGAAGGCAAGAGCAACTGCAACACCACTATCTGGCCTTCAGCTGCTTCCACCGGTTCAGGGATGCAGTCTGGACACTCTGTTGATGTGAGGGATGAATCAAGTTCCTTTTCACCTAGTAACATGGAAGGCAGGACATGTCACCACTATCTCCTGTAAGGTTACTGCAGGTGGTGTACAGGAACAGTACTTCGCATTTAGATAGCACCTTGCATCCCAGGATCTCAAAGCATTGTAGTTATGAATTAAGTCTCACTGGGTCACTTTGAATGAGTGTGTTATCCTCCTTTTACAGATGGAGAAACGGGCACAGAGATGTAAACTGACTTGCTCACAGCCACATTGGAAATTTGTGGCAGATGTAGAATAGGACCAGATTTCCTGATTTTTCACAAGATCAGCTTTCCCTAATGTGACCTCCCCTCTATGGCTTCCTGGGTTCTTTTTGGTATTGTATTGTTTAAGTTGGATCTCGCTATTTTTAGCTCCAGAAGGTTTTTTTGTGGAATGATCTGTCCTAGAAGTCTATTTTTCCCTTACAATTTTAGTCCATTGCTAATGTTCTCTTCTATATCGCAATTCCATATACAGTTTTGTGTGGATGCTTGTTTTTTAAGTGGTTCATTCTCTCATATGTATATGATTGACTTTTCTGTATTTCATTAACAGTACATGATCTGTTTTTAAAAATCACTGAAATTTTTAATTCAAAGAAAGAAGGGAAGGGAGGAAAAAAAGATAAGCTGGAGGAAATACTGAAGAGGAGTAGCAGCAATAACACCACTAGTACAAGCATGTCCATTATATTGCTGTACGGGAATGGAAGCCAGCTGAAACTTCAATTCTTGGTTTGATCAAGGTTGTGTAAAAACTGACCCCAGAGGACTTCCAATAGAGAAACCAGTTTTATATATTACATATGAGCTGTAGTTGAAGCCAAGTGTTCATTCCTCTAAAATTGTGTAGGTGGATTACTTTCTTTCCAGCATTGAAGTATCATGTTTGTAGCTGCTAATAAACTTAATAAAATCCATTTCTTACTTCCCCCACTCTACTGACTTCAGCAGCATCAGAGAGACAACTTAGCCATGGTGTCCTGAAAATTCATTTTTCAAAAAACAGGCAAATGATGAGTATGAATAAGAACCTGTAAAAAGAAACTATATATGATGATCAGTCAGTTGTGTTGCTCTGATCAAAAGTGTAATACCCTCCATTTCTCCATCACACCGCAGCAAATGAAAGCATGTGCAGATTGGTTTAAAACAAAAATAGTTGCTCCCAATTAAAAATAACTTCTACCCCAACAAGCTCCCTACTTTTCCTGATTTCCTAAAATCAGAAAATACTTTTTCATATAATGCACAATTAGTCTGTGGAACTCATTGACGCAGGACGTCACTGACGTGGGACTGGCATTTATTTCGATAAGAACATCCAGAGTTGTCACAGTTAACATTAATAAAAAGAGTATTGGAAAGGAGATAAAACCCCTTCCTTTCAGGGATTAAGCCAGTCTGTAACTATTAGAGATTAGGGTGAGACCTTCATATGGAGCAGACTACCCCTCTGCCTACTGGGGGTTTCTTGCACCTTTCTCTGAAGCATCAGGGGCTGCCGCCTCAGTCAGAGATAGCAAACTGGACCAGACGTATCATGAATCTGATCCAGTCTAGCGATACCTAGTTATCTCATGATGTCTCTGGATCTCACATATTCCAGGTGTTTACTAACTGAGAGGCTCCTCAGAATGCTGTGAGTGGTCGTTAGTCCCAGCAAAGCCTGAAGCACATGAGATTTTAATTCAGCAGCTGGCCAGCGAAGGCTGCCAGGCGAGTGAAACCCAGAATGGAAGTGTGGTCTTGTAGTTAAGGCTCCAGACTGCGACTCAGAAGATCAAAGGTAAATTCCCTGCTCTGCCACGGATTTCCTCTGTGACTATGAGCAAGTCACTTCATCTCTCAGTGCCTCTGTACCCTGTCTGTAAAAAGGTACCTCCCTACTTCACAGGGATGCTGTGGGAATAGATTGCTAAATATTTGTGACATGCTCAGGTACTATGGTGATTGGAACTTTAAATGGATAATGGACTTGTCAGAAAATCAGAAAAGCTATGGGGTACCTCTTCAGATTCAAGGAGAGCAGGGGACTTGAAAGAGAGTGAGTTAGTTGAGTGGAAAAAGAGACATACGAGCTCCGGGATGGGGGACAGAGTAGGCGGGTATCAGGGAGGAAGTATGAGAAGGGTTCAGGTGGATGGAAGGGAGCAGGTTCTTCTTGGGACAGTGGAGCCAGGGATGCACTGGCTGGAAAGAAAATGAGAAGGCTTCTGAAGGTTACACGAAGAATCTGAACCAAATCATTGATCTTTTCAAGGTTAATCCATCACTACCCCTGCTTAGACTTTATTTTCCTCAAAGATCCATAATCCTTGTTCTAAAGAGCTCCTGACCCAGTGGACTCTTTTTGAGTTAATAACGCTCCTACTGAAGACAACAGACTTGCTAAAACTTGTACTCTGCCTGTGGTGAATGGAGCCTGTCGTGAATAGAATAAATTGTCAAACAGTCCCAGTCATTTTTCCTGATTTATGTGTGGATTGGTGAGGAGTGTGGGGAGGGAGGGTCTGAAATTTTATCGGCACCGTTTTCCCACTTCTTCCTAAGACCCTAGAAAGGACTTGTAGTGGGCTCCATGCCTAGGGTGAGTGGGACTGTGGGTGGAATGTACTTAGTCCCCCCCACACACACACAACTCCCAAACATTCCCACAGGAAATTCCTTACACAAAGTAACCCAGCAACAGACAGTGTTCCCTCTTCCACAGAACCTCTCCCTGCTGCAGGAACCCCCCACCCCACCACACACACATACTTAATGAGGCGTTCCTGAGGCAGCTATGTGGGATTTCCCTGAAAACTAGGTGTTGATCAGGTTGCAGTGAGCCCTTGAATTTGTGTGGAGAGGCTCAGTGCAAATAGCCCCAAGACCCATGAGATTTTTAGGGCTGGACCTTCAGTTTTTGTGGATTCCTGTGGTGGATTCCTACCCCTCACCTTTAGCAGAAGAATAATACAATACCTAGGGCATGGCTACACTTGCAGATGTAGAAAGCTGTGAGTTAAACCCACCTTCGTAGAGCACAGTAGGGAAAGCGCTGCAGTCTGTCCACACTGACAGCTGCAGGCACGCTGGCGTGGCCACATTTGCTGCACTTGCAGCGGCATTGGGAGCGGTGCATTGTGGGCAGCTATCCCACAGACCACCTCTTCCCATTCTGGCGCTGTGGCTTGTGGGAAGGGGGCAGGGAGTGCGAGGCATTCTGGGTCCTGTTCCAACGCCCCATTATGCATCGGTTCACATCCCAGCATTCCCTTTGCTTCCGTCCACATTTGGCGCCATCTTTCAACGGTTTTGTACCATATGCTCTGTCTTTACTTTTGGTCGGCTGGAATGGAGCCTGAACTGCTGAGGAATATGCTGATGGGCCTCACCAGCACGTCACGTTTGGCAGTCGAGTTATTCCTTAAGATCCAAAGTGACAGTGGGGGCTCCGATGATGATATCAACTTGAGTAACACAAACGACACAAGTTTGCTTGTGGCATTCACGGACATGCTCACCACTGTGGAAAGCACTGAGTGGTGGGATCACATCGTCATGCAAGTCTGGGATGACGAGCAGTGGCTGCAGAACTTTCAGATGAGAAAAGCCACTTTCATGGGACTGTGTGAGGAGCTTGCCCCCACCCTGCGGTGCAAGGACACAAGATTGGGAGCTGCCCTGGTGGTGGAGAAGCAGGTGGCTATTGCAGTCTGGAAGCTGGCAACTCCACACAGTAACTGATCAGTCGCTAACCAGTTTGGAATGGGGAAGTCGAGAGTTGGAATCGTGTTGATGCAAGTTTGCAGGGCCATTAATTGCATCCAGCTCAGAAGAGCCGTGACTCTGGGTAACGTGCATGACATTGTGGCTGGCTTAGCACAAATGGGTTTCTCTAACTGCAGAGGGGCGATAGATGGGACGCATATTCCAATTCTGGCCCCAGCCCACCTAGCCTCCGAGTATGTTAAACGGAAGGTCTATTTCTCTATGGTTCTCCAGGCGCTTGTGGATCACCGTGGGCGTTTCATTGACATTAACACAGACTGGCCCGAAAAGGTGCATGACGCACACATCTTTCATAACACTGGCCTGTTCAGGAAGCTGCAAGCCAGGACTTTTTTCCCAGACCAGAAGATCACCATAAGGGAAGCCAAAATGCCCATTGTGATCCTTGGAGACCCCGCTTATCCTTTAATGCCGTGGCTCATGAAACCCCACACAGGGAGCCTTGACAGCAGCTAGGAGAAGTTCAACAATAGGCTGAGCCAGTGCAGAATGACTGTGGAGTGTGCTTTTGGCCGTTTAAAGGGTCGCTGGTGCTCTCTGTATGGGGAGCTGGACCTGGCCAATAACAGCATCCCCACGGTTATATCCACGTGCTGTACCCTCCATAAAATTTGTGAAGGGAAGGGTTAAAGATTCACTCAGACATGGAACTCGGAGGTTCAACACCTGGAGGCTGAATTTGAACAGCCAGAGAGCAGGGCTATTAGAGGGGCTCAGCGCGGGGCTGCAAGGATTAGGGATGCCTTGAGGGAGCACTTTGAGGCTAAAAGCCAACAGTAATGTCTGGTTTGGTGCCCTGCACGGGAGTGAAGTGCAGTAGGAATCTGTGTTTGCTATGTACAATACTTGCAGCGCCTGTTGCTTTCCTGGGCGAAGGTTTCTTTTACATTATGCAATAATAAAGAATGTTTTCAAAGCCAAAAAATCAATTTATTGAAAAGAAACACAACACAATTGCTTGGGAAACACAAAGGGCAAGGGGGTGGGGTGGGGAACGGTACAATCACAGATTTTCATATGTCCTGTCTGGAGTGCTGTGCAACGCGTGCTGCTCTTCAGGATGGCTATACTGCATGGTGATGGGGGTTTAGCGTAGTGGGTAAGGGTTGTAGTTTTCAGGGCTGGGTGGCAAAGCTACAGGTGTTGGAGGCAGCGGGTGGTGGTAAGAACCCAGATGTTGGAGAAAGTGGTTTGGAGGTGACATGGTGGCACAAGGGAAAGAGTTTTGGGACAAGGGCTGCAGGGTGGGGGCAGGCGCAGTAGTGCTCCGCCTGCATGGCTACGAGCGCCTGGATCGAGTCTGCTTGGCGCTCAATGATGCTTATCAGCCAATCAGTGCTTTGGTGCCGGCAATCCACATTCTGCTGGCGGATCCTCCTTTCACTCTCCCACCACTCCTGCACTCTTTTATTTTCATTAGTTGAATGCTGCTTCTACGTGGCCTCTTCCTGATTCTTTGCAGCCTCTCTGCCGTTGATAACATGGATGGCTGAGATCTCAAGGTTGCATCTGTAAAGGCAAAATGAAACACTTAACAGAGGCAGCATTTTTCACACCAGACAGAGCAATGATTCCCCCAGACTTAAGGGCAAGCACAGTCTACATGATAGCATAATTTGCCTGTCCCAAAGCGAGCGCACATAATCCACGGGAGCCCCAAAATGGTGAGTAAGCCCAGGGTCAAGTGTGACTGACTGATTGTTTCACCACTGTACTGTCCTTTGGGTTTCTGTGCCTTGGGGAGAGCCAACAGCGGCAGGGGGCCCCTGTACTGAACACTGTCCCCACATTTTCCACAGGAGTTCGTCCTGGAAGATATCTCGCTGCTGAGGGTGACCAGGGAAGCAAGGGAGGGTCTTCTACTGCAATGCGGCTTCCACCCTGGCCCATCTGCAGCTTGCCTGTGTGCAGCAATGGTCCCCCCTGCCCCTCACGGCACAGTGGCACGGACAAGTTAGCCTTATTGGGACGAGGACAACAGTGGCTCTCCCGAAAAACCTGCGCAAGCGCATTGCTCAAGTTCAGGCTGAGACCTTTGAAGGGATCACTGAGGCCGATAACCGCGATGTGAGAGAGCACATCAACACCCTATTCCGCATCTAGGCATGCATGCAGCCCTAACCCTCCTCACCCCAAGAGCCCGCACCGAATAACTTCCTTCCCAAAATAAAAGCTGCTTACCGGGAACCTCCTCTGGTGTTTGTCCTTCCCCAAGCACTGGCCGCCGCGACTGGCTACCTTCCTCCTGGCTTGAGAACAGCTCCTGGCTGCATGCATCTAGGGATTCCGTGGTGTCTTCCTCTGCCGGTGCACCCTCACTCCTGCTTTGCTGCTGCTGCTCCTCCTCCTCCTCCTCCTGCCTTGTTGCACTGGCCTCTGAGGTGTCCATGGTGGTATTTGGCATGGAGGTGGGGTCGCCCCCAAATATTGCGTCCAGCTCTTTGTAAAAACAGCAGGTCGCGGGGGCAGCACCAGAGCAGCTGTTTGCCTCGCGGGCGTTGCGGTAGGCATTCCACAGCTCCTTCACTTTAACCCTGCACGGCAGTAGGTCCCGGTCATGGCCCCTTTCCAGCATGGCCCTTGATATCTGCCCGTAGATATCATAAGTCCTCTGGCTGGAGCACAGCTGGGGCTGGACAGCTTCCTCCCGCCAAACACTGATGAGGTCCAGCACCTCGCCATTGCTCCATACTAGGGTATTGCCTGGTGCGTGGAGGCATGGTCACCTGGAAAGATTCGTTGAGAGCACTCCACGCCTGGCTGAGCAAACAGGAAGGGGATTTTCAAAATTCCCAGAGAATTTAAAGGGTGGGTCTGATGGTTGGTCACCTGAGGGCAGTGCAGTAGAGTTCAAAGTGATGACCAGAGTGGCTAGAACAGACATTGTGGGATACTTCTGGAGGCCGATCACAGCGCAATAAAAGACCAGGGCATCCACACTGGTGCTGCAGCACTCCAGCGGTGGCGCAGCAAACATTATTCCTCTCGCCGAGGTGGAGTACCAGCAGCGCTGTAGCCACGGAGACAGAGCGCTCTACGTGCCTTGCCAGTGTGGCCGAGCAGTGAGCTATGGCACCTGAGGCTCTATTGTGCTGTAACTCGCAAGTGGAGCCAATCCCCTAGTTCTGTATAAGTAGATAGCACTTTACAAAGAGTTTGGTATCTTTATCCCCATTTTACAGATGGAGAAACTGAGGCACAGAAAGAATCCAGTCAGTCCCAGTCCAGTGCTCTAGCCGCTTGGCCACACTGCCTCCCCTCCAAGAAGTTGGAGGAAACTTGGTAAGGGTGAACCTTCTAAGTAATCACTTTGCTTGCAGAGTACTAAGGCCCCCTCCTGTGTGTTTTCAGCAGGAAAAGGGAAAAAATCCCTCTAAAAGACTAATTCTAGCACAAAAGTGAAAGTATTTTACAGTTCCTCAACTGATCAAAATAAAATGGAGGGCTTTGTGAACCTACAGTGTGGAAGGTGACTGGGTATCAGTATTCCTGCCAGTGCAGAATTTTATTTGCTGAAGAAAATGCTCTGACATCATTCCTTTTTAAGGAATTCTCTCTCCAAGTTTCTAATTCAGTCTTTTTTGCCTGGATAAATATGAATTGTTTCCATTTCAGAATAATAGTAAATTATTTCAGAGAAGGACAGTCATGGTCACTTTTTGCACATCATTTTCATTTATTTTGTGTAGCTCTTCTTTGGCATGGAGAAAATCAGGATGCCATCAATGTGTGTTATATTTAGTCTGTGTGTGTGAGAGAGAGAAAATGGAAACTGCTCTTCATCATTCAGGAACAATAAAATTAAATATCATATCAGAATCTAATGCAAACCTTTTAAATTGGCTTCTGGTTCTTTCTCTCTGTGTGTGTGTCTAGCTCTCCGAAGAATCTGTTGGCCTGAAGTTATGTAACTCTCTAATGAGGTACAGTAGTTGTGGGGATCTTTGCTATCCTGCAAAATGAAAGACTAGAAAATTACAACACAGAACTCATGTTTGCTAAAGTGATCAACCTTAAGCGGTGTGCCAAGTTATCTTGGAGTATAATCAGCATAGCCTATTTGAATAGAGCTGTCTTTAAAATAGAAGATCTGCTAGTAAGATTTGTTTTCATTTAGGCCTTACTCTCAGCTATAGGATTACACTGAGGCCTATATATCTTCAGGCTTTTGTACAAACAAGCAGCTTAAACAAAACTACCATTATTATACTGACTTAGGGGGAGAGAAAAGCCTTGTTTGGTTTCTTAAGATCATGTGTGAGACAAATAAAGCCTTCCTTTAAATGTAAGTTTTGTCTTATTCAGTATAATAGCATAGTTTTAAAAAAAATACAAAGCTCAACATTATTCTTCATGCCAATTCAATTTGTCACCTTTGGGTTTAAACCCAGATGTAATCTTGCAGGCTAGTAAAATGAGTTCTGTTCCATGCAGCTAAGCTACAAGACAGTTGATATCACTATATTTATCACCATTGGGGTAGATATAATCAATTTTCTTCTTGCTATAAGAGCTGACCTTACACTTCCTTTTCCTACCTTCTATTCAGTGGCCTCATTAAACTCTTTTCAGTGTGCTGATTTATTGCAGTCATGGACAACTTTGTGCTCTGTGTTGCACCCCCGAACTTAAATAGCTGTTCTTTTATATTACTGACCACATCAAGTTTTTTTTACTATTTAAAAGTTTCCTGTAAATAACATAGGATGTGAAAGTTCTGAGCTCAGTTGTCAACCTGAATTCTAATGAGGGGTGGCCAATCACTTATGGTATGGATGCCAGGGGTTTTATTTCATATGGCTGCAAGGAGTCCACACATGTTCTCGTGAGTTCACAGGAGATAATGCAACCAATCATATTGCATTTGGAGTTCCAGATTCAGCTGTGAGGTTTAAATTGTTGTGTGACTGAATAAGGTGTGAAAAGTGGGATTGGATGGTGCAGCTGAATGGAATTAGCCTGGGAATTTTTTTTTTTTTTAATGAAACTCAGATAGTAAAGTTGAAACAGGAAAAAGATTAGGGAACTTGCTTAGAATTGGCACAGAAACAATGAAGTTTAGCTATTCTTAAACTGAATTTGAATTAGGTTGGATCTCCTGCCATCCTGGGTCAAATCTTAAAAGGGGCCCCTGAAATGCTTGTTTGGAGAATTTGCGTGCACAGCTATTTGTATGTGCATACTGATAGTTGGATGCACTGATTTTTACATGCACATGCAGATTGACACACAGGAACACTCTAGAGGCCCTTTAGAAATACGGCCCTGTGCCTCAACATTTTATTAGTACCACATGTAAAGACATTTTACATGTCTGCTAACACATTAGAGTATTAAAACTGCCACAGACTGACCTTAGTTAATTAAAACTGACTGATTAAAAATATCTAATTTCTTTTCGCTGTCTTTGCTATTTGTTTACTGTTGACATTTGTCTGTGTTTGAGCAGTGACAATGGACAAGTCCGTTTCACTTATGTTCTTAGTAAAATTCACTCTCAGGTTCTTAAGCACCAACACAGTGCTACAATATTTGGATTGCAAATCTTGCTGGAGCATATTTGTTTACCTAGAAATGTTTTCTTTTATTTTAAATTTCACCCAAACATATTTTTTCCAGCTTTTTTTTTATATTGTTTTCACTTTTATTCTTAATTTTAGGTCAAATTTGATCATGTCCCTTAAAATGGATTCCAGATTTATTTAAATTATTGTAGCTGTCTTGTGTCAGAACAGTTGCAGAATACTTACAGTACAGAAGAGAAAATTCATTAGATCAATCTGTCTGTTAAGGAAATTAATCAATTTGCAAGTAACATCTAGCTTAATTCTGTCATTTAAAGTAGGCTTTGAGTTTCCTTTCCCATATTACATGGAGACTCAAAGGTAAAGTAATTTCCATTGGAAGAGGCTGATTCACTTGCCCCCTTGCTGTGCAGTAGAGGTCGTTTAGACACAGCGCTTAGAAAGCAGCTGCGTTTCTTGTGCCAGTGTCTCATTTTCCACATATGTAATAGATCAAAACATTTAGATTGAGTTGATCCACTTTATCATGACGAAAGAATTTTGGAGCAACACAAGTAAATAACAGCCTTAGTTGGAGAGAGGATGAGTTTTCACAGATTCTGAGAAGCAATTGGTAGGGACCACCCCAATTAATCCAGGACAAAAAACATAGAACTGTTTTCTTTGTTTTTGTTTTTTTCAACTCCAATTAGCTGCAGAACGTTTGATAGAATGAATGAATCATTGAGGGCTCCGTTCCATAGAATGTTACCATTTACCTTCAGCAGTAGTCTGGTTTACAAGAATGTTTCTCTTTTGTTACACCTTCCCAGACACTGTGGACAGAACAACATTCCCTGCTTGTAATTTGACCTGTGTATTCCAGAGCCAGGGTTGTTCAGCATTATCACCTTAAGAGCTAGATAAGATTAAGTTAGATAGCAGACATTCTAGATTAGAAAACCAGTCAGAGGAGGTATGCAAGTTTTAAAGCCTTTACCCAAATTGCATTTAAGTAGGATGGTATTTTAAGAAGCTTAAATTAAAATTTATTATTTCAGCTCCTCTAGGTTTTCCTTTATACAATTTTCAGACAAGAGTTTGCTTTTTTTAAATCTGTTCTGAAGCATTCCTCCATCATATGGCTGTCTGTAATAAACTGGGATTGCTTGGCCAACTTTGTAGAAGGCGAAAGCCAGAGAAATAAAATGATGATGCTCTGGCAAACATAGATCCGTTGGTACAAGGGTTGTTGGCTACCGCTGCCTACTCCCTGTGGTGGCCACCATTCTTTCAGAGTTCCAAAACGTCATGTCAGAAGGCAGCATTTCCAGGAAAAATAATAATACAGAGTAGTAAGTAATACACTGATTAGTTGACAGAGTGATATAATTTATTGAAAATTCTACCTTCCAGTGGCAGTATTTCTGGGAATTACTGTACTTACTCATGTATAAGCCGAAAAACTGTGGTACTTAGGGAACGAAGATTCATGTTATTATTTGATTATTAATACCTAATTATTAATTATTGTTATGATGCCCAAAAGTGAGGCAGACATTTTACATTACCAGTGCGGAGACGTGCGTCAAGGAGTTTTTACATGTGATGCAATGAGCAGTGGTAATAGCAGACAATAGGGAAGCGAGAGAATGAGGAAGGAAGCAAACGGCACCAAGATCCTGCAGTTTCTCAGTCTAGACTTGATGATGCATTCATTTTTTAAACTAATTATCCATGTCTTATTTCTCATGGGAGTTATGGAAGAAGTGAGTCTTACCTAAGGATTTGAATTAAGTAGTTTATTGCTTGGTGGGTGAGAACTGGGAAGGACATAGGGTGCCAGAGTAGAAGCTACCAAGATATTTATAGGAAAAGCCAGGCACCGAGGCATCATTGTCATAGCAAAGAGGGTGAGATGTGACACAATAAGGGATGAGGTCAGAAATGTAGGCAAGTTTGGGATTATCCAGGGCTATGAAGGCAAAGGATGATGAAGTTTAAACTTGATGCAATAGGGGAAACGGGAGATATCCTCAAGACATCATTACAGAAAAGGACATTAGAAATTCTTCAGCGCATGTTTGGTAAGACCCCCTCCTTTCGTTTGTCATCTGGATTTTGTCGGGGACTCTATCATGTGCTATGCAGAACTGTAGTGCTATGCAATAGTGTTTTGCACTCCTGGAGTCATCTTTCATGTGAGAATCTCCAGGTATGTTAATTAAATTTTGACAGCACCCTTTGAAGTAGGTAGTTGAGAGATACATATAAGGATCCCTTCTGATCTGCAGCAGATCTTTTAAAAGAGCACAGGAACACTACGCACGACTGTAAGACAGGTGTTAAGGAGGATACAAGGTTCAATGGAAATTGGAGTGGGAATTTGGGTCGGCAGGATGTAATTACCTGTGCTGGAATTTGATTATAATGTCCTTACTCTTATCAAGAGATCTTTAAATGGCTCACAATTGGTCAAGACCTCAGTTTTACATCTCATCAGAAAAACAGCATTTCCAGTATTTCCCTAACAACATGATGGACCATTGGTGCAGTACTGACTCAGAAGGAAAGGTGCCAGCGATAGATTCAACACCACCACTTTCTGTAGCTCCTAGGTGTTCTTTGCCAGTCTTCCTTCAACATCATGCTTAGCTTGCAAAATCTGCTGGTATCACAGCACATGGCATTCATGGCTATGAGACGCTCCCAGTCTTTATTTCTATTGCCAGGTAATGAATTTCAGCACCCAGAGGTGAAGAGACTTGAACTACATTCCCCTGAAGTAATTTTCACAAGTGCTATCATGGTTCAAGTTAATAAATGAGACTTAAACCAGTATATTTTAAAAAGGGATTTTACAGCTAGTTCAAGAGTAGTTTTGTATGTTAAGCTCTTGCTTCCTGTAATGACCAAAATTTTCATTGAGCAGAGGTAGGTGATAAGATGAACTTTCCAGCTATAATTACTGTTTTAAAAAAACAAAAAAACACCTGAATCCTTGGAATAGCAAAATATTCTGATTTTTGCATTCATTTAAAAAAAAAATCCCATCTTAAAGCATGTAGAATTTACATTTTCAGAATCAGAAGACTGACTGCTTTTAAATGTAAAAGCAATCTATATTAATGCATCATTTAGTCTGAAAAGGCAAAAACACCAACATCTGAAAATTCAAAGTTATGGTTCCCACATCCATAGGAATCTGAGTATTGTGCATATGTGTGTGGCAACCATCCATGTCAAAAGATGATGGTGTGAGCACCAAAGCAGTTCAGTTGCTGTGTGTGTCGTACTGCAGCATCATAAGTGGCTAAAAAGTCCTATTCTTAATGGACAGTCCTTGCCACAAGTAATGCAGGCATAAGGCGCAGGCATAAGCCCTTGAGACCTGCTGAGCTTTCCTCTCTCAGCCACCTCTCTGCAGCCTCTTTGACTCCCTGATACAGCACAGCTCTCCTGTGTTACTATCTGCATGTTCCCGGCTTGCAGTTTCAATGTTGAAAGTTAAGTTCCTCTTGCAATCGTCCTTGAACCTAAGCCTAGGTCACCCAGTGTCCTTATGTATGTGTAGTAAAGTGCATTAATGGCATTATTGTATACGTTCTTAACTTCGTCTCAGCCTTCGCTGTATCTGCAATGTGGTTAACATAGTACAACGACTGCATATTCAGAAGCACAATGGAAGAGATAGGACACAGGAAGAATCATAAGTATAATGCAGGACCCAAAAATCATGGCTTTATTTCACAGGCCTTGCGCAAATAACTTCTGCCCTGTTGGCACCGGACAGTGGAATATGATCATCTTAGAGGGGTGGGCAAACTTTTTGGCCTGAGGGCCACATAGGGGAATAGAAATTGTATGGTGGGCCATGAATGCTCACAAAAGTGGGGTTAGGGTGCAGGAGGGGGTGAGGGCTCTAGTTGGGCATGTGGGCTCTGTGGTGGGGCTAGGGATGAAGACGTGGGGGTGTAGGAGGGTGCTCTGGGCTGGACCCAAGAGGTTTGGAGGGCGGAAGGGGGATCAGGGCTGGGGCAGGGAGAGGCTCAGGGGTGCAGGCTCCGAGCGGCTCTTACTTCTCCCAGAAGCAGTGGCACGTCCCTTCTCCTGCTCCTACGCGGAGGCACGGCCAGGCATCTCTGCATGCTGCCCTATCCGCAAGCGCTGCCCCTGCAGCTCCTATTGGAGCACCAGAGGGGGCCATTGGCACACGTAGGAGCCGGAGCAGGGCCATGCCACGGCTTCCAGGAGCCGCGTGGTACGGCCCCCGACCCAGCACCTCAGCTGGAGTGCTGGAACGGGGCAAGCTCCAGACCCCGCTCCCCATCGGGAGCTCGGGGGCCATCTTAAAATGGCTTACGGGCTGGATCTGGCTCACGGGCTATAGTTTGCCCACCCCTGTCTTAGATGATGCACTGCTAATGACTTGAGCTATGGCCTTCCAGTTACGCTATTTTAAATTAATTCTCAGTCCCAGAGTTTCCAAAGTAGTTTGTGATTTTGCTGGGTCTCAGATGGAGACATCTTTAAAAAGTCTAATTTTCAGAGGGCGGGTGCTAAGCTATTTCTGGGTTAGCAACCAAAATCGCCTTACTTTTGAAAACTTGGCCCATGTTCTAAATCAACTTAGGCGAGTATACATTCCTCACTAAGTGACTGTGTATATATGCAAAAAGAAAAGGAGTACTTGTGGCACCTTAAATTGGTTAGTCTCTAAGGTGCCACAAGTACTCCTTTTCTTTTTGCGAATACAGACTAACACGGCTGTTACTCTGAAACCTGTGTATATATGAATGTTGAAGTTATAAATCAAAGCCATTTTTGAGATATTAAAATGCAAAACAGTATTTGAAATATTTCTAATCCAACCATCGGGAAAACCCTTTATTTCAGTGCTCAGCTAACATGAAAATAGTGAAATAAACTGCACTCGGTTTTCCTTAAAAAAAAAAAAAAAAAAAGAAGGGGAAAGGACTTTGAGGCTGTAAAAATAATAATATCAAATAAATGTTAAGGCAAAGGAGTATATTTCCAGAGCATTATAAGTACCTGGTCTAAAAACTCAAAATGCTTTCTCAGCCACAACTATGGTATCAAGGGTTTACAAAAGTTTTTCTACTGAATTCTTAAGGAATTAGGTTGAAAATGTGTGTGCATGTTTTCACAAAGGAAAGCAATGAGATTTTGTCTCAGGGCTTTGAATGTGTACCTGCATCAGTGTCCTGTATTTGTAGTTAGTGTTCCTGAAATTGTCATTGATGGGCGATCATCTGAAAAAAATTAAGCTCAGGACGGAAGAAGAGGTGCTACAGAAATCTTAGAGACAATGAGGAAAGAAGGCAGCAACAGAAATAGAAAACAACGGTGGGAGTTCTTAATGCAATGGTAGTACTTAAAAGCAGGAGTAAAGGACTATCATAATATCTGAGTTCAAAATGTTTCACAGACATTAACCAATTCTTTATTGTTTTAAGCCTAATTCAGTAAATTCCCAAATCAGTGTTATTTTCTTTGGATGTGGGTCCCAATTCCTTCCCATCATGTTTGCTTGAACCGAGAGGCCTGTCTGGTAGGGTTGCCAATTTTGGTTAGATGTATTCCTGGAGGTTTCATCACGTGTCATAATCTTTAAAGATAAATCTTTAATTCCTGGACACTCCAGGAGAATCCTGGAGAGTTGGCAACCCTCCTGGTTATGGCAGCCTTAGAACAGTGTGGTAGAGATTACTTCTTCCATCCCCCCTCCAGGGTAAAATGATCCCAGCTTTTTGGAAGTTGTGAGGCACAGTTTTTTGAGGCAGATTTAACACACATCTCCCATACTAGCAGCACAGGTCAGCCCTGTGGCCCAAGCTTTCCCTCCCCAAAATGTAAAAGCTGCAGCCAACCAGACGAAGCATTTGTCTTTACCAAAAGGTTATATACACTCACAATCGTACCCCTTAACTGCACTGTAAGTGTCAAGTGCCCGAACAGCTGGCTAGCTGACCTTAGTTTGTTGCTTCCTGTAAATGTTGTGACCCTCATTAGGAAAGCTGACTGCTTCTAGAAAGTACCACTGGGGCAACAAATAAGTTCTAAGAGCCTATTGATCTGTTACATTTGTTTTCAACGTGCAAAAAAGAAGATTCGTCTGTTCCTTGACTGGCACCAAGCTCTTGCTACAGTAGGTTCAGAGTGTCTCAGGACAGTATGATCTGGGGCAGCTCAGAGCTGAGTCTGCAGAATATTTGCTTATTACAGGAGGAACTGAAAGAACCTGTAATTCACTAGTGACCGACCTCTTACTACTTGAACAATCGACTGATTTCCCCCACCCACCCCTTGTTTTTGTTTTAATCACTGCGTTACAAGCAGGATTCAATTCCCCACCACAGAGGAAGGATCTGGTAACACAAACGCATAATAATCAACATTTACTGAGATAAAATGCACCGTAAACCCAAAATGCCCAACATTTTGAGGGTTGGGTTGCTTTTTAAATCAAACTTGGAATAATGAAATGGCCGCCTTGGTAATATGAATGTAAATTTTTGCACATTGAGTAATTGGAAAAATATATATGTGGCCGATCCCAGGCAAAAGGCTGTTTTTGATTTTAATCAGACCTCTGATATTTTTTGTAATGAAAGCATAAAGGTGATTTTTCTGTTGCTCTACCTCTGACTCCTTAAATCACGATAAACATGCATTATGATCTTCTTAAAAGAATAAGAACATTCCTTGTTAATTAATTTATACAGCTGTCAGTACAGCTTTCTCTGTTATTCATACTCTAAGTGTTTGACTGCCATAGATTTTCTTGCAGTTCCTGGCAAAGCTCCAGTGAAAGCCTGGGATTTATTAGGCTGACTTGGTGCAAAGTCTATTGATTGTGGCCTCGAGGGTAATAACTAAATAGAGCTGGAGCAACAAGTCAATAACACCATTGTTGCTACAGACTCCATTCACTTGAGGAGTTAGATTGTTTTACAGTGGCAAAGAGTAATCATGAGCAGATCAGCATGTTCGACAGGCTCTGCACCATGTTAGTGGTGTGGACTGTTTTAAAGCTTTCAGCGAGATCACTGGAGAATCAGGGTGGGGTACAGGGATTAAGAACCCAGTAAACTCCTTCATTATGGCTAAAAGGTTTCAGCTTTAGTTTTAATGGCTAACAACTAAAGAGAGTTCTGTGTCTGTATTGGTGTTATCTAATGTTAAAATCCCCTGCCGATCAATCCAGAATGGCTTGATAGAATTGTGTGTTTAATTTTGGATTGGAATCTGTATGCTGTCTGTGTGTGTATATGTATGTAGGCACACTAGCATTAATATAATCTAAATGAGATTCTAGATAATGCATACCTCTCTTCTATGAAGGAATATTTCCTGGTTAGGGCTAGAAAGGGGACTTCTATTTATTTAACTCAAAATGAGGAAATACTTCTGTGTATTGCGTCTCTAATCCTCCCATATGTTTATTTACTTTTAGAATTCCTTTTCTTTTGCAGAATTGTATACAAAACAAGTAGAGGAGGTATGTTTATTTCCAGAGAGTTTTATCATTTATTTGATAACCTTTGACAATGAGCATTGCATTAAAGAGCATACCAGTTTGTCTTTGAAAAGTTTGAAAAGTCAAAAACTGTGAAGATACCACATCAGGTCAGCTGTCCTGATAGACTCATATCTAACTCCAACAGTGGCCAGTACCAAATGCTTCTGAAGAAGGTGGATGAGTTTCTTCCTTACCCCCACTTAATGGCTGGCTTTTGTCTTGAAGTGTGAAAGTTGACACTTAGTGTAATAAGAATGATTTTATAGTAAAAAAAATCTTTTTGGTAAATGTAAAGTTAAGTTGATGAAGTTTTGTAAAACAATCTTGATATAGTTACCATATTCCAGGGGTCTGTGTATTCTGCAGTCATACAGAATCTGCCCTTCACAGCAGAGTTGTGTTTCAGAATCAGAGCTTTCCTTAAAAACAAAAAAACCTGTTTCTAGCTTCATGGTTACAAAGATAATGCTCCAAATAGGAGCGGAGTGTAAACTGGTGCAGTGGAGTCTGATTTGTGAATCCGCATGCAGTTTAAAACTACAATATAATGTGACAGCTACAAAAGAGATATGACCTGGTCAGATTCATTTTAATGGATTGTAATGGCTGAAACCTCATGGTGATTGTGTAATTATCAGTATTAACTATTTCACTGCTGCTCATGTTAGTCATCTACCCAATTTGTTTGTCTCACAATCCTAAGTAGCCTCCCATGCCATCTTGCTGCCAAAGGCCTCAAATATTCCCTAGAAACTGCCAAAATCTTTTCTTTGATAGTTTCTGCAATGCAGTTCTGCCTTGTCAATACACTAATCTGCGGCATATTGAAAACCAGAAACAAAAGAGTAGAGTTTAAAACAAATTGAATTTAATATCAATACAGGTATAAATAAGTGACCAAATGACTTTTCCGATTGTATTCGTCATTTTCATTTTCATTCAATAAAAACCTCCAGTTTTGATTTTCCCTGAAGCTGCTGCACCTGAATGCTGCAGAATTCAGGGTCCTTGCTGCAGAATTTAGGTGCAACTAACCAATATGTTCACATTGCCTAACCAATATGTTCACATTGCCTTGACAATACTTACTTATCTTTGCATTTAAACAGGCCAGCTTTCCTGTTAGCTCATGGCCACTGACTGTAAGCTGCTCTGGTGGTGGAAAGCTGTAGGATCTTGCTAGCAATCTCCCCCCTGGGGTGTTAGGATTCCTTTAATGGTATAGAACTGACACAACTGGCTGCTGGCAGCCAAGTGTAGGACTGCTATAATTTTCTTGGGAGGCTGGGCAAATCCCAGAATAGGAGTACACAAAGGTGTCATGAAACCACCTTTGCATGCCCCACTTTTGAGTTCTGTGCTGTGCAGTTTGTCCAGATCTGAGAATTGAGCCCAGTATGCCAAAAGTAGGAGGAGTCAGTCAGGAAATGTAACCAGAGAAATTGATGCAGGCCTGGTGCAGTCTTTTCAGGGTCTTCTACATTTAGTAAATTATCAAGATAATTCCTCCTTATTCCCACAGATTCAGAAATGCAACAAGTAGTGTAGTAATCTATGTTGTTGCATCTTGCATCCATTTTATCTTTTACATAATTAATGTATGCAGTGTACACAATTATTTTCCTTGTCCTTGTTCTCCTAATTGATGGTTTGTGTGCTTTTTTGTTTGTTTGCTTGTTTGTTTTTTAGTGCTTATGAAAGTGAGGAACTAATAAAACAGGAAGGAAATAGACATAATCTGGTAACACACTGTGCCAGTTTCCAAACACAGTTCTACAAAATCAGTTCCGAATCTGCAACACTCTCTGCTAGTTAGATCGTTGGCCTCTTTCAAACATATTGAAATGAGAAAAAAGATTTGGTGTTATTTTTTGTGTGTGTGGAGAATCTAGATTCATATGAGACCTTGACACACTTATTCTAAACTGGATTTGAATCCAAATCTCCAGAGACTAAAAGTTGCTCTGGTCAACCCATGGATGGAAATTGTTTCCAAAATGTAGAGTATTTGCTATATTTCCAGTATAACATCTTTGCTGGTTTACTCCTTTTTTTTTTTTTAAACCTTTTATTTTTCAAGGAACCATAGACCTTGACTGATGTGTAGCTTTGGTCAGTAGCTGAGGGGAGTGAACAAAGTTAAAAACAAAAACACCACCCCTCAAGAGTCCGTTCCTCCTAGGGCTCACTGTTAGCTTCCTTTGGAAAAAAAAAGGGTACATAGCAAGCCCATAATCTGCATTCTGTCAGGATATTTTAAAGAGACGTTATAGTAAAGAAATAGTAAGTAGAAACAAATATGAGCAATTCTGGGACCTTTCGTACTTCTGCACAATCTCAGGTGTAGCTTTCTCTCAGACATGGTTTGGATGAAGAAATTCTGGCTAGTCTACTTGGGTTCAGTTTTGTGATCCGAGCGATTTTTGACACATCAAACTGACCTAAAACTTAATTAGCTTTGCTATAGGAAGTCAATATGCAAGAGAGGTTCTAGAAAAGTCTAACACTTTTTCACTTTAAAAAAATTGATTTTTTTTTTCTGGATAATTATAATATTTGTAGAGGAGTATATGAGAAACAGTGCACAAGCCCCACTTGCTGTATATTTCAATCAGAAGAAGGAGAGAAGAAACTTCCAGAAAATGTGCAGCTCATGTTTGTTTTGAGTAATGTGCCTCCTGTATCATCCTGAGTTTTATAGGAGTGTGATAGGAGTTTTATAGCGGGCATTCTCCCCCTTGACCTGAAGGGATTAGGGCAGGCCAGAGGGTTCAATTAGCCTATTAGGTGGCAAACGGGCGGGGTGGGTGGAGGGGGGAATTACGGCTGAGAGAAAAACCCTAATTAGGAGCATAGGCGCCGACTTCTGCTGGCGCTGATGGGTGCTCAACCCCCCTCTGCCCCCGGCCCAGCCCCAACTCCACCCCTGCCTTGCCCCCTCCCGCCTCTCCCTATTCCAACCCCTTCCCCAAAGTCCCCGCCCCAACTCCGCCCCTCCCTGCCCCATTCGACTCCTTCCCCAAAACCCCGCCCCGTCCCCGCCTCTTCCCCGCATCCTCCCCTGAGCGTGCCACATTCCCGCTCCTCCCCCCTCCCTCCTGGAGCTTGTTATGCCGTGAAACAGCTGTTTTGCAGCGGCAAGCACTGGGAGGTAGGCTGAGGAGCAGGGACGCAGTGCGCTCAGGGGAGGAGGCGGAGGTGAGGTGAGACGGGGGGGCAGGGAGCTTGGCTGCCAGTGGATGCAGAGCACTGACTAATTTTTCCCTGTGGGTGCTCCAGCCCCTGTGCAGGAACAGGCAAGTCTTCCAGACAGCCAGGGAGTAGGCAGCAGGTAGGAGCTGCTGGGAAAGGCTGCAGTCACTCCCTGGGAGGAGTAAAGCTGGCAGACCCAGAGAAGGAAGGGAGAGCCAGATGGTTAGGAAAGCGCCCAGGGAAATGCAGCAAGGTATGGAGCGCAACAGACCTTGGCTGCAGTCTAGAGAGTCCCTGGACTAGAACCCAGAGTAGAGAGCGCACCCGGATTCTGCTGCCAGCCACTGCAGGAGTGGCTGTGTGAGGCAACAAAAGACTGCCAGAGAGCAGAAACCTTGATACACTCTCACCCAGATTCAGGTTCAGGGAAGCTGAAATCTCAGGAGCTGTTCTTGTAAACCCAAAGTTGCAAAAATCTTGCAAACTCAGTGGATCTATTCTTCTGCTGTTTTGAAATGCAGATAATCTCACAGGATTAAACTGTTCTTGTAAGATCTTAAATGGTAACCAGAAAATAGGTTTCTCCTGATTTTGGATCTAATTTGAATCTACTTGTAGAATCCACAAATTCAAAAAGGCTTCAAGTATATGGTTTTACTTTCGGCCCATTCTAATCTGTAGTGTGCTTCACAGAACATTCCAAACTCAGATCACAAACTCAGTACTTACCAGATCTGTACAAATACTGCAAAAACCATTCCAGGAAAATTTGTTCGAATTTTTAAACAGATTTTTTTCAGCCATGTTCTCACCCTTTTTTTTTTATGTTCTTCACTTTCCCTGAAGATTTTATCAAAATAATTGCCTGCTGAGATATATTTGTTAAAAGTGCATGGAGTTTCTCATCCTTTACGGTTTCCAGAAATGATCTATTGCAAACAATGAACCCATAGCCCTAATGAAGTTCTGATTCTTCTTTAACATTTGTTTAATTGAAGCTGAAACAAAAAAAATTATAGTATAATATTTTAAGAGCAACTGTGTAGCACCTTTCCAAGTTTGCATGCCTGTCAGCGAGATGTAATCCTGTAAGTGTGAATGAATGACTCCATTTCCAGTTTGCGTTTCCGTTTCCATTGCAAAAATAGCAGTGGGCACACTATACTTCCAGAATAGATACCTTTCTAAAGCTTTATAAATCACACGCCAATAAAAAGTAACCTGAGGTTATTTCTTTATTAAAAATTCTCTTTATGGTTGGTGCTAAATAAAAAAGCAGGGATTAAAATAACAGGGGTTAATTTATAATTCTTTTCCAAGTATGTAGGTTGTATTTTGTAAGGATATAAAGTTATATATAGAATTTCTCAACGCCTAAAGTTTTCATGGCCATAGTCAGCGTGAAATGCCAACGCTTTAGCCATCCTCATGCCATGGCTGCATCTCATCGTGACAAAGTTGCATTCCCAGGTTCTTGTGCTTAACTTTGGGGTTTGTGCATTTTTTGGTTACACTGGGCAAAAAAAATTCAAGTGTTTAAGTGATTTAGGAGCCCATGTCCCATTTTCAAAAGTGGCTTAGTTAACTAAGAGCATGAGCCTTTGGTTCCTAAGCGTAGGTCTGCTCTGTGATTTAAAAAAAAAAAAACTCATGGCACTGAGTCTCAGAGCCCAAGGACAGCTGGCTCGGGCTGAAGTGCTAAAAATAGCAGTGTAGACATTCAAGCTCAGAGACCCTCCCAAGCTGAGCTCGAAGATCTATACTGCTGGTTTATAGCCCTGCGTCCCAAGACCTGCAAACCCAAGTCAGTTGACTTGGGCCAGCCGCTGCCCTTCTGCGGGTCTTTTCTCATAGTGTAGACGTACCCTGAGAGCACGTCTGCACTTAAAATGCTGCATCCGTGCAATATTTTAAGTGTAGACGTGCCCTTAGGCTGTGCCGTTGTAGCTCCTTAATGAAGATGCTCTAAGCTGATGGGAGAGAGCTGGAGTCGACGTACCTTAGGTCGAGTTACCATGGGGTCTACACCGCGGCGGGTCGACGAGAGAAACTCTCCCGTCGACTTACCTTATTCTTCTCATCGGGGAGTAGAATACAGGGATCTACTGGAGAGCGATCTGCAGTCAATTTGGCGGGACTTTACTTGCCCCACTAAATCGACCGCTGGTGGATCGATCTCAGAGCGTCGATCCCCGCTATAGTGTAGACCTGCCCTTAATCTCTTAACCTTCCGTTTTGCTTTCTGTAAAATGGGGATAATACTACTCACCTGAGTGATAAGAAGATGAATCCGTTAAAGTTTGTTCTAATAATTAATTAATATGTATTTAACAGGACTTTGAAGATGAAAATTGTGAGGCATTATTATTATTAGTCTAATTCATTTTTATTAATATTCTTATAATTGTTGCTCCGATGTTTCTGCTTTGTCATACAAATGGCATTTATTTTTTAGCAAAATATTTGTTTTCCACTGTGTGCCTCCTGTCTAAAGTATATTGATGGAGTTAAGGCAGGTTTCTGTTTTTTAACAGAAGTGTGTCTATTTTTAGCTTTCAGATGCTGGCTGCATGTTGTGTGTGTGTGTGTGTGTATAGATAATATATATAAAAATCATGGGCAAATTGTATCTCATTAAAGATATTCCTCTCTTTCATTGGTGCTTATCTTTGTTATTGGAGGAGAATTTCTGTTTAGTGTTAATCCAGCACTGGGTCTTGTGTGCCCACGTGGGACTCCATTCAGGAATAAGGATCCATCCATGCTCCTGAGTCTGGAGGATTGGACCCACAATCTGTAATTTCAGAGTAACAGCCGTGTTAGTCTGTATTCGCAAAAAGAAAAGGAGTACTTGTGGCACCTTAGAGACTAACCAATTTATTTGAGCATAGCTGTAGCTCACGAAAGCTTATGCTCAAATAAATTGGTTAGTCTCTAAGGTGCCACAAGTACTCCTTTTCTTTTTGCGAATCTGTAATTTGTTGCCTTCAGCGTGTAGTAAATGTGCATGTATGCTAGGCATCAGCAAAGTTCCAACACAAGGGCAACTGCACTTGGCAATTTCTCATTTAAAGACGGAACTAACATTACAGTAATGTTATTAGGCCCATTTTCCTACTGGGCCCTTTCCAGTTTGGGTAATTACATTTTCAGTTTTCCCTGCAATTTACATTGGAGACAGTATCTGTTTTCACACCCTGTCCTAAAGAGAACATGGTGTTGCTGTGCACTATTCAATCCTATCCCAGAATAGATGAAGCAATTCCATGTGTACACTTATCAAGTCCTACTCTGGCTTTGACTATGACCCAATAGCAATCAATGGTATCCAAGTGTCATAATTTGGCTTGTAGTTGGGGTCTAATTCACATCCCTTACTTGCACTAAATAGCATTCACTTGAGCAGTTTCAGTGACAGGATTGCAGAATCAGGCCCCTAAGGATACTTGGGAATTAAAGGAATTCTATAACTGTAAGGTATTATTATGATTACTACTCTGGAGAATGCAGAGGTATTGAAGATGGCAAAATAAATTACAAAGTTAAATGTATAAGTAAACCAGGAAACGACTGATGTTTTTTGCATAGTAGTAATCTTCATAATCACTTCATTTGCAGTTATTTTATTTTAAACTTTAGGCAGAATTTTGAAGCATAACTCAGTGGAGATTTTTGCTGTAATCTATAGAGTTTAATGAAAGCTAATTGGAGGACAAATTCTAATCTAATTAAAATGTGACCGCATAAAGCAGAAAGGATAAATGAAGGGAAATGTTCTATAGGGCACAGTTTTCAAACAATGATTATTCTGAATACTAAGTCAGATGAAGCTTTTGTACATGATGATCGTGGATGTTGCCAGCCATAAAACAACCTTGAGATATTTTAAATGAAAGTTTTAATATATTTTGTTTTAAAAGTGGACACTTAAATCACAGCTGTGTAAGGGCTTTAAAAAAGCGACACACACATTCTCATCTAAAAACATAACAAGTAAGTTAGCCAAAGGTATACATTCCATCTAAGTTCTCATGATCAGCAGATGCAAATGTTCGCAGTGTGCAGAAGAGTTATGAGCCCTAATGAGATTTCAATACTGAGCAAACAATAAAAATTTATGCATTGCATAGTTTTAGTGGCCTTTGGCTTCATGGATAGTGTTACACCCTTTCAACAGCTTTGGTAATATAATATCCATCTGCTTTGGAAGTAAGAAAAATTTTAGGGGTGAACTGAAATTGTGAAAAATAATTTGATTAATTACTTTGTCAGGTTCCTGCATTTCCATGGTATAATTGCCTATAGTAATCGTAACTCTTGTGCAGATACATAGGTTCTAGTTATGTTCTGACATAAGCTTTGAAAGATTCAGGTGAAAGATAGGTTTTCCAGCATTTGAGACAGACTATTTCCTGTTCTATACGTATCCAGAGCACTCCCAAACAAACCCCCTAGCAAGAACATTCCTGTCACAGTCCGGTAAACGAGAGAGTTGAAAAGCTGCACTTTCGCTATGAACTGTCATGGGTTACAATAAAAGAGGTTGAATACATACACAAAAAGAAACACACAATAGTCATTAAAATAAATGTAAGCAGTGGGGGATGGGGATACCCTAGAATCAGTGAATTAAACTGATACTGTTTGAAAATAAGCTTGACCATCTCAAACTTCAGATCCTTTTTTGGTTTAGTTTTTAATAATTCAGAACCTTCAGCTTAATGGTTTCCTGCATTACACTGTATAAATATTAAAAAGTTTGCATGGGATTAATAACAGATTCTCTGCATACGTGTCACAGCACACATCTGCAGCAAATCTGCTAGCATATTTCTTATACTAGTTTTACTTTGGGGCCATAAAGTAATTCCTGTTTTGTGAATGAGAATAAACCTATTATGCACTAGGTTAGCTACACCCAGTTTCTACTCTTCAGGGGGAAAAAGCTGCTTATTTGATATGGCGTCTCAAATTTCAGTGTTCTGAAGTGAGTTTAAGCCTCTGATAGATTTGCTTGAGCAAGCTGTTGGAAATTGCCTTCACTATTTCTTGATTTTACTTATCCCAGAGAGTATTGACAAACTTCTGGGCAGCAGCAAACTAAGGGAACTTAATTATAAAGTGTAATGTTTTACTGCTAAATTCGTTAATGCGGCAACATGCAAAAACTGAAATATTTACCCATGTTTTCTCTTAAAATAGTATCAAATGTTTTTTATTCTTTTTAAAAGAAGCAGCTTTCAGTGATGCAGTTTTGCAGCTCACAAAAGCCCTTTTTCCCATCCACAAATAGCTAGCTTTCTCTTTGCCCCAAGGGAATTGTGCATAGCTCAAGTAAAGTTTAAAAAAAATAAGAGATCGTTTCCCAGTTTTAATTCAAACACGATGCATATACGCGCACACACACTCTCTCTCTCTCAAAAGGAAGATCCAGAAGTGTTACACCGACCTGCCCTCTGAAAGTTCTATTGACCTGAAGTTTACTAAACAAATAAATGAGGAAAGCAACATCTGTTTCACATCCCTGGCACAAGTTCTGTCCTTGAGATATAGAGCCTGACTCAATCTTGAGGTGGTGTTACTCCACTGAGTTACTGTTGATTTACAACGGTGTAACACTGAGCAGAATCAGGCCCATAACATCGATTTAAAACATAATGTGAGACTTTGTATGTTTATATTCTTTAAAAGATATAGGACCTGATCCAAAGCCCATTGACTTCAGTGGCCTATGGATCAAACTCTCAGCCTCCATAAGCTATTTAAATTTTTTCTTATTGGTATACATGCTTTTCTTTCTTTTGGAGTATTATTTTTCATAAAGTTACATTTCCCTGTCACTGTCCAATAGGTTTTTGTTGTGTATGACAGCTTTCATAGAAACTGGCTCTAAAACAATGTTTTGCAATTAAACCATGCATTTAGATCTACTGATGAAAAGTGCTATATAAGAACTAGGTAGTATTATTATTTATTATTTATGAAGTGAAATATAATAGCAAAGAGAGAGAGAAACTAAAAGGGAGAAAAGATGTTGTTAGGTTGTGATTTGAAAAGAGTCAAGGAAGTAGTAAGCTACAGGAAGGCTTTTCCAAAAGGCAGGAGCTGCACAGAAGAAGACTCTTGCACCCCAAAGTGATATGTTTGTGTGAAGTGGCTTTAAAAAGGCAGTTCTATCCATTTGTGATTTGTTCATCTCTGTTAGAGAGAGACAAAACTGGGCCATTTCATCCCTGGCATAACTGCATTTACTTCAATGGAGTTACAGTAGATTTAATTATATGTTTATTTCCGATATTTTATTCAACCACTAGATGTCTCTGTATGCTATATATAGTTCCAGAGAGGATGAAGCCCCTGGTAAACAAGGGAGACAAAACTGGAACTTAAACTGTGTGGAAATCTATTTCTTTTGTGTCTGTAGTTCTAACTGTGTGCTTTAATAAGCATCTGTTGTTTAAAGGGAACTCTGATTCGATACATTGTCATATCAGAGAAAAATGTACAGAGATTGAATGTTCCTGATTTCAAAAAAAAAAAAAAAAAAAAAGCCCATTTGTTTCTCTACAGCTGTTTAAGACAGACTGTGATTTCATATGTCATGAAACTAGAGCCAAAATATATTCATTGTTGCTAGGTGGGTACATCAGGCAGTCATTGGAATTTGAAATGGGCACCTCTTTCATTGTTTGCAGCATAGAAGTAATGCATACAATATAATATCACTACAAGTGATTTTTTCAATTAAGTGACTGTTGACGATTTAGTGTTTAATTCTCTCCTTCATAACCCAGCGCACAGCGTTGTATGTCCGAGAGAGCCAGCAGCTGTACCTGCACAAGCACAATAACAGATTTACCAGCACTGTAAAAAACTGGGTATCAGATGTCAAGTTGAGTGGATTTTTTTTTTTTTAAACAATCAGCTGAGGAGTGGGCCTGGGTGCAGAAATCTATTTCACGATTCTGTTTATCAGTCAGTCCTCTGACGGACCGAGGGAGCTGCACCTGTGACCAGTTTTTTGTAGAGCTCTCTGAAGAAAAATGCAAAAGTAATCAGCACATGTTTGCCTTTCATTTATCTCTGTCATCTGGGAATAAGATACAGATAGTATCAGGAGCAATGAAAGGTACATTCTGATATTATTTTCAGTTTTTTGTCTAGACAGAGAGGAGCAACCACTTGTATCCCTGGAACACACACCAAAATAAAAAAAAAAAAAAGCCTACATTCTAGGCTGAAGGCCAGAGGGGGTAGTAAGCTGTCTATATTTAAAAAAAAAGAAAAAAAAAGTTAAAAACCACCAGCTACTCATCAGGTGATTGGAGACTGTGGTTGTAAAAATGTGCTGCAGGCAGAAGTTCTGAAAAATCCCAGAAAGTGTTGAAAACATCTCTAAACAAGGTATTTTTCTCCTGCACCTTTCTTGCTAAAGGTCCCAATAGCTGCCAAGAAAAGGAGTGAGAATGTTAGCTGCCAAATAAAAAATTTATGACCGTGTTTGGCAAAGGACTGTATCGCTGCTTGTTTTATACATTTCCACAAGACTCTTGCGGGGCTGTTGGGCACATACAACTCACTGATCACTGTGCTTTATCTGTGCTATAATAAAGAAAAATCAACTCAAATAAAGTAGTATTAAACAATATGACTTTTTTTCATTGAATAACCCCCTATAAATGTTTACTATGGCAAGAATATCATTTAATATAATATAATACAACATTCCCCATAGAAAAATGTTTTTTCAAACCTTTATCTGACCATTACTTGTTAATTGAGTAATTTTCTTAGTAAAAATATGTGAATCTTTCAGTTAAAAATGTATTGCTTTTGCAATTGTGCTTGTTATACATTGGAGTCTGGGCCAATAAACTGCCTGTTAAACCATAAAGGGGCCCATTCACTAAAGCTTGTGAATGCCATTTATGTTTGAAAAACAAGGAAAAGAATATGCTGGAATTTCATTGCTCACTAATATCAATTAGGGTTTTGGACTGTGTCATTAAATTAATGTTGTGGGAGAAAAATATTTCAGTGTATTCAGTGGAAAAAATATTTTTAATTAGGGCTGTCAAGCAATTAAAAAAATGAATCGCGATTAACCGCGCGATTAAAAAAATTAATCGCAATTAATTGCGCTGTTAA
Organism: Chelonia mydas; assembly: GCF_015237465.2. Lineage (NCBI taxonomy): Eukaryota > Metazoa > Chordata > Testudines > Cheloniidae > Chelonia > Chelonia mydas. Next base: position 112,611,298 of record NC_057853.1, on the reverse strand, counting down.
ACAATAATAGAATACTGTACCATTTATTTAAATATTTTTGGGTGTTTTCTACATTTTCAAATATATTGATTTCATTTACAACACAGTATACAAAGTGCACAGTGCTGACTCTATATTTATTTTTTATTTAAAATATTTGCACTGTAAAAAACAAAATAGTATTTTTCAATTCACCTAATAAGAGTACTGTGGTGCAATCTCTTTATCATGAAAGTTGAACTTACAAATGTAGAATTATGTACAAAAAAAATAACTGCATTCAAAAACAAAACAATGTAAAACTTTAGAGCCTACAAGTCCATTCAGTCCTACTTCTTGTTCAGCCAACGCTCAGACAAACAAGTTTGGTTACAATTTGCAGGAGATAATACTGCCCATTTCTTGTTTACAATGTCACCTCAAAGTGAGAACAGACATTCGCATGACACTGTTGTAGCTGACATTGCAAGATATTTATGTGCCAGATGCTGTAAAGATTCCTATGTCCTTTCATGCTTCAACCACCATTCCAGAGGACATGTGTCCATGCTGATGATGGGTTCTGTTCGACAAAAAGCCAAAGCAGAGCTAATCTATGTATGTCCATTTTCATCATCTGAGTCAGATGCCACCAGCAAAAGGTTGATTTTCTTTTTTGGTGGTTTGGGTTCTGTAGTTTCTGCATTGGAGTGTTACTCTTTTAAGACTTCTGAAAGCATGCTCCACACCTCGTCCCTCTCAGGTTTCGAATGGCACTTCAGATTCTTAAACCTTGGGTCGAGTGCTTTAGCTATTTTTAGAAATCTCACATTGGTACTTTCTTTGCATTTTGTCAAATCTGCGGTGAAAGTGTTCTTTAAAAGAACATGTGCTGGGTCATCATCTGAGACTGCTATAACATGAAATATATGAGAGAATGCAGGTAAAACAGAGCAGGAGACATACAATTCTCCCCCAAGGAGTTCAGTCACAAATTTAATTAACGCATTATTTTTTTAATGAGCATCATCAGCATGGAAGCATGTCCTCTGGAATGGTGGCCAAAGCATGAAGGGACATATGAATGTTTAGCATATTTGGCATGTAAATACCTGGCATCACTGGCTATAGAAGTGCCATGCGAATGCCTATTCTGACTTTCAGGTGACATTGTAAATAACAAACAGGCAGCAGTAGCTCCCGTAAATGTAAACAAACTTGTTTGTCTTAGCGATTGGCTGAACAAGAAGTAGGACTGAGTGGACTTGTAGGCTCTGAAGTTTTACATTTGTTTTGGTTTTGAGTGCAGTTATGTAACCAAAAAAAATCTACATTTGTAAGTTACACTTTCACGATAAAGAGATTTCACTACAACACTTGTATGAGGTGAATTGAAAAATACTATTTCTTTTGTTTATCATTTTTACAGTGCAAATATTTGTAATAAAAATAATAATATAAAGTGAGCACTGTGCACTTTGTATTCTGTGTTGTAATAGAAATCAATATATTTGAAAATGTAGAAAAACATCCACAAATATTTAACAAATTTCAATTGGTATTCTATTAAAAGTGCGATTAATCATGATTAATTTTTTTAAGTGCGATTAATTTTTTTGTTAATCGCGTGAGTTAACCGCGATTAATTGACAGCACTATTTTTAATACGTTAGCACATTGACAGTAATATTAAGTTGGCTGATGGTGAAGTAAAACCCTTAAAAAGTACTTTGCCTGTCTGAAGAAACAAAATTATCTGTCCCTGTCTTTTCAAAACAGTTATCAGATTATGCTCCCAACTGATAATTAGTGCTGCTTACCACAGATCTTGTCATTCTGTTGTCTCAAAACTATAGATTGTTTATGCTTTCTCATTACCATGTATTTATGGAGGCATGAGGCTTGGAACACAAGGACTGCTCTTTTCATGTGCCCCATAGGTGGCAATACACCTCAGGGGTGGGGCCAAGATCTCTCCTACCGCCCATGCAAGTAGAGTAGGCTGCCCCCCTTTGAATGGATTGGGCAGTGGTAACCCTGCCTTTGGTGCTCCTGGAGCTCCCCCTGGGGCAGCACAGTTCCACACCACACTAACACAGACTCATGTCTTCAAGGCACAGTTGAACCCCATACCATAGCAATTATTCAATAGCAGCCAACAGTACGACAAATGCTATGTGCCTATATGTTTATATACTTCATGGTGTTTGATGTAAAGTACTAAAGACAGCCCAACGTTAAGAGGATTATTTCAGACAGCATTAGGAGTTAATTTACAGAAGATTAGCTTTAAATCAGGCAGATATCATAAGCAAATTATCATCCATATGAGAGATTCAGAGTCAAAATGTGTGGTAAGGAATGGGGGTTAGCGTCTCCTAGAACACTGAGCAGTCTGGTAGATTCTTTGTTAGTTTCCTTTCTTAAGGTGTTACATTATTTCTCTATACACACTCCTTATTGATGTTGTTTATTGGCAGTATAACAGTTTAACTCCATGTACCTCTCATCTGATAAATATTATATACTTCGTGCTGTCCTTCCATTGAGTAGTGTTTTGTTTGACCCTACAAATGATGTCTCCATGGTGTGTGATCATTTTAAATCGGTAGTATACATCTTGACTTCAGTATGACATACTTAATCCTTTATTTTTTTTCTGTTAAAGTGAGTTACATTTTAATGCAAAACTCATAAAAATGGAATGAATAAAATGGCAGATATTAGAATTGAGATTACAACTGCTTAAAAAATAGCTTCCGTAACGTTTAAGCTTATACATTTCAAATTTGTTTTTTATCCGCAGCAGGGATGGTTGTTTTGTACTCACAAGCAAATTCTGTCCTTCAGACTACAGTCCAGCAGGCATGAACAACAAACCAATCCCAATCTGCTCACCCAGTTTCCAAAACACTTGAAAATTAGTTGAAGAGATTGTAAAATGGACTGGACCACATGCCTAAATCTTTTTGAGTTGCACTTGAGATTCTGAAAGTTTTGAAGTTTCAGGAATGGGTTGCTCTAACTTCTGAAATGTGTGTGTTTTACTCTCTGAAAGGCATTCAACTGATTAGTCTTCAGTGTGACTCTGAACATATTTTTTTAATGGGGAAGGAAGTCTGGACAGAGTTCTGCATTTTATTCCTTTCCTGATGGACCAAATACCTTTAGGCAGGGTTGGCCTGAGGTCATAAATGCCTCCCTGTGAACAATGAAAAAGGAACCTTCACACCCTCCGCAAGATCATGAAAACTGTGGAAAAGCCCAGTTTCCATTTAGGGGTCCCTCTGGTTGCAAGATCTGCAGGTGCTGTTGAACTTTGACTTCATCTGCTGTGGTTTCATGAAGTGCATGGGCACCTGGTATGGTTATTAAACTGAGGTGTCTGAGATCATAACAAAGTAGAGGCTTTTCTACTCCCCTAATAGAAATGCTGTAACGTGCTGAAAAGAAAACACTCTAATAGTGGTGAGTATCTCCTGTCAACTAATTTGATAGTTCTCTATCAGGTAAACCATTTGTGAATACATCGATCCTTTTTATTTTTCACTGTTCTGTCTCAGCTATTCCCAGGATTTCTCTGAAACAGTTGAGCAAAAATTGATTTTTATTTGTTCCACTGGCCTTGTGGAAAATTAGCTTATGAACTGGTTTTTATAGGGAGACTCAAAGCACAGCACAGGTTGAAAAATAAGCCTATAGCAGTCAGAATCGTTGTCTGAAATGTCTTCAGACTGGAAGGCTGAATTTATTGCACAAAACAAGTCCTAGCAATGTGGAGGTGCGCAGTCCTGCTCATTATCACTGGAAAAGGGGAAACCAAAAAGCACAGTAAAAAATTAAATTTTAATAATGCTAGTGATATTTTCTAAATCCTTCCTGACAGAAAGATTCTCATTATTTTTATCTGTCTCAGAGTAGGCTCTTTTAATGCCATCTCACAAATGGCCTTAGCCATGATTGTTTTCTTTTCTTTTAAAGCTTTTGGGGAAAAAAAATGAATATATGCTTTTCTATCATTCAAGAAGTGCCATGAAGTGGTAACATTTTGGATAGCACATTTTCAGGAACAATTGCTGAGATGCCTTCAGCTTTTTACAAAAGAGGTCAACATTATTAAGACAATTGTAGTCAACTTCCCATACGAAAAGACACCCAGTCAAATGTAGTGTGAAAAGGGGGAAATACTATAAACCACGTAATGCCCAATCTCCAATTTAATCACAACTAAAAGCTATAGATTAAAATTGAATCAAGTCAAAGGATATTACATATTTTCTTTCTTGCTTCCTTCCACTTAATATATATTTCTAGACTAATCTTAATTGTTCTCAACTCTGGTATAGTACAAGTTTTCTTTTTAAAAACATGTATTTTCATTTTCTTGAATATGCATGGAATGTAAATGAAACCACACTTATAACAAGAACCAGTACACAATCATATATGTTCTTGTCAGGCTTTTTAGCTGCATACAAGCTCCTGCTAGAGTAACAATTGCTTTATTTGTAAGTGTTTTTGTTCATTAACTGTTTGGAAACCAGGATTATATATACCCAGCAATCTAGAAAACACCACCGTTTTAAAGGCATATCCATCCATCCATCCATCCATCTTCGAGCTATTTCTAAGGTTCCTATCAAGATACCAACTAAGAAACATGGTAGTGTAGCTTGCAGGTACACTTTTGACATACTCTTGTTGGCACTTTGCCATACTGGCTTAAGAAAAATAAGCGTGAGACTAAAGGATATATATTTTTAAATGGAGGGGTGCACTCAACATTTTTAATAGCGTGGCCTTACAGTCAGTTACTCAAAACCCATCTTCCTGAGAAACTTTTTCAGAGTCACGTCTCCCCCAGATTCTCTTGCATTAGTTCTTACTGCTCGCTGAGGCAGTGCCAGCTCCCACCACGCTCTAACAATCATACCTCCGAGGAACTGGTTCCATGGCTTTTTCTCCCCGACACCAACTGGTGTGTGACCTTAATGCATTGCTGTTGAGCAGCACAAGAGAGGAGTGCCCGCTTTCATTTGAGTTAATTTGATTTCATTTGCATCATGGCCTGGAATTTTTCAAAGACAGTTTCCTTGGATTTAACATGTCTTTGTTGATGGTAGTTTTGTATTCTGAATTTTTAATCTGTGAAAGGTGATAAAGATGACCCAAACAAGGGGTTACGGGGAAGAGAGTGGCTCGGGAGATTAATGGGATGCTGATCCTTTCACCTCCAGGTTGCCATGTTGCATAGAGTCTTCTCTAGCAGTGGCCAGAAGAGAAGTTGTTCCCTTCTGAGCACTGTATGGTCTGTGTAAAATGAGTTGTTCTCACTTCAGTTCCAGATGACCGTGGCCCAGAAACCCCCACTACCACTGCCATCCTGTTGACATAAACAGGCTATTTTGTTAATGATCTCAGCATGGAGTGAATGGACATGGAAACAATAGGGTTGAGGCACATTGGTGGAGCAGTGCAAAGAAGCAATGCTCTGTCTCATTCCAGTCGGTACATGTTGAACAGAGGAAGAGTATTCTCTATTCCAAAGGCTTATCAATCTGACACCTTTAACTGGATTTGCATGTTTTCAAAAACAGATGCATAAATGAAATCTCCTTCACTAACAGGAAAACTAGGGCTGTCCTAGCTTCCTTCATATCTGAGAGACAAGGTGGGTGAAGTAATATCTTGTATTGGACCGACTTGTTTTGGTGAAAGAGGAAGCTTTTAGACTGCACGGAGCTCTTCAAGTCTTTGTAGTTGGCCCTTTGGCCTTTATATCTTCATTTATGCCACTCCATGTGCTCCAACTCACGTATCGAGCCACTGCCCTTTCTTCAAGTCACTCCCAATGTCTTTCTTCCCCAAGGCCATTCAGCAAAGCTCTCTTCTGGATATGTCCACTGAGTTTGCATGGTGACCTGGCATATTACCTGTGATTGCCCATGTCTGAATTATATTGTAAGGTCCTCGGGACAAAGATATTTCTCTGCTGTACCAGGCACTATCCCAGCAGTCAATGAATATTGGGTACTTAAAGTCTTACTGTCTGATTTGCATGCCCCAATGCCCCAATAGCAGGAAGCATAGCTATTGGTCACCTTTAATTAGGTACCCAAAAACTTAATGGCAAAGCAGTCAACGTAGCCATATATAATGTGTTCCAATATATGAAGAGGGGATCCTTCCATCCAGAAAACATATCGGAGGCACTTCAAGTTAAATCTTAAATGCATGAATTATCATGAAATGCTGTGAGACAGGGCATAATTATATGCCCTGAGTTTGTCATCAGTCTATCTGTGTTCTTGAGGATACTGGTTTTTAAGGCTTTTCTTTCAAGATACAGCCCTGTGTTGTAATGAATGTGTGCTAGCTGATCCCCAAAGCTGTTTATATATAATTTTTTTTTAACTTGTAGCAGTGTCAGAGATGAACTTCTGCTGGAACTTTTTTGCGATGTTTGTTTTGTAGTCTTCATTATTTCAGGTTAGGCACACACAGTTCTTTATGTATCCAGAGTCTGCACTCGCTCATTTGTGTTCCATATTTGTAATCCGTTACCCATGATTGCTAATTTTCATGACAATTGTTATTGTACCATCAGTGCTTAGTGGCAAGGCATCATTATTCAGTGCTGGTCAATCAGGCAGTAAGGCATGTGCAAGACATCAGGCTGAACCCATATAGATGTCGTGCACTCCCCTGCTAATGAATCCCGTTTTATAAAAAGGTTTAAACACAGTTGGCATCCTTCATGTAAGGTTTGCAATAGCTTATTTTGGAGCTGCTTTGTGTTTATACAGAGCAGATCTAAACATATCACAAACAGAGTTAGAGCCATTGTGTGTGTGTTTGTGTAGCGATACAGAGGAGAGAATTTTTTTAAATGTATAAAGCAATACAATTTGTGTCATGGTGGGATCATGGTGTACTGATGTGCAGAAGGCGGCAATGTTTGGAAATGGATGGTAGGGCTTGTTCGCCAGACCAGTGGATATTGGGTGCATCTCAGAGGTGATCCTCTCGACCTCTAGGATGGAAAGCTGACTATGTCGTTCATCAACTCACAGAACAAAGTTGGCATTGGCTCCAAAGGGAGCCTCAGGGAGGCTTTTCGCTCAGAGGTTAGGCGTTGTGACCAAACACAGGGGAAAGGTCAGGCCTTTCAAAACAGAGGAGTGGGGAACTTGGCAGAAGTGGGCGCACTGTAAGTGTAAATATTTTAGCTTGGTTTGTTCAGCATGATGTTCCTACCTTCCTGTAAACATCCCCCAGCAATTTACTGTCCCATTAAACTGTAGCTGATAATTTCTCTGTCATTTCAAACCCAAATGTTTGGAACTGGTCCCACTTCCACTTGATGGGACGTTTGTTGAACAAAAAGTAGAATCATTGCACGTACCACGTGTTCTTATAGTTTCAAATATGAATGAAACCACAGAAGTTAGCTCCTAACTCACTCAAATATGCAGATCTATAGCAATGAATTCAGCCCATGAGCTACATCAAGTAAATGGTTAATTCATCGAGTATAACAGCACTGTGATTCATAATGTAAACTTGAGGAATCCTTGATGTTTCAATCACACATTCCTCTTAATTTGGCCATGCATTCTTTTAAAACTACAGTGCGCTTACTTAATAAAATGCAGCATGCAAATGCACAAGTTTTTGCCTTCAGGCATTTTAGGCATGGATGTTTCAGTGGGTGTCTTCTTTCAAGTGTATATTCTTTCTTAAATTATTTACCCTGTAAACATGCTTTGCATTTTCAAAGGCGGCTCTGGGCTCCTCATTCAGTAGATTTAGTTGCGTGTAAGGTAATAGAGATAAAAGTTAGCATATCAATTTTGCCATGCTAATTTATTAGCCTTTTGGTTTTTTGGCAGCAGATGTTGAGCCCCATTTTTCCCCCTTTGGTAGTATTGTTCCCTCCCCCACCTTAAATTCCTTGCTGTGTTGCCTACAGCAATACCCACTGGCAGTGTCTGGCTGTGACAGTACAGTAGGCTCCTCTACAGATGGGTCCTGCCAATGCCAACCATTGTTCTACCACTGTGAGCTGGCATGACTACGTGGTATCACTCAAACCCCCCTTTCCACTTGATTTTTTCTTTACTCTGAAGGACTGCCCTTGCTTATTGACTCTGAAACGTGCTGACGCCCAGACGTTGTGTTCTCAGTCTGAGCCACAGTGACCGGATCCAGACTTCAGCATGTTCCCTGTTCTCTAACCCCTCCACAATGTTGTCCTGTTGCTGCAACACCTCTTCATCCATTTTCTTTGCAGCCCTGTCCTCCTGGTACTCTGCATTTGGTTGAACTTTATTTGTGCATTTGAAAGTAAAACAGTCGAACCCAGCATTTAAAAAAAATATATAAAATGACTCTTTAACTGTAGACTTGGCTAGTAAAACTATATAATGCTTCAGTGGAGGAGTCTTTTGATAACATCCATCCTATTTGATGATTAAATTGTTCCTCTTAACTTTTTTTTTTTTTTTTGCTGCACTGAGCAGAGTAATTCAGATTCCTAGAAATTGAACTTTGATATGTATTTCCTAGACTCACACTTAAACTGAACCTTTAATTATCAGATAGATACAGGTGGCTGCATGTATAGCTCAGTGTCCTTGTGAGGAGGATTTTAGAGACACGGGTGCAGATTAAGTAATCTTGCAGTCAGGTGTGCAGCTGGAGAATCAGACATAAGACTTTGGGAAGGATCATTTTATTTATTTATTTATCTCAGCCTGAAATGATGAAACAAAATTAATTAGGCCAGATACGAGTAGATGATTTAAGCATTCAGTATGTTATGTATGCATTTGCCTAACTATGCGTTAGATTAAGCAAGTTTCACCCACAGTTAATCCTTTGTAAATTAGCATTATGGATGCCTTGGAGCCCTCATCCCACAAATAAAATGGTTGTCAACCCAGCTGTACTGTATATTACTTAAGGCAGAATTTTTTAAGAGTTTTCATGCTTTTAATCTATTTCACTGCTGAGTTTCAATTTTGCTGAGTTTCTTTTCAGGACTGATGAGGGTGACTGAGTAAATACATATTCTGGTTTTCATGCATCCACTTGGGCAAATCGTTTGTTATCAGGTGTTTTGGAGAGAATGTCACACCGCCATAAAGGGAAGCTGTGCGTTCAGGTGTTACATTGAACTGCAAACCAGGGAGAACCTTAATTAGCTTTATTTTGTTAGACTGTTACATGTTTTTTTAAGAGTGAGAATCCCCCCTCTCCCCTGCCCCACCATCCCTTTGGCAGAGTAAATATTGCCTGTTAAGTTTGAATTAGCTGTCATTGCAAAAGAATTAATGCTGTGTTTGAGCCTTTCTAGTGAGGAAGGGAAAAATAAACAAGACAGATCTTCGTTCAGCTTTAAGTGATAAATGAGGACAAAGCAGGCCATTCATCTCCTGCTAGGAAAGTGGACACAAGCAGTAAAGCAGTTTTGCGGAAGATGTGTCAGCAAATGTGATCATTTTGTAACCTGTCAGGAGGATAGAGAGCTAGTCCTTTTAGAGTGTCACAGGGGAGTGTGTTTGTCTGATGTGACAGTTTTCATCCATCCATTTGCTTTTTTTTTTTTTTTTTTTTAAAGTGGGGGTGAGTAAGGAGGGAGCTGAAGTCGATTAAACTTGCATCCTTATATATTTATACTTTTCAGTACATACTCTATGTATATCCACTCAGGCTCAAACAAAAATCATTTAGCAAGGAAAACTCCCCTCTACTCTCTGGACTCTCCTCTTACCTATCACATTTTTACTTTAACAAACTGCATTGCCATCCCCTTTCAAATTTGGGCACTAGAGTGAGTTTAACGTATCGCAAAGCATGCTGTACCTCTTCTTAGTGCATGTTTCTTCTTTGGCTGGACATTTATTTTCTTTTTGCAGTTGTTGACCCAGCAAAAGAAACTAAAATGAACAGGGTGGTTGGGGTTTTTCCTCCTTCACTATTTATAGCCCATTCAGATGATGTGTTACATCCAAGTATGTTTTGCAAAAGTTCCTGCTGCGTGAGGGGCTTCTGGAAATATTGTGCTTCCGTCGAAAGGGGAAACAATATTGTGAAATATTTAAAATCCAAGCCTTATGCCAGATGGATCCAAATTATAGTCTTCATTGTTAAATTTACAAATATATGTATATTTGTGTGTATTATATATATAAAATTGAGCACTTAATTTCAAGTAGAATCTAAAATGATGCAATTTCTGTTTTTACAAGAGGGGTTGTTCCCAACAAATGTTTGAATGATATTAGGTGTTTGTTCTTCTGGCATCTTTTTTATTATTACTGATTTCCATCTTTTTACTACACGGTAAATGTAACATTTGCCTATTACCGTAAGTGAATGTATGCTACAGAGACAGATGAGGCTTTTATAACATAAGCTTCACAGTTTGACACTTGCTTCTTTATATCATCCTTTTCTTCAAAACTATCTTTTATTCTTCTCCCTTGGTATTTTGATACAAGTAAGTACCTCACTGACATATGTTTCCTTGGAATCTTGTACCTTAATGGCAAAATCCCCTGAAAATAAGCAAATTGTTCAGGAAACGAGAGAGAGAGAGAGAGAGAAAGAAACATCGCAAAGGTTACATATTGGTTTAAGGGTCATTAGTGTATTTTTGATTACAGACCACCCTGCCCTGCTTGGATTATATCACGATTTATTATTTAATTGTTTAAACAAGTTAAAAGTGAATTGTAACGTGCTGTGTGATCAGATTATTAATTTGTTTAGATTAAGAACTGTTTCTAACAGCTGCATCAGGAAATACTTAGAAACATTAGAACTTGAGAGGGAAAAATAAAAGCATTCCAGAATATGCAGTAGTCTGTATAGGTGCTTCGCTGAAGTTGTGGGCAAATGTTTTATCTCCAAGATACGTGATTGAGGTAGGTCCACCTTTTTATTGTTTCACAAATATTCTTTCATTTTACTGTATTTTTTCTTTTTCTTTTCTGTTTTTTTCAGGATCATCCAAAACCGGATTTTGATCGTTATCTTGGCAATCATCATCTTCTTCACCATCCTGATGGCTATTTATTTTTCTGTCAAGAGACACTGATATCTTGGTTCTTCACTAAACAGCAACAAACTGCTTGTTCTGAGTAATTAAGACAAAGTGGTCACATGAATCACTCTCTTGCACTGACAGAATGTCCCTGTCTTTGCCGCTGTTCAACTCAGGTGCAAGTAGCGTAAAAATATCTTGTATTATTGATTGTATGTGGATTCGTTTTTCCCTTGTTTTTTTCCTTAAAATGAATGTTTTTGGAATCTTCGTATATGGCTTTTAATATAAAAAACATAACTAAGGAGAATTAATGTGTGTCAAATTTCACACCAGGTGATTCATTTGTAAGTTGCAAGAGTTTGGGGCAGGGGAAAGTGTCTCCACACTTTTCTTTTCTTGTCTTGTGTTGGGTATATAAATATCTAGCAGTATCTGATCTTCTGTGACATCAAAGAATATGAGTAAAGCAGAAACCAAATGATGTAGAAAGTGAAACTGTCCCATGTGAGCCATTCCTGTTCATAAGTGTCCATAATAAATGTTAAGTAGTTAATTTTAAAAAAGACATCACCTCATGTCAGAGGGTGTTTAATACCTGATGTGAACCTACTACTTTATCTGACACAATTTTGCACATCAACTTTCTTTACTAGTAGAAACATTTCCATTTGCACCAAGTCCCAACTATGATATGTGCATTACTTGCCCAACGTTTAATAGTGACCATGGCACATAGTATTGAATCAGCTTTGCATTGTTCCAATGCTAAGATATATTCTGGTAAAAAAACAACCAGTAGTCTATTTTAAAGATGTGTAAAAATACTTATCTGTTATTTTCCAGCTGCAGAGAGAACCTAGATCAATATTTCAGTAACAAATACAATAGAATTACATTAAATGCAAACAGAATTAAGGATTTTAAGTATGGGTATGAAAATGAGTTCATGTGCAGAAAACATTTTTAATGAATTGAATTCAAACTTATCACTGACTTTTTAAATAGAAAGTGTGAAAATGTTAATTTATACTAACAAATGTTGTTCACTGATATATTGTATAAAAGCTTCATCTAATAGGAGATTAGTGTGTAAATGGAATGTGTGTTTCCATCCTGTTGGCTTTGTCTCTTTGGCAGAGGCATCTAGTTCCTTTTGTTTATAAACATGTTCATAGCTCTAGCAAAGGTAGTTTTCTGGTAATGCAGTAAAAGATTTTGCATGATCACGTTTTAACTCATTATATGTAATCCATTACAAATTTTATGAATCTAGAGAGTTTGTGAGCCCTTGAACCTAAGCCATAAAATATTTTAGGAGGAGATTTTCAAAGGAACAAAGGGCAGTTTAGGTACCCAACCCCTTTGGAAGTTAATGGGACTAGAGCTCCTAACTTCCTTTTGTGCCTTTGGAAACTCAGAGATTCTGCCTTTGGACATATCTGTGAAGACACCGTTGATTCCCATGTTATCCCTGCTCAAACAACTGAGAACAGAATTTGGCCCGAAACATGTTGACTGTCTTTTCTACATAGAAACAAATAACTTGGTTGAAACACCCTTGATTTTACCAACATAAATAAGCCTGTCAAAGCACAGTAACGATATGAACGATGGAAAGATTCACTAGAGAAATAGTACTTATTGAAACCGGTTAGAGCATGCATGTAGTCAGATAAATCATTTAGTGCTGTGTGAGGAGAACTTCAGCCTTTATCTTCTAGTAATGGTGTGAAACTAAGTTCATGTGACGTGGGACATGGACAGGGGGTGAAGGGGAAAACTGGCCAGCATTAATGGGTATTTATTCAAGGAGGTGGGAGGTGCATATTTCCATAAATCTTTTATCTGAATGACAAACTACTGTAAATCTAAAACAAACAAGAAGCAAATATTAAACTCCTTCCACTTACTGGACATTCCTGGTATTGATGAAGTGAGCTGTAGCCCACGAAAGCTTATGCTCAAATAAATTTGTTAGTGTCTAAGGTGCCACAAGTCCTCCTGTTCTTTTTGCGGATACAAACTAACATGGCTGCTCCTCTGACACGTGGTATTGTTTCAGTGATTATTGTGGGGGGAATCTGTTCAAAGCTACTTAAATGAGGCCTGCGACTGGGCTGTGCACTCCACTTAGGCACCTGCTGGTATCACCAAAAATGCTCAGTGGTAATTGGATCCCGCAGCCTCCGTATAAATTTGGAGTTTGGGATCTCATCAGTTATCCCCATTGGGAAAGGAACAAGGGACAAAGAAAATACCAGACTAGCTTTACTCCGGATTAGCGTGACTCACTGCACTTTTCATGCCACCGTCTCATTCATACGGCCCCGACACCTGCTTAACGATGTAAATATAAACGAATGCTCAAGTGTCTTGGGATCAGTATGTTATGGTCCTCAAAATATGGTCCCATTGGTCGTTTTTACATTTTCACCTGCTCTGGAAATGAACAGGTTGAGCACGTTTATTTCTGTGGACATTTTGTGACTTGGATTAAGAGCGTAGTTGGAACTAGTCAGCTGCACAGTGGGTTGGTGCTATAATACATGAGAAGCAAAATACCCACCGGTAGAGTAACACCTTCCCCCCACCAGGTTCAGACTTCCCCTGAACCACTTTTGTCACGTCTTTAGTGGATCTATGTGTGAATCTAAGTACTTACAAATGTAAATCTCAGAGAGTAAAACGTTCTTAATGTTTCAAGTCTTTGTCGAAAATGACAAATTAAAACACATGCATGCTGCTGTGAGTAAAATTCATACTCACTAAACAGTTCCACTAGTGGAATCAATAAACTAAGTCTATGCTGATCCAAAATCAAAAGCAATTTAATTAAAGACGCTTAAGTTTTAAAGAGTTTTAAATGCTATACGTTTTGGGAAAAATATCAGAAAATGTAGCATGACTGACGTCAGTTCCCATCTCTGGGATGGAAGGCCATTTGCTATTCTGTTTAAGGCAGGCTGGATTGTCTTATTTTGGAGCCAGCTTGGTGGGGGGTTTTCTTTGCTGCTGCTTCAGAGCACTGAGCTTCAAAGGCTGAAATTAATGGTGAACAAAATTGTGCGGCTCTGACCATCCCATGCGGGGCAAACCCATTGAGGGTTATCATTAAGTAAAGAAATAAAGGGGGAAAAAACCTGCCAGTTCCAAAAAAACCCTCATCAGATAATGACCTCTGTGATTGGGTTTTCATTACCAAACAGCATCCAGAGATTGTGTGCCCCATAGAAAAAAAAAAAAGGGAAAGAGAAAGAAAGAAAGAAATAGCAACACTCTCTCTCTCTCTCTTTTTTTTTTTTTTTTTTGCACATCTTTTCTTTAAACCTGTCAGATCATTTCAGTATTTCAAATCCGAGGAAAACAGCCTGCCTGCTGCTGTATTTGAAGTTGTAATGGTGTCAAAAAGTCACGACTGACTGACAGCCGTCAGTCCCAGAGGAGCTCATTAAATCATAAAAACTTGACAAGGAAATAATTGAGCATCACTGGCAACTTGGCGCCTATTTAGACGTTTTTATTTTCTTTCATTATTAGTCCCCACCATTACGTTCATTAACAAATTGCATTAAACAACTGTTAAGGGCTAATGATTTGTTTATCGCTTTTTTATTATTATTATTATTTAAACATTAGCTGCGTCATGTGGTACCTCAGCAGCCTCATGCTATCATCTGACTGAATATTTTTCCACTCGGAGCTCTGGGTACTGTTGGAATATGAAATAGATTATTCATTACCCTCCTCTTTGCCACTGATTTGGTTTCATGTAGCGTCTTCCACAGAGAAAGATGAAAACTTGTCAAAAATAGGTTATATCTTATTCTAAGGGCAACAATAGCAGCAGGTACAGGCACACTTTAATATTTAATTAAGGTTGATGTTAACCCCTTTAAATGACTTTAGCTGTGAGTTATATTCAAGTGCAGAAGAGAAAAATAATTGTACTTAATTTGCAACCTGTACAGCAGGCAGTTCATCTTGGAGTTACTAGCAAATCTATAGAATAATTTTAAATAATGAAATTTCCAATCATAAATATTTATGTCCACTTTTTTTTTGACATAATCACAAATTAACCACTTTTTGTACACACCCAAATACAAATAATTCTTGTCCTTTTTTTTGTTTTGAAATGCACCATTCAAATTTCAAAATCTGGACAGGACTTTCTTTGGGGGAAGGAGCTATACAGGAATTACCAATAAGGAAATTGTTGACTGTGGTCATGACTTACATAGTTGCGATTCTAGCCTGTCAACAGCCTATCATCTGCTTGGAGATTTTTTATGGAATATGTAGTTTGAAGAATTTGGGTTCAAGAAGCTAAAAGTTAGTGTTACTTTTTATAGGAAAAATATTTATTTTTATTTGTGTGTGTAGTTTCAGGTTTTGATGGTAAATAATCCTATTATGGTAGGAAGAAAATTCAAACTTTATAAATATATGTATAATTTCAGGATGGTAAAATCTATCACGGAAATAGTCAAAAGCAAAATACATGTTATGCTTTCTTTGGTTTATAATAACCCATCTTTGTTCTCTTCTTATTCTATACATTTGAATGCACAGTGTGGTTAGAGATACGGTATAGTATTTGACAGGTTTCAGAGTAACAGCCGTGTTAGTCTGTATTCGCAAAAAGAAAAGGAGTACTTGTGGCACCTTAGAGACTAACCAATTTGAAGTGCATCCCTGTCCAGGTGTTGTCACAGAGATGGTGATATAAGAAGTGGTGGTACATCATGAGATATCACCCAGTAAAGCCATTCTATTCAGTGAAGTTAGTCTGGCACTTTGCACTAACTCAGATAATAATTGTCATCTCCGTAGTCACATGAGGCTAGGGAAACACCAGATGAATATTTTACCACCAAGTCACTGGCTTTTGGTCATCATTACAAGCCCTAAAGAGCTGTATCTGTTCCACCACCAATAGGCATCTTTGGTTCTGTTCAAAGGACTCTCCATCTGTGTTCATGTGAATATAAACTTATGTGACATATGTGCATATGCAACACATATGCACATGCTTAGACTAAATATAGCAGGAAACAAACATGCACGTTGAGGGAGAACCACTTTATCATCCTGAAGTGATGTATTTTATTTGTCACACATAAATAATTAAGGCATCTACAGGGGGAAAAAAACCATATACTGTGATACAGTGAACTTGTGCACTCAGTCATTCCCTTCATCCAAACAACTGCCTTTGGCATGAATAACTGCTTGGCTGATAGGAAGCACTGTATTGATCTGTTGCTCAAGAAAGTCCGCTGATATTTCCTCTGACTTTTCCTGGAGGTATGGCCGTAAGAGCTCAGCAATGTTGGGATCCACTGCTTCTATCTCCATCTCTTCCCAGATGAGTTCAATAGGGGACAGATCCAGAGAGAGCAGTCAACTCTCAATCTGTGCTGCTCTCTCTCTCTGTCTCTCTCTCTCACACACACACAGCATTACCTTTTTCTGTTTGAAAAACTGCTTAGGAATCAAAGTCAATGTCATATTGCATGACCAAAAAAGTATCCACAGGTGGAGGGGCATCTCTGGAAAACTTTGTGATAGTCCACTTTGCCCAGAGCACCTATAATTTTGTCTAAACCTCTGACTGTAAAGCCATTGTGCTGATATGGCCTCTACTGCAATGTAAACCGCAAATGTGAACTCCCATGTCATCAACAGGAGGTTCCCCTTCACCACCCATCCTTCTCTCCCTGTTTTCAGCTCTATGGAGATTTACTTAGTTTAATTCTGAGATCCTACGTGGGATAGCATGAGTTCTAGCCAGATTTTTGTAACCTTCGCTTTCTCATTCCAAGAGATTCAGGTACTTACGACCCTCCATGACTAGCTGGATACCCACTCTACAATACAGGGATGCTAGGAAGGGGAAGGTTTATATATTTAAAATAAAAAGTGTCTTCATAACAATTTCAAAAAGCCCAGCTAAAAATTGTACGGGGGAGAAGGGGGTTTTCACTGCTTTCTTGTATGCAAGATGTTCACATGATAAGCCCTGCTTCTGCATGTCAATGGTGTTCTGAGTGCCATTGTAGCTACCTTTGCTTTGGCCCAAGTACAAGCCCTTGCTATTTTGTTGGCTTCCGCCATTCAGCCCCTTCACCTGTTCAATCACCCTATTGTCTAGTAAAAGTTACTATGACTGCTGAATGGATTAATTAAACTCTATGACTGTCACCACAGCGAACAATGTAATAGCAGCACAAATGCACTCCAGCTGTATTTGTTGCCTGTATTTATTCATTTCTATGGATTCTTTGTACTGAGAGAGCCTGTAGAAGCCCCATTTGAGGGACTGAACTCTGCTGTGCTAGATACTGTCCACGCACACACACATCAGTATGACACTCTATTGCCTCGCACCTCTAAGTGACTGTAAAATGTCACCATTCTGATCTGGTAGCATAGGACACTCACAAGTATACCTGGTTATGTGAGGTGTTGGCAGTGGAGAATCAGCCATATATTACTGAGATAATTATAGTCTCACCTAACAGCCAGGTAAAGGGTGTATGCAACAAGTTCAGAGTGCTCCAAGAGAGAACAAAGGCTCCTTTTGAATGTGGGTGTCTCCCACTCAAGTGCACCTTCAATACCCAACTGGGGCACAGCATGTGATCAGGTGATGTAAATGTCGAAAAGGGTGTGCCCATGAAACCTTTGTACCTCTCTCTGCACCTGTGCATCTCTTCAGAGTTGAACTCCTTTATTTTACTTAGCAATATTTATATTAGCAGTATTTACTCTGGTGAATGCCATAAAATGGGAAGGTTAAAACAAGAAATGGTGCCATAAGCAAGGGAAGACCTTTCACTGCAGTGGAAAAACAGAACTCTCTATGGGGGAAGGGTAAATCCCATAAAAACCAGTTAGGTCCTTTTTTTTCAGAAATATCCTAAAAAAACCTACCTTCGGGAAGTCAGATGGTTGGACCTGGTCATCCACATTTTCAGGAGTGCCTTCTGATTTTGGGTTCAGAGTACCCGCCTTGAGATTCCATGGACCTGAATTCTAAAGATGAACACTTGTCTTGTACGCATTACCTTAGGTTGCACTGCAGCTTCTCAGCACCTCTGAAAATCAGGGTCTAGGTATCTCAGGTTGGGCAGCCAAAATTAATGGACACTTTTGAAAATTTGGATTATGATCTACCTGACCTGTCTACGGGATGGACTGTGTCTACTGCTAGTGCTGAGGGAGGTTCTGACATTCTAGTTCTGAGTCTGCTACTGACATATTGTGTGACCATGGGCAAGTCACAAAGCCTACTCTTTGCCTCAGTTTATCCATCTGTTGTTATAGTACTCACCTACCTCACAGGGGTATTCTGAAGCTTAATGTGTTTGTAAAGTGCTTTGGGATCCTTGGATGAAACGTGCTGAGTAAGTGCAAAGTGTATATATTCTACCTTATTACACACAGGATGGTCATGCTTGAAATAAATATCAAACAAGAATTGGTAAAAGCCTAATGGATTCCGTTCTACTGATTTTTAACAGCGTTTTTGGTATTGACAAGATCTGGAGACTCAAAGATAGATGTTCTTTCTGAGCCTGTATGTTGTTTCCTCTGTCTTGAAGTGTTTTGATACATGGCTTGAAACTTGTCTGCTCTGCCTGCAGTTTCTTAGAGCCTCTCTGGAAACTCAAGAATTAATTGTCACAGATATCTCTACACCAGGCAGAAGGTTGTTTTTCCTCTGTTCTAGCAAAGGAAGCACACTAGTGTTTCTCACACACATGGCATCAGAACTCTACTCCTGCCCTGAAAATACCAGGTCCCACACTTAGGGTAAAATTCTTTCTCTATGCAGAGAACCTCAGCACAAACCCCTTGTGCCACTTAAATCCCGAGTGAAGATGTCAAAATAGGGCCTAAGTGGCACTATAAGTAGGTATTATGTTAATCCTCTGGATTGGATAATATTCCCATTAAAGAAGAGACATAAAATAGAGAATGTGACAAATTAGCACGGGAACGGTTCAGTTGTTTGTTCCTCTTTTGATAGAGCCAAACCTTGACGTACTTTCTCCCATTAAGATCAGGGGGAGTTTTGACTGGGCAAAACAGAGTAAGGATTTTCATGATCTGGTCTGTAGGTAAATTCTAAATTTTGGACTATCGCTTAAATTGTCCTTCCTCTTGCCGCTGCAATAGAGGAAACCAGATCCGCTGAAAGTTATTTTCATAGATTCCAAGACCAGAAGGGACCATTGTGATCATGTAGTCTGACCTCCTGTATAACACAGGCCAGAGAACTCCCCCAAAATACACTGTGAATGATGGCGTCAACAATTTGGATCTTACACTGGTTGTTGCGAGTGTGAGCATGTGTGCTTTTCTGAAATCTTCTGTACTTATTTTAGCTGTCCTTGCTACATCTGCTAAGAATATGAAATTCAGCTATTGGTTAAGGTAAAAAATAGCTAAGTGCACAAAGTCATTTGTATTAACAGTATTGTTTACCTTGTACTGTTTGTCTTGTACTTGCCTTCAATCCAGAGCTCTGTTTATCTCCAGCTTGATAAATATGAGGTGCCGTGCTCCTGCCACCAAACATCAACTCCAGGCACCCTAAAGCTGTGCTAGGTATATAGGAAAACATAACGAAATATTGAAGGAGTTCCTGTTTACTTGTGTTGGAGGTGAATTATGAAAGAGTAGAGTGAGGGTCACATTTTAGCTACAAGGCCATGAAGATGACTCCATTACCCTCAGTTTACGCAGCCTTTTATTTGACTTTTTAATAATATTTTGCATATTAAAATTTGTATAGGCAGCCAGAAGAGAGCAGTATATACACAATACATGCCCCAATAGAGAGGGTTAGGAATCATTGGTTCAGTTATTTGGGATTGGGAACAGAAGATAAGGTGTCCTTTCCCCTTTTTTACACTTTGTTTTAAAGGTCTCTCTAGTAATTCCGCTGCATTTACCCACCACAAAACAGAGTGCATGAGCAATACAGCTGGGTGTGATCTGTTCTGATATAAAATTCAGAAGCATTTGCTGAGGCAGATTGGGGATTTTTTTGAATGGGACTTCTGGGTTCACATTAGCCAATCCAACCTTTTGTTTCCCTGGTCCAAGTTAAAAAAAAAAAAAAAAAAAAAAAGTCCACTGTTTCCCCAGACAGGTTTGGATTCCCTTTTAAAGTTTTATCACACTGCTCCTCCAGACCATGTGTGGGTGTGTGTGTGTATATATACACATCTAAAATATGGACAGATTTTCAAAAGCCACTGCTGATCTTAGATTCATCAATTCTTGAGCTGCCTGACTACAAACACCTTCAATATTTTCAGAAAGTGCCTTTTGAAAATCATGCACCTCTAAGGTGTGTAAGTTAATTCACCCGGAATTTAAGGTACCTAAATTTGTTTGTCATGTGTGAAACCCTTGGAAATACACACATGCGCAAAGGCCAAATTTACATGCCTTTGTGTAATTCCATTCAAGTCAGTGATGGTGAACAAGAGATATGATTTTGGTCGATAGTGTATGTGTATTCTATACAGTATGTGTGAGTAGTACACACGCACATACACCCAGGATGGCCAAGCACTTTGATTTACACTTCAGAGTAAGTAATTTGAACCAATACTTCATATGTCACATTCTGTATGTAAGCTGTATAATGCCTATAACTTTAATGTCTATTTTGTTAATGTTACCACCTTCAAAATTATTTGACACAAATGTCAAGGTTGCTGTAAAATGGTATAACTGTAATTATTTCAGTGTACAATGGAAGTTAGAGGAAGCCTCTGGTTTGGCTTTGAAGTGCTCTACTTCTAAAAGGATATACTTTAAAAAAAAAAAAAGTTTTCTTTTTAAGGTTCTTTTCCTTGCCCCAGCTAAACTTTCCTCAATTTATTTGTTAGCTATTATAGCGGTTCTATAGTTAGATTTTAATCAGCCCTAGTACACAGTAATGTGAAACACTGAAAGAGCTACTAATTAATCGCCTTTCTCTATGTAACAGAGAGATAAATATCCATCCCGGAGGAATTGTAATTTCATGGTTTCTAATGATGGTTAGATTACATTATCTGGATCACTTAGGCTGCGGGTGTCATAAGAAATGCTCAAAGTTTAAAAATGCAGTTTAAAAATTTTTACTTTGTAAACCTGAGAAAGTAATGCAGTGTTAGCATGTCAGGTTCATATTTTAGTTAAATACCCCTTTGTTCCGCACTGGATGGATTCAGATGACAGTGACAAGTTCAGTTCTTTTCCATTTCACATGCTCCCTCCACTATCAAAACAACATTTTGCAAATCATCATCAGGCTTTTGCAGATTGAATGTCAAAGGAATCTGTTTAGTTTCAGGGCAATGCTGCACTTCGGTGAGCTAATTTATTTTTGGATGTCCATTTCCATTGCATATTGTCCACTAATTCATTTACATACTGTGTGTACAGGTAATGCATTTGCATCATCTATCTTGAACTAAACATTAATTGGACTTGTAGAGTATATTGCTTGGCGAATCAAATAAAATATTGCATTCCAAAAGCTTACTATAAAGTGTTGTTATTACTACGTGTCTCGTTTACCCTCTCTGATTCAGTTGGAGCCAATAGAAATCTCCAGAATTGCACATACTCCTCATCTGTGACTGTGACACTTTTAAATTCAGAAGTTCCATGGACATTTACACAAAGACCCCACTTTATCGTTTGTGGATGTTGGAATAGCTAATAGTTGCATATTCTAAACTTATGCTTATTCATATTTAAAAGGCTGAGGTTGCTTTCAACCATTGTGTCTGGGGGGAAATTAATTGTTTCTGAATGAGAATGATCCTCCTTTTCCACATGAATTATGTGTACAGCAAGGTTATCAATAATGTTCATTTCCAACCTTTATCATTGATGGCTTCTCAGTAGGCAAATTGGGGCTTGTTTAAAGTTGTCAAGGTTCCAGGACTCCAACCCTTTTCTGCTTCAGTTGTAAACCAGAGGAAGGAGGGACCCCAGAGAACCAGGGTGAGATAAGGAAATGTAATATATATTTTCAAGAGTGCATTTGTCATCAATTAGCTAAAATTGCTTCTGAAGTTTCACTGCAACGTGTCTAATTTAGTGACCAAGATACGGTACTATCTTCATAGGGAACTCCAAAACTTCAGAAGGTTTTCCTCTTGTTTGAATGCACAGCACAATGAATTTGTACCCACTGAGCGTTCACCACTTACATTTCAAAACCTACAGCACACTAAACGTGAAACTTTTGTTCAAATTTCAAGGATTTTGATAGCCCAAGTGAATAGACACTACCTATTGATTTTTCCCTTACAATGACTCTTGGATAACCTATTTTCTCATTTATTTTTAACGACAGCTCATGAGATTTTACAGCAATTCTGCCCAACCTCCTAATATCAAAATCCCTCCTTGACCCTGAAAATTGTAATTCTGCTATAGATCACAGCTGCTGAATATTACCTTTTACTAAGCTGGTTAAATAAAATATGTCCAAATCGCTAGATCCCACAGGCCACGGCTGCAATTCTAATTATACTGGGTCTGTATTTTCTGCTGTACCATACAGCAAAGCACAGCTCTCTCTGAGTCCACACCAAAGTGTGAGAATCCAGAATATTGGTTCTAGTTTTGAATAATAATAAAAAAAAGTTATACTGCTCTTCAGTGATTTTTCCCTTTAAAAACTTTTACAAGGGACCCAAACTCTTTTGATGTGTTCCATACAATAAAATGCCAGATATACCTGGAGGATGGAGCCATGTGACTAGAATTTTCTTGTGACTCGAGAAATAGGTCCATTTGATGTGAACCAGTTTCAAAAATCAAAAAAGGCTCGTGTATCTCTTACTTGGGTTGCTCGTGCTTCACAATGGTTTGGAAAAACCAAGGTGAAGAAACTAAATTTGGCCACAGATACATCCTTTCCCCCCACCCCCGCCTCGCTGCTTTTACAAAGAGCAATCACATGCTCCCCACTGGAATTTATGCTATTATAGAATTTACATAGGGAAGAAATTTATCAGATTATGTGTTCCCTGGAGAACCTTATCTATTAGTGAATCATTTACAGCCTAGCCTTCTGGGCACAGTGCAAAGACCATCTTGGTTTCTTCCCCACCATCACCATCTCTGGTGTTTGGAGAGCAGGTTGGCTGAGGGAGCAGTTTGGGATGGAAAGATATGGGAATTTGGTGAAGGAGGTGGGACTCTTTGGTTTCATGGACAGATGTGATGGTAGCTTGGATATTCAAGTATGTATATATGTATATGGATGGTTATCTCACGTATATGGATGATTATCTCATGCACCTACAGCTACATTACAATAAATAAAGAGCCTTCTTCATCATAAGTGATGTTTCTGCTGGAAATACCTTCTGGAGCCTTATGGTAAATGACATTCATGATCTGCAACAATTCTTCAATGCGCCCATGGAAGGTAGTCTCCATTTTGGCTTTCTGCCTTCACTCCTGTGTACAGACGGAGAGATGGTTTTAAATTCTCGTCCTGCTAGTATGGCAGCAAAAGGAGTGTGGCGTTTTGCTCTTTCCCTAGAAGGGAAGCATGAGAGTGGAACTGGCAAAACCGGCTCCTTTAGGGCCTGGGCCTCAAAGGTTCTGAGTACCTGGGACTCCCTTTGACTTCAGGGGCAGTTAAGGGCACTCAGCACCTCCCAAGATTACAGCCACAATATGGATAACCTTCCACTCATACCCAGACTTCCCTTCTTCTGAAAACTTCCCTCCCTCCCTATCTCCTTATGATCATCGTCTTAAATATTTCTAGTCCCCCATTCACTGAAACACCTAGGCATAATTACAGGCTCTCCATGGGTTTGTCCATAATGGATCCTCCCCATTCTTATATGCAACCACTTTAACTTCAGGAGGGTGGTTAGGTGGGTTAGTTTCTTTCAATGATTCTTCAGCTTCTGGTATTTTAGGAAACCTTCTTCATTGCGATGTGAAAACTGCCAAGCTCTCACTCATTCTGATCTCTGCTAGTAAGGAGTTCCTCAGTCAAAGACCATCCACTGAGAACATCCTGCAGCATTCCTGGGGAGTTGCAGTTGTCTCTGTGGGTCACAAAAGGAGAGCTTTTCTCTGAACTACCTACGCCTTCCCCACTGAGGGCGTTAAAGATTAAAACCGGGATCTAAAGAAATCTGTCTACAAGGAGGCCTCTGCCAGTGCATGACGTGGACAATGCCAGTCCCACAGAGTCTAGGTTTAGAACAAGTTTCATGGTATTGCCCTCAAATTTTAGCACTTCTTGTTTTTACTCCTCCTTTTTTCAGTTAATACTTTCCTACTTTATCTATAGGCATCCTGGGTGCCCATTCCTTTGTGTAGCCCTTCTGTGCATTATGACACTCAGGAAAAAGTAGAGGGATTGTTTCCAGGATTCATTTTTACAGCTCACCCCGCCCCCCCCACAAATATAAATAAAACAATGGCTGGTGCGTGATATGACATGGAGCTAAAATCTGTGGGGTGAATTTTCAGCACAACGCACAGGAAATTAGATGCACAGTTACTGCTGTTAACAGAGCTTGGATATGTAACTCCCTGCACAGCAGGCTGAAAATCCTCTCCATGCATGTTTAATGGGGTTTGGGTTACTGCATTCCTGGGGTTGGGTCCCTTTCCTAATGTCTACTGTCCTGTATGAAACAAAGGAACTGCTGAATGTATTTTGCTATTAAAAGACTATTCCCTTGATCTGGATTCTTTCTCTAATGCCACACAACTTCTCTCCTAACTCAGCAGTTCCTTAACCTTTGCATTTCTCCACAGGTTTGGTTTTGTTCTTTTAAATATATTTCATGTACTCTGTGAATTGTCGTTTATGTAATTGTTATATCGAGACCACAAATACTGCGGTGATGGATGCTTTAGAAGTGTGTGTTTCTAATAATACAGAAAATATTTTTCCTAAATATTAATACATAAATGTTGCTAACACAGAATAAATAAACAAACAACATCCAGAGGAAAATGAATAGTATATGCCATTTCATGAATCTTGTGTCTATTTTAAACATCTCGCTCCTCTGGAGGTGGTTAGTGTGTTTTTAAACTCCACTCCTAAATGAACTAGATGGGGCTGTGAATCTGGGATTGTCTTATGCTTCCATGCTACTTAATCAGCCTTATGTACAGTAATTGTTTTCCTTTCCCCTGACTAAAGAGCCTTATTGCACGCTACAAGGATCAGTTCAAATGGACTTTAATTACCTTCAATAAAAAATAAATTACTCATCTAAACTAACAGTTTTGCAACAAAAAGGAGCTCAAATTTCAGCTGTGCAGTGTCATTGATTTTTTTTTTTTTCCCTATCCAAGGTAATACTTGAATCTCCAGCTCTCAGCAAGGTCTGTCCGACTAAAACAAGGTGCTGTAAACTGAGACTTGAAAAACCAAAGTAAAAACACACACATCAAATGTAAAAAAAACCAAGACAAAACATCAAATACATATACAAGTTTCTAAAAGGTTTCAATCATTTTAAAATTGCACATGATTACTCTCCAGCTTCCCCAAATGCTTTCATCTGAAGGGGTGGGGGGAAAGTGTAGCTTTTTCCAATTTTAAAAGCAGTGTTAGGGCATGCCTACTAGATTTGGCTAACTCTGTATGTTTTGATACATGCGGTATGGTTGATTGTCTTCTCCTTAGCATAGATCTTGAAACTGTAAATACATTTTTTGAAGTAAAACAGCCACTTGATAACTGCTTAATGAAGTATCACACTAGCTGTTTTGAATGCAAAAAAAAAAATGTTTAGAAGTACCCTGTGGTGTTGCTTTTAGTGAAAATGGGCTTTTATTTTTAAACTTTTGCTATATTTGGAAACAAGTAGTCCCAGGGGAAATGATACCAGTACTAATGGGGAACATACTATCTTTCATGTGGGCTTTTTTCTTTTCTTTTTTAAGATTAAGGTTTCTTTGTTAGTATCTCAGTAGCAAGGCTCTCCACACAATCTGAGACAGAAAATCAAAATATGCCTTAGAGCAATAATATTTTAATAAGTATCAAATGTCTTCAATGAGATAAAAGTATTTTAATAGCATATCTGTGTGTGTGTGTGTGTAGAGTCAGAATTTAGTTTAAATATCTTTACATGCATTCCCAAAATATTGAAGAGGAATTATTTTTTTAATTCAGGTGGGGAAAAAATTACAGATTTTTGGGTCACTAAAATGCCACGTGCTACTAAAAATATTGCGAAAAACTTATCTTCACTGTTTGTTTCAACTCTCTGGTCTCTTGATTTAAAACACTCTAGCGCCACCCAATGATGTGGAGGGTTCGGTGTTTAAAAGTTTGGATGTTGGGCTGAACCTTCTTGCTTGAGAAATCAGCCTAGAACTCTGCGGAGCAGAGCCGTTTCCATGAGATTTTCAATCCTCTTCTTCTGTAACCCACACTATCACCATATGTGTCTTTGTCCTTTTCTAGTGACGGGTGGTCTTAAGAGGGGAGGAGCCTGTTACAGCTACTGGCTAATGCAATTACTGCTCCAGCTAAAGTGGTAGAAGTTTCTGCTTTTAGTGCTGAAGGTCATGAGTTCAAGCCCCACCCGTGACCAAGGAAAGAGTAGTTAAGGCAGTGGCTATGCTATGAGCTAGGGGTATGATTCCCAGCTCAGGTAGACAAAGGTGTGCTAGCTCTTGTCTGAACTAACACGCGAAGAATAGTGGCGTAGCGTGTGCAGCAGCCGCACAGGCCAGCTGCCCCCAGTGCAAACATGCCTGAACTCTGGGGGCCCATACTCGGGGTAGCCAGCATATGCTGTTGTTGACTGTGCTACTGTGGCTAGCCTACTATTTTTAGCATGCTAGCTCAGTGCGAGTGAGCGCAAGCGTGTGCATGCAAGCTGGGAATCACACCCCTCACCCATAGTGTAGACATACCTGGAGACTCAAGTGCCTTTGTGCCAACTCTCTCACCCAGTCCCAGGGCTCTTTTAGAGGAGAATCGGGTTATCCATACGTAATCTGGAGTCTGGCCTTGAAATACCAATGATATCATCGAGCTCTGGCGCATGTGTCGGTCATCTGTTGAAGAGTGCAGTGCTCACTTCCCTGCTGTGGCCTGCAAACTAAAGTCCCAATGGTCTGATTCTCCTCTCCCACGAGTGTCAGTCAGGAGTAACTCCGGTGAAGTCAATGTAAGTGTCAGTGAGAGGAGTGTCAAGCTGAGTCTGTGCACTTACATCCCAATTCAGAACAGTTGTGAGCATGTCCACCTCCCATGAAGTCTCTGGGACAAATTCACCGGGGATTTAAATGCTGTTGTATGTCACACATAGGGTGTGAGTGGGAAACCGTTGCTAGCTGTAAAATGCTGTAACTTGCACGTTGGCATTCAGTGAATGTGGAATACAAGTGTGACATGCTGAAGGGATGTTGCAGGCAAGTCAGATTGTAAGGAAGGATGTGTGGTGGAGCAGCCTTACAGTTTATTGTTCCTTTTCCTCTCCAGCCCCACCTTGCCTTCTCTGTATAAATTACACTGGCATGGAATGCCAAACCGGTGCAAGTTGCACTATTTTACTTCTGCACCCAGGAGAATGCCCTTACTTCTTTCAGAGTAGCAGCCGTGTTAGTCTGTATTCGCAAAAAGAAAAGGAGGACTTGTGGCACCTTAGAGACTAACCCATTTATTTGAGCATAAGCCTTTGTGA
Source organism: Chelonia mydas (assembly GCF_015237465.2). Taxonomy (NCBI): domain Eukaryota; kingdom Metazoa; phylum Chordata; order Testudines; family Cheloniidae; genus Chelonia; species Chelonia mydas. Next base: position 112,583,575 of record NC_057853.1, on the reverse strand, counting down.
GCTACAGCTCACTTCATCGGATGCATAAAGTGGAAAATACCCTTACTTCTATCTCTCTCTCTGCGTTGCTATCCTCTTGTGAAATCCACGCACACACTGGCCACCAGTTTCAAAATCTGAGCTCTTCACAGTTTTATGGACTGCACACAAAAAGTACATTTCACTAGTTAGGGATCCTCTTGGTTCAGCAGTCCTGCTGCCCCCACTGCCTTCGAATGTTTCGAATCCAAAGTGCACACGTCACGTGAAATATTAACGTAGGAGCGATGCCACCATCCGCCTAAAGGTAAATGTTGATGTAAGAAAATCAAGTTTGGTTTGTTTATTTTATATAGAGATTGGTTTGAACCTTAAATCTCCAGATCCAAATCAGGTGCTAATTTGACTTGTGAACTCATGTTTGCTAATAAAAAAAAAAAAAAATCTACATTTTAGTATTGCAAGAAAAATACTTTGAAAGCCTTTTAAGCATCTTTCTCTCTCATTAATTTATTTAATCCTCTGATCTTCCCTTCTTTTAAGTTGTTTATTGTTTTTAAATAGAGACAAGTGAACTGAAAAGCTTTGTCACTTAAAACAAAGATTTAAAAACTGTATAAGATCCCAAATAATTGACTATGTAGACTTAAACATTACAAATAAATATAAAGCAAACATGTTTCAAGTGAATTCCTCCACTTGTGTAGGAGGCAGTATGGTTACAGTGACTGGGAGTCGGGATTCCTGGGGTTCCGTTCTGCACTCTGCCACACACAAACTGGGGACCATAACGGAGGTTACCTACTGCGTATGGTTTTTATGACACTAATTTTATGATGTTTTAAAAATGCTTCAAGACATTCAGACGAGAGACATTCTAGCGGTAGAAAGTTGGATCAAATACAGATTGGGTGGAAGTTCCACATTTTGCCCATTATTTTCAAAGTCTGGAGTTTAATCAAGATTTTCAAAAGTGTCTGGTGGGAAACTCATCTTCTGTGTATCTGAGTCTGATTCCTCTGTTACTTTATTCAGTGAAAGGTGTCAATCTGCCCAGAACTGTATCTTTTTCTTGTGCTGTGGTTTTTGTTCTTGTTCTTAAAATATTTGAAAAATGAGCAGAAAAAAAGTTTGGTTTTTACCATGTCTCTTACACACCTTAGTGTAGATAACTCAGAAAAATGATTGCCTTTCTTTCTTCAATATTTTTCATAATACCCATTTAATGCATAACTCTACAAAAGCCCAGTGTCTATTGGAAAATATATATAGTATACATGAAATCAGAGAAAAAAACAATAATTTCTATTTGTTTGTTCTAGACTTCTTTTGTTGAAGAATTGCCACTTTTAGGTCTGTAATCGAGTGACCAAAGAGATTGAAGTGTTCTCTGACTGGTTTTTGAATGTTATAATTCTTGACGTCTGATTTGTGTCCATTTATTCTTTTACGTAGAGACTGTCCAGTTTGGCCAATGTACACAGCAGAGGGGCATTGCTGGCACATGATGGCATATATCACATTGGTGGATGTGCAGGTGAACGAGCCTCTGATAGTGTGGCTGATGTGATTAGGCCCTATGATGGTGTCCCCTGAACAGATATGTGGACACAGTTGGCAACGGGCTTTGTTGCACGGATAGGTTCCTGGGTTAGTGGTTCTGTTTTGTGGTGTGTGGTTGCTGGTGAGTATTTGCTTCAGACTGGGGGGCTGTCTGTAAGCAAGGACTGGCCTGTCTCCCAAGATCTGTGAGAGTGATGGGTCATCAGGATAGGTTGTAGATCCTTGATGATGCGTTGGAGAGGTTTTAGTTGGGGGCTGAAGGTGATGGCTAGTGGCGTTCTGTTATTTTCTTTGTTGGGCCTGTCCTGTAGTAGGTAACTTCTGGGTACTCTTCTGGCTCTGTTTCTTCACTTCAACAGGTGGGTACTGTAGTTGTAAGAACGCTTGATAGAGATCTTGTAGGTGTTTGTCTCTGTCTGAGGGGTTGGAGCAAATGCAGTTGTATCGTAGAGCTTGGCTGTAGACAATGGATCGTGTGGTGTGGTCTCTGGAGGCATGTAGGTAGGCATAGAAGTCAGTAGGTTTCCAGTATAGGGTGGTGTTTATGTGACCATCGCTTATTAGCACCGTAGTGTCCAGGAAGTGGAACTTTTGTGTGGACTGGTCCAGGCTGAGGTTGATGGTGGGATGGAAATTGTTGAAATGATGGTGGAATTCCTCAAGGGCTTCTTTTCCATGGGTCCAGATGATAAAGATGTCATCAATGTAGCGCAAGTAGAGTAGGGGCATTAGGGGACAAGAGCTGAGGAAGCGTTGTTCTAAGTGAGCCATAAAAACGTTGGCGTACTGTGGGGCCATGTGGGTACCCATAGCAGTGCCACTGATTTGAAGGTATACATTGTCCCCAAATGTGAAATAGTTATGGGTGAGGACAAAGTCACAAAGTTCAGCCACCAGATTTGCCATGATATTTTGGGTATACTATTCATGACGGCTTGTAGTCCATCTTGGTGTGGAATGTTGGTGTAGAGGGCTTCTACATCCATAGTGGCTAGGATGGTGTTTTCAGGAAGATCACCGATGGACTGTAGTTTCCTCAGGAAGTCAGTGGTGTCTCGAAGATTGCTGAGAGTGCTGGTAGCATAGGGCCTGAGGAGGGAGTCTACATAGCCAGACAATCCTGCTGTCAGTGTGTCAATGCCTGAGATGATGTGGCATCCAGGATTTCCAGGTTTATGGATCTTGGGTAGCAGATAGAATACCCCTAGTCGGGGTTCCAGGGGTGTGTCTCTGCGGATTTGTTCTTGTGCTTTTTCAGGGAATTTCTTGAGCAAATGGTGTAGTTTCTTTTGGTAACCCTTCCTTCATCTTCCTTCCCTTAGCCTTGTCTCAGTTGTCACGATCTGGGTGGAAAATGTCTTCTCCACCCTTAGTCTCTAATATCCTGAGACCGACATGGCTACACTGCATACATTCTCCCCCCTCAGTTTAGTGATTAGTGTAAATCACTGCACAATCACCATAGTGAAGTATCTAACCCCATTTATATCCTGAGATACCACTACGGTCAAATTCACCCCTATTGAAGTCAATGGAGTTTCAACAGGGATTAATTTAACCCAAACTAGTTTGGTGAGTTCTGCTCCTGGGAAAGGGGGGGCGGGTGTAGAAACTACTCAAAGCTTTGTTCCTCCCCAAAGTTAAGAAAATAGAATTTCACCCTTCCTAAGGGTGTGCCTTTGTTTTGCTGTTACTCCTCTGTTTGAATAGATTCTTCCCCGTGTCTTTCTGGTCCTCTTTCAGGTATTTATGCAATAAGATCTGGCAAATTCCATAGGCTTAAGCTCTTGGATCAGTTTAATTGTTCTCCAGAATTTGTGCATACCTTATACAATGGAGTTGCACCCCAGAAGGACTGACTATGGCATTTATCCAGAGTTGATGTGTACTTTGCAGATTGGCGAGTGGGTGTAATGGAGTGTAAACTGATGTAATGCTGAGGTGTTGTGAGGGTGGTGGGCGGGGGAAGGGATAGGAATGCATGAGGTCTATTTCAACTAACTCCTTCTGACACCCTTCTGATTTAGTTGCTTTGCCTGCTACTCTTTCGTCCATCTCCTAGATGAGTAAGTTGCATCAGTTTAGAATCTGTTTGGTTTGTCTGTCTGTCTGAGAGACAAGGTAGGTGAGGTAATATTCTTTATTAGACCAACTATCTGTTGGTGGAAGGTAGAAACTTTCGAGCTACACAGAGCTCTTCTTCAGAGCTGGGGAAGGAAACAGAGTGTCTAAGCTAAATACAAGTTGGGACTTGGGATAGATTGTTAAGCAGACGGGGTAAGGCATGTTGGAGGCAGTCATTTGAAACGGGCAATAAAGGGTCGCAGGCAGTGTGGTGTGTTACAAATTGTGAAATGAGCCATAAAACCAGTTAAAAACTGTTAAGTCCATGGTTTCTGATGTCTAACAGAGTTATGAATTTGAGTTCCCAGGTTCACCTTTTGAAGGTCTTGTGCAGGTTTCCTTTGAGGACAAGTTTTGAAAGATGAGATATGGAGTGTTCGCTTTGTGTCTGTATGTCTGTTTTACTCCGTCACCATCATGGTAATATCTGAGTACCTTCCAGATAATAGCAATGGTCTAATCCCTAGTGAACTGCATGACATCTCTGTCTCTTTGTGGTTTGGTTATGGTTAGTTAAGTTTTTATGTTTCATTTTGGGGACCAACAGGGGTGTCAACATTGTGAGAGTCACCTTTAATTTACACCACCTTACACATCACCTTTGACTTTCACCCATAGTATTCTTATTATGGGCTCAACTCATGCCATCCCTCAACCCTTAGGAGTTTTGGGGGGCATCTTAATGCCAAGGATATTCTAACCCAGTAGTTCTCAAACTTTTGTATGGGTGACTCCTTTCACATAGCAAGCCTCTGAGTACGACCCCCCTTGTAAATTAAAAACTCTTTTATATATTTAACACCATTATAAATGCTGAATGCAAAGCAGGATTTGGGGTGGAGGCTGACAGCTTGCGACCCCCCATGTAATAATCTTGCTACCCCCTGAAGGGTCCCGACCTCCAGTTTGAGAACCCCTGGTCTAACCCACGACCTGGGCATCATTTCTGAATTGCCATACAGAGCATGCTGTCTTATTCGGTGATGTGAAAATAAGGAGCAGCAGCACAAACAACCAATTAATTCAGTAATAAGAGCAGAAGTGTGTGTTTGTTAATTGCTCTGGGCCCACACCCCAATAATGGCCTTTTTGATAGTATGGTGCCAAAATACACGCACATACAAATTCAATGCATGCTGTTCTATGTGTTTAGGATCCATGTATAAAGAAGAAGGGGCCTCTCCATTTCTGTAAAAAGAAAAGGAGGACTTGTGGCACCTTAGAGACTAACAAATTTATTAGAGCATAAGCTTTTGTGAGCTACTGCTCACTTCATCGGATGCATGATGAAACCTCCATTTCTGTAGTCCACCTGCTTTTCAGTAGAACAACACTGACAGTGTGGGCCACTGGACTGGGAGTAAGAAAACCCAGCTGCTGTAAGATCTGTGTGCTTTCACGTCTCTGTGTCTCTCTTTATCCTCCATTCCCTGTCTGCCTTGTCTATTTAGATTGTAAGCTGCTTGGAACAGAGACTGCCTCTGACTATGTACTAGCAGGGATCTTAGCACAATGGAGTCTCTGTTGAGGAGCTACTGCCTGTGTGTGTGGGTGTGTGTGTGTGAGAGAGAGAGAGATGCAGAATAAACAGGTATAATCGCCTTTAAAGCACATATGATCTGAGTTGTTTAAAATCTGAGCTTTAAACCCCTGCAACAGATGACAAATTTAACATAAAAACAGAGTGAAATCACTGGCAGACACTTGCCGGTTTGACCATTTAGGAGTCTGAGTGGATATTGATTTGAGGCGAATATTCTAAAGTTTGCGTTACCCTTTGAAAAGTACTAATGTAGTTCTTGTCACTTTAAATTAACTTTAGATAAGAGGGACTGACAGAAACATGAAGATGTGTGAACTATATTTGACTGATATTCTGTCAAATATTGCATGGGGTTATGATCCACAACTTTTCCCATCTGCTGCTCAAACCTGAATCCTTGAATTCACAATGGATTAATTACCATATTTTGTTCTGATTTCACTTAGTAGTATAAAAGACTGTGAATGTTAAATGTACCCTTAGAAATGGAAGGCAGGTGAGAGTGAGTTACATGGTGGCTTCTTTAACCATTTTTATACCCATATATATATTTTATACCCCAAAATACTTGAGCTCCCAGAAATCCACAAGAATTGCTCAATACTCAGAATTTCATTCAGCTTCCTTTCTGTAGAGGTCCCCCCCCCCCAAAAAAAAACCAATAATTTCTCCTTATGCAGCACCTCCCATCTGGGGATCTCAAAGCATTGAATGGGCATTATTAATTTATTATGTCCACCTCTGCAACATATAGTTTCGTTGATCCCCTGTTGCAGATGGATACACTCTGCCATGGAGAAGTAGAGGGTCAAATTTTCCAGAGTTGCCACATTTTCGGGTGACCAATGGAAGAAATATAGCATCTGATTATCAGATGTGCTGAGCGTTTGCATCTCCCAGTTACTTCAATTGGAGATGAGACTCCTCAGGGCCCAGGCTGTAGGCTTCTAAAGCAGGACATCCCAAAATGGAGGCACCCAGAATTAGAAGCCTTTTTTGAAAATGTGGGCCTAAGCATCTTATCCAAGGTCTTACAATCTATTTCCCCATGTTACGTATCCTCGCACCTTCTTGTCAACTGTCTAAATGGGCCATCTTGATTATCACTACAAAAGTTTTTTTCTCCTGCTGATAATAGCTCATCTTAATTAATTAGCCTCTCACAGTTTGTATGGCAACTTCCTCATTCTCTGTATGTATATATATATCTTCTTACTATATGTTCCATTCTATGCATCCAGTGAAGTGGGCTGTAGACCAGAAAAGCTTATGCTCTAATAAATTTAGGTGCCACAAGTACTCCTGTTCTTAAGGAGTCAGTGGTGGAATTGGGAGCAGAGCTCAAGAGTCTTGACTCACAGTCCTTTCCTCTCACTTGCCTTCTGACTGTGGCAAATAATATAATGTATAGATGAGGCCTTGGAGAAGTGTATACTTGTAGCAGCCACTTTATTTACTTGGTGTTGTCTGCAAAGCATATAGATGTATAGCCAATTGATCAAATCCACAACATCCAAAACTCTGCTCTTTCTTAAGAGGATGTTGTATACAGCAAGGGCATCAGTGAGTTTCACTAATTTTGCAACACATTGTAGTTTCTGGTCGAAGGAAAGTGGATTCATCATGGCTTTGTGGATTTGGAGCATTGATACCTGATAGAGTCATTTCTGCCTTGATGCTGTCCACTAGACCTCTAACATGGAGCTGTATATGGAGACAGCTCATCTTTATGTCTTGCCATTTGTTGTTGAATTTCATATTTCCTTGTTGGCAAGGGAGGGGAGTTTTCTGGGAGACAACCAAGCTCATCGGAAGTTGTGGTGTTTAGATGTTGCTTGTAATCATTAGAATTGGGAGCACTGGCTGTTGGGAGTCTGAAAGGACAGGAAACAGGAAGGAGGGGGGAGGAGTTGAGAGGCGGGGAGAGAACTACAGAGGGTGCAGCAGCAGCTTGGTAAAGAGGTCTCCACTTTGAAAATCAAGTCCTGTTGAAGCTTGTTAGTACCTTGCCTGGTTGATACAACAGAAGTGTCAGTAGATGAAGATGGACCTCATAAGATGGAGGACAAAAATTAGAGAGAGGTGATGTAAGATCCTCTTCCAGAAGAAATTATGCAAGGTTTTGTGCTGTTTCATAACAAGTTAATGAAGGGTGAGTGACTCACATTTATTTGTTAGAGTTCTTCTCTCCAGCTTCTAAGATTTCTTTAAGATTAATATTGCCATTCTCTGGTCCCAGACTATATTTCTGTGTTCAGATAACTTTCCTCAGAGATGTCCACAACCATTTTTCCTTCTCATTTTTTTCTTGTCAGTGGACTCTTGTGTTCTTTTTTGGATTCCATTTTTCTCCTTCCTCCACACTCCAAGGCCTGATTTTGGTATTTGCCTCCTCTGTTTTCTTTCTTTGATCATCAGGTGGGGAAGGAAGCACTGCAGTATAAATAACTATAACTGCCTTATTGGTGCGAGAGGGAAGTCACTTCCCAGGAGGTATAAGACATTTGCTTTTATATTTGGTCTTCTTTCATTCTGTTGGGGGAATCTGTGGAAATATTGACTGGCTCCATCAGAAAAAAGGTGACTAAGACAGTCCAGCAGCAGGAAACCTTGGATAACTATTTAGGGTAAGATTTTAAAATGCACTCAGTATTGGCTTAGCTCTGCTCCCATTGACGTCAGTCCTGTTGTCCTCAGTGGGAGGAGAGTTAGGGCAAGGCCGAATGCTTTTGAAAACCCCAGACTTAAACTCTATAACAAAAAAGATGGGGAAAAGACTGCAATGTTAGGTACATCTTCCTATCTTCATTGCGCCCAACCTATCATCAGACCCAGTTCTTCAATTTTTGTTCATTTTGAGTAGCATTTACTCACATGAGTAGTTTCATATTTACATTGGTAAGTACCACTCAGCGTGGACAATGGTTGCAGCATCGGGCTCCTGTTTAGGAAATCTATTCAGGAGGGAAGAGGTCTGATGTTTCTTTAAAGCAGGGGTAGTCAATAGGCGGACCGCAGGCCAAATTCAGACTGCCAGATGCTTTTGAATGGACCCCAAAATGTTTTTATTTACTTATTATCATTATTGTTATTATTTTTGTGTTGTTTTCTCTAGAATCGGGACCTTGACTATACCTTGACCAAGAAATTTGGAACTTGATAAAAAATAATTGATTACCCCTGCTTTGGAGCATCTCATTAAGCATCATAAAGATTAGTGAGAGATAGATGGATGCCCTTGCTCCAAAGACAGCAAAAATAGAAGGATCTGTTGAAATTTTTCATAGTGAATTACAATCCATTACTGAAAATCAAGAAAAAGTTAAATCTGAGTTGGAGAGTCTGGAATCATTCTTTGGGTCTTTACCCAATATTACATTGCTTGTAAGGATGCACGTATTAAAGCTAAGGTAGTTTTGCTGTTACTGGGAAATATTTTTATTTAAAATCTGGTCCATTGACTTGCTTAGAAGGAAATAGTCTGAATTCCACGTCCACCTATAGAGAATCTGGATTTGTCTCAGGAAGCAGAAAGAAGAAAAGCAACATCTGATCTCTGCTGTAAACTGCCGTCTTTATGTAGCTGATAAAGGACAGCTTCTACAGACCATGATGATGATATATTTAAGAAGTTGCATACATGCGTTTCCTGATGATCAGAAGGCAGCTCAGCTCAGAAGACATTTATATGAATTACGTAAGCAAGAGGGATTCTTATATTGGTGCTATGGCATCCAAATTTTGTCCTGCAAACCTTCAGGGCATTTTGCAGAGGGTAATGGTAACTCTGTGTGTGTGTGTGTGTGTGTGTGTGTAATGAAGTCAGATGGTTCTCAGAAACTAAGAATGAGTTCACTGTGATTACTTGGATACAAAGTAATGCATGTACTTAAGAATTTGCAGGATTGATCCCTAACTTGTTATGTTATTATTTCTATTGCAGTGGTGCCCACGAGCCCTAGTTATGGGTCAGGACCCCATTGTGTGAAGTGCTCTACAAACAAAGAACAAAGACAAACTCTGCAGTAAGAGCTAACTATCTAAACTGAGGTCTAACTCCTCAACCTCCTAAGAGGAGGAGGAATTTCTGACAGATTTTGCAGATGTAGGAATCTCAAAACTTTCCTATTTTCTGTAATTTTAGTTGACTACTTGTACTTGGTTTCAACTAATTTTGGAGGGGTTCCATATATTTATATTCTTTTATGACCCATGAATTCCACAAACAGGTAGCACGAGGGAATGACACCCACTGTTTAGGTCACATCCGATGAAGTGAGCTGTAGCTCACGAAAGCTTATGCTCAAATTAAATGGGTTAGTCTCTAAGATGCCACAAGTACTCCTTTTCTTTTTGTTTAGGTTAAGTTAATTTGTGAGATATTTATTCTCTTCTGTCAGTTGAGGACTATGTATGATCATTTGTTCCACTTGTTTGAAAAAAAATGCATTCATCTAACTCTCCTTTTGTTCTAAAAACTATTGTTTGTATCAATTTTTCAAATGTATAAATAAAATATCTTTAGAAAAAAACACACGTTGCGAAATGTCAGTTGCTGAGCACAAGATATCCCAGGAAACAAAAGGTTATCGTGAACTTAGCAAACCGATCTGTGGCCAAGCAATGATCAGCTAGCGTCAGTAGTAAGCTACAAAGTAGCCTGCTGGTCTATTCCCGGAAGAGGATACTGCTGCAAACACCAAAGATTTTGGAGAGGAGGTTCCAGAAACTGTGTCAACTTCCCTTCACAAATGTGATGTACCTGCTGACAAAAAAGAAACTGGAGAAAATGGGGAGCAACAATAAAATCTTATGGCATGATCCAGTTCTCAGTGACTTCAGTGGGCTTTCGATCAGGCCCTAACTGGCCAGGAGGATAGACAATAGGCTGATTCCTTGCCTTCCAAGATATGGAATTTCCTCTTTACATTTCTATCTCCCATCTCAGTACACACCAAGTACTCACAGTGTAGTACTCTCCCATAGTGCTCTAGCCGAATTACTGGGCACTGATAATTCACACCAAACACTCATTTAAATTTCATGATCACATAAACCTCATTAAAACTATTTTGATTGTAGGCGGCTTTGCACTGGAAACATGAAAATATGAGGTTTCTGTGTTATTCTTCATATTAAGGTTTGCAGCTAATAGTCAGATTGTTTTGATTTAAATTTACATAACACTTGCATAACAAAAACCACAGCGTCTCCTCTTCGCTACGGTTTATAGCTAACTTTGTCCCTGTAGTCCTGAGCCCTCCTTCCAATATGGAGGGTACAGCTATACCCCACATCTTTACAGAAAAGGGTGACCAGACAGCAAATGTGAAAAATTGGGATGGGGTGGGGGGTAATAGGAGCCTATATAAGAAAAAGACCCAAAAATCGGGACTGTCCCTATAAAATCGGGATGTCTGGGCACCCTATTACAGAATAACAAGTGACTCCACACGTTCTCACCTTCTGAAGAGGTCTAGAGGATCCCTTCTGGCCTTAAAATTCTACAATTGTGAAAAGGACATTTTGTCAAAATTTTGTGGGAAAGAGAAACTTAAGGGCCACAAAAGGACTGTTATGAGTGACATAAAATATAGTCGATATTTTTCAACGGTCTATAAGACAGCTTTATCAATATTATTCAGGAGACCTCTCCAGTGAAGTCAAAGGCCTAAGGGGAGCTTATGATTAGAACTGGGCAAATAACAGATTTTTTCAGTTCACTAGCAATTTAAAAAAAGTTTGGGGTTGAACTGAAAAAGAATTATTTTTTTAAATTTTTAGCATATCAAAAAGTCAGAAAAAAAATGTTCTCGCAGGGTCAAACAAAACCTCCTGAGCACGTCTTAACGTTTTAAAAAAATTAAATTAAATTAAAGGAAATTTCAAAATGAAAAGTTGTTTCAAATAAAAAATGGACACATTTCATTTAAAAAATGTCAACATTTATTCCGGTGGTGGGGTTTGACTGAAACAATTTGGCAAAATCTACACACATTCGCTCAATGTTTGTATTGCCCAATCTGCATTTTTGCCAAAAAAAGTTTCGGTCATAAAGGTTCACAAGACTCTACTTGTGATGCATTATACCTCACTGAGAGACATTCCGTATGCCATAGAACTGCACAGGCTTGATTTTTAAGATAATACAGAATTGTTGAGCCATCTGCAGCAATCACACAAAGGTTTATAGATGGGCCCAAACCGAAACTCATGTCCAGAATGCCCGCAGGCTTTGGAGGAGTTTCAGTTCAATATCAGGCAGGGTGTTAATTTTGCAAATGGTCTCTACACAACAAGCCAAAGCCTCAGATCCCAAAATCCCTGGAAGTTTGGGAGGAGGGTATTCAGAGTCTGAACCCAGCTCTGGAGGTGTATTTTGTACTAGGTCTATGCTCTATAAAAGTCTTACGTATATTGGAACATCTATGAAATTAGGGGTGGGGCTGAGATCTGTATCCAAATTTTGCAGCTTTGGCTCACCTCACAATGGTGATTGTGGTGTATGTACCTATGTATCCAGTCGGGTATTACCTTTCTGTTTTTTGCATGCTGTACTTTTAAATGCCTGCTACAGGGTCAGCTGTGAGGCAGATGCCATTCTGAGTTCAGATGTGAATGAAATAACGCATGTTTTGTGCTCTTCAGGAACTGGAAAACAAAGCAGTAACAAATCATATATGGGGGAATCTGGTCATGAGCGGCAGGTGGTGCTAAGTCTCGCAAAAGAAGACTCCGGCGGTCAGCTGCATTATACGCAGCGTATGTATGGTGTGGCACTTACAGCAGCAGCTCGGGGTATCTTAGGGTGCCTGACACTGGTGTAGCTAGATTCCTACACCAGCAGCATTCCTGCAGCACATGGGCTAAAACAGCCCCGTGGCCCAGGGGCAGGGATTCTAGCCTTTCAGGGGATATATCCCAATGAGTCCCCAGCCACAGAAGTTAGGATTCAGGGGTCCCTACAGCTGTGGTCCCACCTCATTGCCTCTGACCCTGTGTCTCTCGGCCTCACAATGTCAGAAATTGGGGGAGTTGGATAGGAAGGGGACGGTGCTGAGCCGGGAGGGTGAGGGTGGGTGTGTTCTGAGCTGGGGAAGGCAGCCCAGAGGGGCCTTTTCCAAGCTGGGAGGTGGGTTCTAAGCTTGAGGGAACAGGTAGGAGTGGGAGGCGTTGTAGGGGTGGGGAAGGAGAGGAGGTCAGGGGAGTGAAAAGTGTTGAGTGGTTGGGCAGGGGTCACGGGAGAGGGGTTTCTCCACCTGGTAGGTGTGAGAAAGTGGGATTGGGCAAGAGAGGGGTCTCTGAATGAGGAAGTATGGGCTGGCAGTAGCTGAGCGGATTTGTAGGAGTTCTGAGCTGGGATGAAGGAAAGGGGGGTGGAGTGAATTCTCTGAATGAAGGTGTTTGGGTGGTGGAGTTGGGAGGGTAACAGCTAGATTGGGGAGGGGATAGAGGGAGGCAGATAGAGAAGAGTCTGTGAGTGTAAGAAAACAGGAAAGGGCACATGGAGGGAAAAATACAGGTTGCTTCTACACAGCCCTTTACTGCAAAGTATCTGAGCTTTTCACTCTGAAAGGGAATCTTCTCTTGCCACTGCCTCCGTGACCTACCTCATCCCCACCCCACCCGCACACCGTTTTCTCTGCGTCCCAATGTCTTGCTTTGAAAGTCCGGTCACCCTGCAGGGAGGGGATAGGAAAGGATGGTGAGAGGAGATCTATTGTGCTTTGCTGCCCCACCATTTATGTTGGGCATTAGCCACTCCTGATTATGTGCACACTGCATTTCCTCTATTAGTTATGCTGTTTGGAGCCTGCAGTTTCAGACAAAGGTTTTGTACTTGTTCCATGTTAATCTTAGTTAATGGTCTGTTCTGTTGGGTACAGGCACGGCTAAAAATCCCAGCCTGTTCCAGATGTCCAAAACAAAGCATACGGTTGACAAGAAACAATGCAAATAGAGACCCATATGAGTCTGCCGGTCTGCCTAATCTATCTGTCTACCTTTGTACTTGTATAGTTTCCATTACCGTAATATCTGAGTACCTTTATAAGTTGAACACAGACCATGTTTAGCAAAAGCATGAATATGGAAACCCTGCCCACCGACACAGTTGCCAAGACAAATATGGGTCATATCCTGCCACCATTCAATGCACGGAATTCCTTTTAAGAGTCAATGGGAGTTTTTGCATAAAAATCAATGGAAAGATTTGACCCTTTTCAAAACAGAGCCATCTATGGTGTAAATTGTACTGCCTCTGTTGTGCACAAAAGATAAAACCCACATTTCTCCAGCTATTCCCTTCTGCTAGCATGCCCTTTGGAGTATACCTTTCTCACCCCACTAGCATCTAACTAGCGTCCCAAATGGTTTTCAGTAAAAGTGCTGTAAAAATGTAAAAGCTGGCGGTGCCTGGCTTTTCAGTCACTTATAAATATTATCACTGATTATTCACACCTGAGCTCACGGCGTGGTATATTTTTTTACTATCTGAGAGAAATTCAGAAATAAAATAACTGTGTTATTAAATGTGGGGGGTTAACATCATTATATCTAAAGGTAAAAGCACTGTCTGAAATCACCACAGAGGGATGGATGTTGACTGAAAGCAGCTGTCGGTTCAGCCGGTGGTTTAGGATGTTCTATTGCTTAGCTACTAAACAAATCCCCTTTTGCCCTGCACTGCCTCCAGCAAGCCCTTAGCCTTCCCCACTCTGTCTTCCCCACACAGTTTCTCTATTTTTCCTCATAATCTCAGCCCTGATTCTCTTTTTCCCATTCTTCTGAATGTTGAAGTCATGACCTTTGTGGTTTATAGGCCACAAGAGACTGAGCTAAATGTGTTAGCACAGAGTCAAAACAAGTAATAGCTGGCCAATTAAATTAATAATCCATATTGTTACAATGTTTAACCACGGCTGTTTCCTCAGTGGTCTGTTTAAATCACAGCCAAGTCCTGACCTATTAAAATGAATAACTGGAATTATGAGAAACTCCATTTAATAAACACAGCAAGGAATGCAACACAATTGGATATGAAATATTTATTACCATTTTAAGCAGCAGCAGCTAGTTGAAATTTAAGACCGGATTAATGAGGGAGTTTTAATTTCTGGGTGAGAGTGGAAAACTTAAACCTGGAGCATTTCCTTGATTTTGTGGCGTGGACGAGATTCGAGATGGGAGCACAAGATTCACAATTTCCTCTGTACAGCTCTCCAGCCTCGCAGGACTCAGGAGGAAATCAAAGCAAGCAGGCTCCAGACAAGTGGCTCAAGTGGCTTCAAAAACCCAGGGGAATAAGGGCTAGAGCACTAGACATGAGCCGTCTTGGACTTTAAAATTAAAACTCCTGTCAGCTGCTATCCTATGGAGAGTGATATTAATGGGAGGGCCGGTGCAGATCCACTGACAGCAGCCTATGTGTGTGTGCAATTTTTACATTATACCACAGCCACAAAAACGCTCTTCTCTCTGAAATGTGTCAGACCTCAAAACATTTTGTGGGTGAAAACATTTTAAAACTGTTATATTTCAAACAGTCCATCTATTCATTAAAGCAAGAAAACTCCAAGAGATAGAGATTTGTATTCATGTTTCAGTGCATTGCATGTCATTCTCCACCCAAAACAACAACAAAAAAAACCCAAAATAAATTTCCTTTAAAATACAAATGGAAATGTTGTGAGGGTCTGAAAATGGGCGATTGTCCGAGCTAGAATATTTTCCTTTGTTTCCTACTGCACCCAATGTAATAACATTGAAAAGATTAATATTATGCAAAACCCAGTACAACCGAGCCATTATGCAGTACCACGTCAAGGAGTTACGTAATAATCACTTTCTGCCGTACACCCACCTGGCGCATCATCCCGATAATGATGTATCCTTTCAGACATCTGGGCAATGATGGTTCCACCCCACAAATTGGCACAATCCGTCAGAAATGCTGTGAAGCAGTAAACCACTACCCTAATTTGAGAAAATACAGAGTACTACCAGCGCTTCCGAAGGGTCTCATTTTAGTGCACGCTCTGACGACTTCAGGATCCATATGCTTTTTTTTTTTCTTTTAAGTGTATTAGTCCCAGTGAAGGGTACCAGACTGACAGCAGTAGAGACAGAAGACTCCTGCTTAAACACAGAACAAATACAGCATGAACAGAAGCGGGGCAAGTTATTCCATGCTGCACCAACCAAACATGGAGGAACCACGTCTCGGGATAATTCAGTTTCCACACCCTTTTAGTCCCTCTGGTAAGACTGTCAAGCATGTCACTTATGCTGGTAGGTTCTGGGACGTCCACTATGAAGTCAATTACAACATAAAGCACTGAACAATAGTCCAAGTGAGATCATTGGGTTGCAACAGCCAATTGCTCATCTCACATGCCGGATCTCTCAGGACTTTATCCCATCTTCTTCCCTGGTCAAACTGTAAGTCTGGTAGGGTAGAGTATGAGACATTTGGGTTGGAGTATGATATGATCGCTGCTCATCTTCAGCTCCTGTCTTTGCACTGACTACACGGTCTGCTGTTTCTGTGCTTTCCCACTGCCAGTTGAGATCAGGCCCGTTGTGCTAGGTGCTGCGCAAACACCTATTAAGAGACATCCCCTGCCTTAAAGAGTTTACAAACCACGTAGACAAGCCAGTCAAAGGGTCGGAGCAAGGAAGTACAGCAGAATCCCTATTTTCTGAACTATTTGGAGATTGAGGAGCTCATAAGCTCAGAAAGTTCATAAAACTGAACATCTCAAAATTACAGTAGGTTTGGTGCATAAATTGCAGGATGGTGCCCTGCATCCCTGTCTTCTGCTCCTCCAAACCACACAAAGTGATTTCCAGTGCACTGAAGGCACTGGACTGTGAAGGTCTGTTGTCTTGTTCTTCATCAACATCACTTTTGTTATGGAATTTTTTTTCCATTGGGAAAATTGGTTCATATACTGGGTTGTTTGTAAGATTAGTGTTTATAAAATGGAGGCTAAGCTATATTATTATCACGGTTTTACAGATGGGGACCTGAGAGTGAGAGAGTAGGTGACTTGCTCGTGGTCACACAGAGAGTAAATGGCAGAGTCTGGCGCTGAACCCAGATTTCCTCAGTCCTAGTGTAGTGCCTTAACCACAACTATTAATTACCTTAAAATACTGATGCTTTCTCCCCATTCCCTTTTTAACTCTTAACAGATTTTCAGTACCTTGGATCTACAGTCCTGAAATACTTCCTCACCTGAAAGAGTTAAACTGGTCCTCTGGAAATACTTTAAGCAAGAGAAATCCTTTCCCACCTGTCTCTTGCCCACTCACCCACCCACGTGGATCAATATGGGAAGATTATCACTCTTTTCATAATTTTAATAACCATTAACTGACTTGGTGCACCATTCATCTTAAGGCACGTTGCAAACTTATTCATGTAGATCCTGTCCCAATGCCCTTTCAAGTCAATGGGAGTCTTTCCACTGATTTGTGTAGGTTTTGGATCAGACCTACATAGACGCCTTTTCACATGACACTAATATGCAGCCACAACTGGGGTGAAACATTGCAGCTGTTCCATAGCATACAGCAATGCCACATAACAGTTCATATCAGGGAGAGAAGAATGCTATATTCCAGCTGAAACAGCAAATAGAATTTTAGGCAGGCAGAACACAGCTGGAAATTGGCCAGGTTCAACGACCGCATTCTTGTGAGAAGTGATCAAGTACGTTAGTTTTATGGTACATCACATTTAAAAGACAACACTTATAGTAGCTCCTACCACCAGGCTTAACTGCTTGATGAGCTCTAATTTTAAAGTAAAGTCACCTCTCTATGCAATAAGTGATTTCTTATCCAAACTCAGTCTCTGCTAATGGATCACAGATCAGTGAGGTGTTCTGCTATAGCTATGTTTTATTAGGTCTGGCTTACGTTCTTTTATAAAGTTTAATTTCTCCTCCTTTCTATACAAGCTTGTGTCAGTTGCCTGAGCATTTTTGTGTGTGTGGTTTTCTTTTAAACTCTGTAAAACTTTATATTAAAGAAAAATTTCAATATCATACCTATCTTACACTATTTTAATCTGTAGGGCTCTGAGAATGAGCCAATTTAAAAAGAAAAGAAAAGAAAAAAGCTTGTACATGAATCATGATTATATGTGTACATAAGTTTACTAGGCCCTCAATTAGGCACTTAATTATGCTAAACAGGCACTTGCACATTTAAAAATAGATTGCCATTCCTCCAGACCAACTCATTTTTTAGAGGGGAGGAAGCAGGGTCTTGATAGTGGATGATGAATTTTTGTGACAAACTTTGGGGTGAAAGATGCAAGTGCAAAGTATCGTTATTCTTGTTTTATTTCTGTGCTTTCCTTTGGACATATAGGACCACTTTCTGGAAAGGAGTGTCATATGTTCCTGCTGTTAACACTAAGATACCTGCCATGTGCTTACTCAGGGAAGAAAACACCTGCTCTATTCCATCCCATCTGAAAAGGCACAGGTATGAGGGTGTGATCATCTCTACCAAGCTGTGTTCCTGCTCCACAGCATCTTCCTGCCCCTAAATTTTCTATTCCTATTCTTGCCCTGAATAGATTCAGGTGGGTGGAGGGGTTGGTGTCAGCCTTCTTATTACCTATTTTATTTGATAGTGTTATTTTATTTTGACCACTTTAACAGGAGGTGCAACTATTCTCACAGCAGTGGCAAAATTTAGCCCCGAAGGTTTTTTTAAAGCTCTTATTTAAGGTTATAATAGATGTTCCAGTTGGGGCTGTCCAAATGGAATTAGGCCCCTTTGAAAACTCTAACCACTACTCTTAACCATCACCTGTTGTAAACATCCCAGTACATGTAAGTGCCTTTGATTGCCTACTTTTAGGATATGCTGAGTCTCCAGCTTTAGGCATACAACAATGAGGCATCTTCAGGAAAATGTAGTATGCAGTGTAATGTTAATGTTGTCTTTTGTACCTAAGCAGTATGTACGTTCTGGAATGAATAGCGATGTGAGAGCGAGAGAGAAAGAGATGTGTGTATTTATCACAGAAGTATTTTAGCCATATAATCACCAGGTATAACCAGGGCCAACTTCACAGCTGGTGTTACTTGCACAATTCTGGTACTAGAAGCATATTTTGGTTCAGAGAGTGGGCATGCGACTAAGTAGCATGTTTTGAGTCAATGGTGAACTGACTCCAAAAGTGGAACCCGTTACACACTATTAACTAAATGCTGAATTCAATGATACCAGCATGTCCTTGCAACCTAGATTCACAGGTTACGGGAATCCTTTGAAAATATATTTAGCCCACCCAGGTGCTTTGAATTGTAGAGACCTAAAATTATAGTTCTTTTTGATATCTCTCCCCTTTTTGGGTGGTTTATTCGTTTTGCTTTTTTCTCTCTCTTTAGTCTTTATCGTATTTAGTGTTGTTTCCTCCTCTCCCTGTGCTCTTCTTCTAACCTCCCGCCAGAAAGGGGGAGGAGAGTAATTTAAAATTTTAAAATCTAGACATAAAATGTAAGTGATTTTACCCTTTGAGTGAGTTTTTAAGACTCCTTTTTTTTGCATAACTTCTCTGACATCTGTGTTTCCTTATACTCCTCCTTCCCAGGCCTCTCTGCTATGAGAGCAAGCCTATGTACCCAGAAGTAAAGCCATCTCCACACTAGCACTACAAATGGGTTGCGTGTCCTGCTATGCAAATTTTAATCCAGGCTCGAAGCAAGTTAGAGAACGAAGTGTAACCAATTGGTCAGTTTGTTATAGGTCCTCCTCTGTGCTTAATCCACAGAGAATATGACTCTGCTCCAGCGCCAGTGCTAGAGGTTTGGCTCATTAGCTCTGTAGCCCCTCATTTTCCCTTAGCTTTGCAGGTCCCTGATTCAATTCCTGGTGTCTGCCAGGATGGTGGCCCTCACATGAGGATGGACAAAATCATTTTGGCTAAGTTCAAATGCATTCAGGCAACATAGGTTGGAAAACTTGACTTGACCTCAGTTGACTTTTTCTCTTGGGAGAGACCGGCAGAGTGGTGTAGAGAGAGAATAAACCCTAATGGAAAAATTAGGTTGAAAAATGGAGAGCAGAATGTAGGCAGAGCAATATAAACACATACAGAGAGAGGGTGAGAGGCATCCAGTGAAGAGAGATGAGGAAAAATGGAGCAGAGCACGGGTACTGAAAAAACTAATACAACAGCACCATGAAAAGTGGGACAGGAGAGGTCAAGAAAGACGCATTCTAATGAGAATACTCTACTATCACTTAGCATTTGTATTGCACATCATAGTCATTATCAAATTAAATCTTGCAACACACCAGTAAGTAACTAAGCATTATGAGCCCATTTAAAAGACAGAGAATCTGAGACCCACAGCAAGTCAGTGGAAGAGCCAGGATTAGAACATAGGACCTTTATATTCCCCATGTGCTCGCTCATTTCTTCAAACCCTGCTCCCTCCCAGTAGCCATAAAACTCACAAGGCTTTGGGGAGTATTCTACTCATAATACAGGTCATAGTCTTCCATTCAGCTGGAAATGAGAAGTGTACGATGGCGTCTTTCAGGGAAAATAAATGTGTGACCTCTGCCAAGTTTTGTGAATTTAAAATATGGTTTGAGAGCGTCTCACGAGGAGTTTGCCTATCCCAATACAGAGCCTTCTTCATACACCATTGATGGGCAGCATGGAGATGTAGCATCAAGCAAGGTTTGCACTAGATACAGTGCTCTGGCCTTATCTACTCTAAGGACGTTTTGAAAAATTTTCCCACTGTCGCTAACGCTGGGTCAGCTCCACCAGCGTTAGCAGTGTTGGAAACACAGGCTGCCACTGGTGTTTGATGCACCTTATTGATTAGACCTGTTCAGAGCAGGGTTAGATGCCATGCTTCCTACATCAGCAGTAGCTGGGTGCTCATCTATACTAGGACTCCAAATGCTGGCAACAACAATGGCGTGAAACAGTGTCCGCAATGGTGAGAAATTTCCCCTGTCTAGACAGGGATGCTGAGATCCTTTTCCCTGATCACATTTGCAGTGTGGAAGTTGGCCCACATTAAGACTTGATCCAAAACCCATTGAAGACAATAGAGAGACTCCCATTGACGTCAGCGGGCATTGGGATTAGGGCCGACTAACACTGCACTCAGATTTATTCCAGGGTGATGGCATCCATACAAATAAACAAATAGATGGTTTCGGTACTGCTTTCAAAACCTGTTTAGCTTTACGTGCTACAGATTGGGGATGACTAATGTGGAAACCTGAACTCCGTCCTTGACTTTCAGGTTCCCCACTTTCCCTTCCCCCCCTCAGCAAAGCAAAGTTCACCTGTTTTGATTTAGATACAAAATGTTTCAGAGTTCTAATTAGTGACGGGGGTAGGGGAGCTGTTTGATGTTAACAAATTTATGAATCTAATGAAAACATAAAAGGCAGGTAGCATCAAAAAAAAAAAGAAAAATAAGAAACAACAACAAACCCATAAGGAAAAATGCAATCAAAAATACATAACATATTGGGATTTAATTCTGCCTTTTAATTTGCCATTCTTCTTCTTTAGAGTCTGATAATATAGATGTTGTTTTTTTAAATGGAAGTAATATGACATTCTATTTAATTTCCTCCAGAACAAGACAATCTGGCTCACCAAATATAGCCTGACAAAGAAAAATAGGAATTTACTGATCAAAGATCAAAGTGTGCAGCGCTCCACCTTAAATCCCTCCTGCCCTATTAGACCCTCCCTTTAGTCGAGACAGAGAAACAAATTTCTCTCACATCAATGATGCCTCCATAATCAATTTCAAATAGCCCTTTGCATAGGGATGCAAATCTTAGCTTTCTCTTAATAAAGCATTTTAGAAGATGGATGTACTGATCTGATATTATTAAACGAAAAGTGGTCTCTTTTTAATCTAGAGATGCAGGGGCGTTCGTAACAGAGTGCATCAAAGGCCTGGTCTCTTTCTCTTCCTAATTATCAATAGTGTTTTATAATCTTATTAATATTGATACACAGTATACTGAAGATCTGTTAACGTATAATGTATGTGGAGGATAATTAACGAGATCCGAGTCAGATCAATCGCCTATTTGACAGCAAACGGTGTGTGGCTTATAAATTATACATGTGCTAGGTATGGCTAGAAATGTTTAAAGTTTCAGTCCAATCCTTCCAGTACAGCACTGGGGAAACTGATGAACTTAAAGGCACAGTCCCCTGCCTGTTAGGTTTATACTGTACTCTCAGAGGAATAACTCTTATTTAAAAATCAAAGAGTTCCATTAACTGTCAAGATCTCATAGCAGCACAGAAAACACACCTTCCCCTTGTGAAGTGCTGCAAAACAAAAGGTAAAATCTTGTAAGAAAAAGGATGATTAATAAAAATGAGGTAATTTTCCTTTTGATTTCTGAGAGGAGGTAGCACACAGGATGTTCCAAATGACAGAACTGATCCCACATCTTTGCACTGGCCTTTAACAAGGTTAGACTTGCTAGTGCATTAAATACAAGTAATAATCCGAATTAATATTACATGTTTTGGTAGGTGTGAGAGCATGAAAGTTTTCTGCAGATTATTATACACTCCCCAAAGCACACTCTGTGTGATGAGATGATGGGATGGAAATAAAACTTTCCTTTTTTTGTTGTTACAGAGCTGATGATAAGCATGGGGCTGAGAAGAAAGGAGATGTCAAGTTTAATAAAAATAACATATCATTATTAATAATAATTTACCTCAGGGGTACAACCTAATGCAGTAATGACTACTCAAGACAGTGAAACTTCTGCAACATTGTGAAAACGGTTCTGATTTCCTCTCCTCTTCCACAGCAGATCTTGGGACAAACTCACGCTCAACCCTGTGTGACATACCTAGATTGCATACCTATCCACTGGAATGAAGCAAGGCCCTAGTGTTTTATACAGGAGTCATGGGGTCAGATTAAGCCATTAGAATGTGAATTCCTTGCTGGGGAATAGCGCCTATTGATGTCAATGGGAATTTTGCCTGATAAAGATATGGAAATTGCCATTCTGGATCCAACTAGTGGTCCATCTAGTCCAGTATCCTGCCTCTGACAGGGGCCTGTACCTGATGTTTCAAGGGAAGGCACAAGAACCCCACAGTAGGCGGCTGTGGGGTAATCCCCTCTGCCACTTTCCAAAGGTCTCACTCTAATAGTTAGAGATTGGTTTAAACCGTGACACATGAGGTTTGATCTCCTTTCCAATATTCTCTTTAGTAGCATAAACCATTATAAGGTTATTCCTGTTATCCATACAAACTTCTAATCCCTGTCGGAATGTTGCGAAATGATTGGCCTCAGTGATATCCAGGACAGTGAGCGCAGGCGGTCAGAACACCTGCTGACGAAAGATCTGGGCGTGTGAGAGCACAGGGCTTTAAATCGCACAGCATCCCAAAGGAAGTTCAATGCACTTTACACAGGCTACCTTAAAACCAGTTTACCCTGTTTACTTTTAATTAATTTTTTAAGTGTGTATGTGTTTGTGTTAATGCAACCTTTGGCTGCCTAACAGTGGAGAGAGACAGCCCAGAATGGCCATCAGCAACAGTGCCATGAAGCTAGTGAATGGTGGCATGACAGAGGACGCATTCACTGACACCCCCCTGGTACTGGTGCTGCAGGGCCATTTCAGTCATTCAAATTATTTGGTCCATCTGCAGTGTGGAGGTTAAAATCTTTGCTCTATTGCGGTAGGTGGGGAAAATGAAGCAGGGTTCAAGTAAATTATTGAAATCATAATATCATGTACTTTCCCCCCCGGAGTGTTTCAAACGGCTGAACCAACGTGAATGAATTAAGACTCACAACCACCACGGAAGGGTAAGGAGGTTTCAGCAAGGAAGGTTGAGGTTGGACATTAGGAAAAACTTCCTAACTGTCAGAGTGGTTAAGCACTGGAATAAATTGCCTAGGGACATTGTGGAATCTCCATCACTGGAGATTTTTAAGAGCAGGTTAGACAAACACCTGTCAGGGATGGTCTAGATAATACTTAGTCCTGCCATGAGTGCAGGGGACTGGACTAGATGACCTCTCACGATCCCTTCCAGTCCTATGATTCTAAGACCAGAGTTTTCAATAAAGACCAAAATTTCCAAAACTAGACCCAAAACACAAGGCACCTCAAATCAGTGGCAGCATTAACACACGTGATTTCCCCCACAGTCATATGGTCAGTCAGTTACTGAGTCAGGAATACAACCCAGGTCTCCTGACCCTATAGTCTTGTGTTGTAACCACTGGAATATGCTTCCTCTTCTCTTTTAACTATTTTGTCTTTGCCTCATGCAGCTAATTCATGTCATGCCACTTGCAGTTAGGGTGACCAGACAGCAAATGTGAAAAATCGGGATGGGGGTGGGGGGTAATAGGAGCATATATAAGAAAAAGACCCAAATACCAGGACTGTCCCTAGAAAATCGGGATATCTGGTCACCCTACTTGCAATGCTACATCTAAACATGTTTAAGACTGCTCAGATTAAGAAGGAGCATTGCATTCTGGGACCTGTAGTCTCCATTGCTCACAGCTTCACATTAAGGTGACAGCCGCCACCACAATCCGTTCCATTTCATAGTGTTTAAGTGTGGCCCCAAGGCTCCTGGCAAGTTGCCAGTGTGGCAGTGGATTGGGTAAAGTTTAGGCACCCTGGCATTCCCATTCCCTGGAGTCATCTATTCCCCACTTCCCTGTAACTCATCAAGTTTAATATGGGAGTCTGCAACTCTGACTCCATAGCTGTGGAAAATGCCTCAAGTGTCTACTGACCAAGGGAAGAGATTTTAGGGCCAAACTGGTCCCCTGCAGAACTGCTTTTCTTCCCTGCCCTGCCCCTCCCTCTCTCCCATTTACCCTTCTTTTGTTTGCTCTAAATTGCTGCTTAATGCTCATTACCAGGTCATTAAGCGGTAATGAGCGAAGAAAAGGAGGAGACTGAATGGAAGGAGACAGAGAGAAGAAAAGGGGGAGTGAAGTGGAGACAGGAGAGAGAAGGAAGATAGGGAGGGGAGAGCCATTTAAGCCTGGGCTGTACACAGAGTTGCACCGGTTTAACTGGATTTATGGGACTTGGAAAAGGGGTCAAGGTTAGGTAGCTGATGTTAGCTAAACCCAATATAAACTTGGCTACTTTCCTAAGTCAAGACAAGACTTCAAGGTGCAATTTTAAACAGGTTTATTTAAACCGGTGCAAATTTGTATGCAGACACTCTGAAATGGATAGCAGGGGACTGGATTTGATGACTCAGGAGATCCCTTTCAGTCCTATGTCCCTAAATCATTTGAACCCTGATTTATACTGGTTCAGCTTGTTCCACTGTAGATAGCAGTTTTAGGTGAAAGCTGAACTAATGTAAGCCGGGTTTAAACTGATGTACCTGCCGGTTTACATCCGTATAAATAAAGCAGTTTTTAAATCAATGTAACAGTGCAATTTCTGTGTATATACTTTAATTTGATTGTTTACTGTATTAAGCTAAATTGAAATAATACTGTCTACCCAGGTTTTCATTTAAATCGGTTCATTTAGGTTAAACTGGTGCAACTATCCTGTGTTAGACAAGCCCTCAGAGAATTTTTGTAAACCTCTTAATATCAAAAAGTTTCCCTTCCCCAAAGAAACATTATTTTTTAATGTGAGAAGTTTAATTGGGAGTCAGTAAAGCAGAGTTGAGCCCCACTTTACTCTGCTTAGGTGTCAGAGTAGCAGCCGTGTTAGTCTGTATTCGCAAAAAGAAAAGGAGTATTTGTGGCACCTTAGAGACTAACCAATTTATTTGAGCATAAGCTTTCGATACATGCATCCGATGAAGTGAGCTGTAGCTCACGGAAGTTTGTGCTCAAATAAATTGGTTAGTCTCTAAGGTGCCACAAGTACTCCTTTTCTTTCTGCTTAGGTGATATCCTAAAATAAAATTAAACAGGTAGTTAGTTGGTTTTTAGATTTCAAAGTTTCCTGGAGTCCTTGGACACAGTTTCTTTACACCTCCTTAGGCTCAAGCATGACACTTGCAAGTTAACCAAGCCCAGATATGTTTTTAGTGAGCTTTGGCTTCTCGTGGAGTCATTGGATATGTCTACACGCATTTCAGATCTAGCAGAAGTGAACATCCCAGCCTGGGTTGACAGACTTGGGCAAGTGGCACTCACGTTCTAAAAATCGCTGTGTAGACAGCATTGTGAAGTTTCTGCTTGAGCTGGGAGGTTTCCTCCCAATTGGTCCAATATGCTGTGTAGTCGATATATCCATTGGTGTTCAATCAGGACTCAGGCTTTACAGAGAAGTGGCACATCTGCTTTTCCCTGGCTGTCCCCTTTCTTACAGTATTTCCGGTTCCACATCCCACACATGCTGTTGGTGGAATTACAAGTACTGGGTTCCTTCTTAAGGAGACACACTGTAATCATTTCAACTTGGTGGACCACTTATCAGATCTGGTACAGCAAATACTGTGTGTGTTATTAAAAGCCATTACCTTCCCAGCATATTTTAATAACCTCAGGATCTCATTTATTAAGTAAGGCTAGAATTTTCAAAAGAGCTCAGCTCTCAGTTAGGCACCAAAATGAATGGGTAGATTTTCCAAAGTGCTCAGCACATTGGGTGCTTATTGGGTGCTGAGTTCTTTTGGGGCCTGTCTGTCTCATAATGGGAACTATTGAGTGTCGAACACTGTAGAAAACCTGACCCTTATTTAGGTGCCTAAAGGGGGGCTACAAGAAAAGGAGTACTTGTGGCACCTTAGAGACTAACCTAAGGCTGTATGCAGTGTTGTTGTAGCCGTGTTGGTCCCAAGAGATTAGAGAGACAAGGTGGATGAGGTGTAATATCTTTCATTGGACCAACATCTGGTGAGAAAGACAAGCTTTTGCACTTACACAGGGGAGCTGAAAATATGGTCCCAGTTGTGGGTGTTGAGCACTTGAAAACCTGTCCTTGAGCTCTTTTGAAAATCTGATCCTAATGGAGCAAAAGGAAGGATATCAAGTCAGATGGGCCTAATCTCAACATTGGTCAACTATGTTCATAAGGAAGTTGGGATTTTGTTCCTTTGCAGTTGGCTGTGGCGTTGAGGACAGCCCGACTACATTATTTATTCAGACTGAGGCAGAATGAAAAAGAATGGCTGTCATTCATTCTAAGCACCCTCAACAGAACTTAGGATACAATTATCCAAAGTTGCCTTCCTTAGGCCTAAACTGCAGCAGTTCCACCCCACCAACAAAACAGGCAAATTAAAAATTAGAATAACCCTCTTTTTTGAACCACTTACCACCCTTATAACTCCCACCCCCTTTTCAAACACCTGAGGGGAAACAGTGAGCTTGAAGCATGCCCTGGAGGTCATCATGTATGTATGTTAATATGCAAACAGTCACTAGAACCTTTGCACGGTACTAATCCACACACCCCAACATTAGCGTACACAGCCCGGACATCTCTCCCGCCTTCAAGGCAGAGGTTGTAACAGTCAGTGCTCAAGTGAGGTCACCTATTACTAAAACTTCATTACTCCCTTGGCATGTTCTCTAGAAAACATACTAGTCTATTATGACCATAGCTAATTAATGAACAAAGTATGTTTACTAACGCAGGCTACTGTCCCCCAAAAAGTACTTTGTTCATTTATTTGCCATTTTAAGTAATTATATTTCTTACCAGCTATTTATTTGCAATTACTCATTTGGCCGTTAGTGAATTTCTGCTGCTCTGTGTGTGTGCGTGCGTGCGTGCATGCGCACACACATGATTCACAAACAGTAAAATCTCACAAATGACCAAATGACTCATTACAAATAGATATTTTTCTTTTGCAAATTAGATAGTGAGCAATAAATCAATCATCTATACAGAAATGTACTTAAACGCCATAAATACCCATGTGATAAATAATGTTATCATGTACCTTTGACCTCCTCACTTACTTTCTATTCACGAAGGTCTGATCCTGCTCCTCTAATTCAATAGCAAAACTCCCATTGTCTTCACTGATGCAGGCTTGAGCTTTAATTCATGTCCCCAGAATTTATTCAAACCTTCTAAACCCCTGAGCTTCAAAAGCTGCCATCCACCCAAAGTGCAGAATTTGCCTGCTAGAACCATACCTGTCCAAGGCTCAAAGTTCACTCCTAAGTCACTGGCAACTTTTCTAGACATTCAAAATCAAGCTGTGGGATGGAATTTTAAAAATAATTTAGGCAGATGGGGCCACATTGAATTCCAGTGGGACTTCTGCTTATAAGTCATGTAGGTGCTTTTGAAGATCCGACCTCATGACTTTAAGGTCCAATATCTCACTCCTCTGCAAGGCTAGGAATGGGAGTCTTATACCATTGAAAAAGAAGTGTCCAGAGGTGAAATTGTAGCCACACTGAAGTCAAAGACAAAACTACAGTTGACTGCAGTAAGCCAGGCTTTCATCCCAAGTGTCCAAATGGTACACAGCAAGGATACTAACCCTGGAAGATATTGAGATAACAGATTTAAAGATTGAAAATTTTCAGACCTGCCTGGGAGATTTAGAGACACAACTCCCACTCATTTTCTATGGGAATTGTGCAGCTAAATGCCTTAGGCAGCTTTGAAAATCTCAGCCTAAATTCGTAACACTTTTATCTACAAGCAAGCTATTTTAGATCACTTTTCAGAGGTTTTATAGTTCCCTCTGAGCCCAGTAAAGTCTTGTTCATGGTAACTCAGGCACCTGGCTTTACAAGTAGAGGGATTAAAAAAAAGTCTCCCTCAATTTTTTTAAAGCACACTTAATACAGTGCTTCTGTAACGTATGTGACACACAAACATACAAAATGGTGG
This sequence comes from Chelonia mydas, assembly GCF_015237465.2. Classification (NCBI taxonomy): domain Eukaryota; kingdom Metazoa; phylum Chordata; order Testudines; family Cheloniidae; genus Chelonia; species Chelonia mydas. The sequence goes on along the minus strand of NC_057853.1, from coordinate 112,555,509 downwards.
AGGGTGGCATAAGGACTTTATCAGCACTCATTTGGTATGAGCTGCATTACTCACACATAGCTTCACCACTCCTAAGTGCAATGCCAAACTCAAAGCCATGCTGCTAAAACCTATACCACAGCATCATGTATTTCACCTATACATTATGTACGTAGACACTACGTGTGTGGGGACAAGATCCAAGTGATGAATTGTGGACCCTGTGATAAATAAAATTTAGCACAGGGTTTTGCAATTTCTTATGCACCTTTGAACACCTCTCTTGCACTCTGCTGACTAATCCAGGCAGAGGTCTGGTCTACACAGCAAACTGATGTCATTATAACTTCAGTAGTAAAGTCAATAGTGTGAGTAAGTGTTTGCAGGCCTAACATTTGCAAACCTTCAAACAGCTTCAAACACCTCATTTCCAAACCATCCTCCCAGAGACATGTCTCCTACTTTCCATCCCACATGGAATTTTCACAGCTCTTCCCTTATCTGATGCCTAGAATAGGCAATATTTAGGCCTAGATCAGTGATGGGTTTAAGGTCCCATAGGCATGATCCTGCAGGGTTTGGCACAGGAGGTTTACATTGTCAGAAAGGGAAGATACCTGACTTTCCAATGGGACTTGCTTCTAGAACCTGGAAAGGCTCAAAATCTGGACCAAAAAACTGCAGCGTTATTATGCACAGTAAAATAATTTTAGGGTATTGTTAAGAGCCTTCTAAATTGCCAAATTGTAATGTTATTCTCTGTCTAAAGCCAATACAGTTGTACTGATAGCCCTCAGGCAACCCTGCTTTATGAGTGGAAAGAGAAATAAAAAAGTCAATATTAACAACAACAAAAATCCAAACCCCTCTCTCCAGCATCTTGATGTGGCATAAGGGCTTATTGTCTCTTGTTTGGGATGACCAGTATAGCTCGGGAGCAAAGCAGTCATCCCAAACTCATGTCAATAAATAAATCCTTATTATTGCATGAGACTCTGTGGGATTGAACCTACAAAGTCCAGCAAAGCACTTAAGCATGAGCTTAACTTTAAGCAAGTGAGTAGTCATTTTGAAAGCAAAAAGAAAAGGAGTACTTGTGGCACCTTAGAGACTAACCAATTTATTTGAGCATGAGCTTTTGTGAGCTACACGGTTAGTCTCTAAGGTGCCACAAGTACTCCTTTTCTTTTTGCGAATACAGACTAACACGGCTGTTACTCTGAAACCTGTCATTTTGAAAGCAGTGAGACCACTGCTTTAAGTGCTTTGCTGGATTGGGCCCAGAGGGCTCAGCATCGTGCAGGATTGACCCTTTATACGGGTCTAGACATGATACACAAAGTGATCCAGAAAAATTACTACAGAAGGGAAAAGAAATTGAAGCAAATATTTCTCTGTCCTGCCATACAGTTTGGCTCTGAAACACCACAGAATCCTACAAGTTCTGAATATGGCTTATAAATTAATAGAGTTCAGTTAATCAACATATGTCACAGTCTGTAGAAAAATATGTGGTTTACACACACCTACGGAATTGGTTATGACTCTGCAACCCATTTACCTGACACATTGCCACCATCTTTCCAGGCGAACTGCCCTCCTCATCAAATGTCATAATTCAGAGCTTCTCCAGAGCAGGTCAAAAAACCTGCACTGTTTCTTTAGGTAAAAGATTATGCTAATACAATGAGAGAGAGTCAGCACTGGGAGAGCTCTTAAATGGCATTGTAAGAAAGGTCATATAAAGTTTTAATAGCAGTCAGAAATGCAAGAAAGGAGCTGATATGCTAGTGGTAAGGTGACTTCCTTTAACCTGTAATTTTTGGGGCGTGGGGGCGAGGTTGAGTTTATAGGCTAGTAAAATCAGGATCCAGAGATGTTGCCAAGAAGTAACACTAAAACCTTTGCATTGTGTTAATAAACAACTCCCTTTGAAGCTAATAGTTTTTCTTCAGTCTGGAAACAGCAAGATAATATTCTACCTGAATGGCAAAAGTCCACTCTCCTTTTTGTTCATTATTTGAATGAGAACACCTGTTTAAATGAGCAAAGTGCTTTAAAACTACTTCTGCAATGTGTTTTGCTAAGAGGTGCTAAGACACAGAATCACGGTCTCTCATTTTGTACCATTCTGGATGCATTAGTGAAAGAGTGGGTGGCAAGCCGGTGTCGTTCTTGACACATTTACTTCAGATTTTCTTTCTGGTCTCTTTTTTTAAATGTTAGTTTGTTGTACACTGCCCTAAAGGTTTTGTCGGAAAAACTGGGTAACAAACAGCATGACTACGGAAAAACAGAGGAGTAACTCTGGGCTACAAAACAATTCAAAAACATCAAATAAGCAAACAAACAAAACACCTGAGGTTTTTCACATCATGCTGGAATTCCTCCCACCAGTAGTAGTGTACATATTCAAGACGCCAGTACTGTACTGCTTCCGGCTCCAATAACCGATACACAAACAGGCTTCCAAATAGGTTCTTCTCCTTTAAGTACAGCTATGGTTGACTTCCTTTGTATTTCTGATATATACAGTAGTACTTGCTCGCTGTTTTGCCAAATCCAATGGGTTTCTGCAGTTTTGGTTCAAGTCTGAGCGTCCTGTTCCGTCAGTCTTGTGCTCCTGATTTATCTCCTATCAATCCTCAGATCTGTTGTTAAACATTCATTAAAATGAAGTAGTAACATTGGCTTAATCAGCAATTCACTGAGTTACCTTGAACCCAGTGCTTCAGTTCATCCCAGCGTAAAAAGAGGGACAATGGGTGAAATCCTGGCTCCATAAAAGTCAATGGCAAATCTCCCATTAACTTCAATGAGTCCAAGATTTCACACAATATTCCTGACCTATCAAGTAAAGCTTGTGAATTGTGAAGCTTAATTAATCCATGTCTGTAAAATGCTTTTAAGTCCTTAAGTGTAAATGCGCTAGAGAGATTTAGCTAATAATGTCACAGAACATTGGTTCAACATTATGAGAATCTGCATTTCTGATATTGTTCCCCCTAATGGTCATTCTTTCTCTCTTAACTGCTTGACTGAGGCTGAATGTTCCTGGTATGTCCAAATGGAAAGCACTCAGTGTGCTTCTCAGTGTACCAGGTACAGTACATCCTGATACTTCTCTGGAATGTTAATGGATGCACCTTGGCTCATGGACAGTCTAGTACACCTTTTTTTAAAAGAACCATATTCAGCATACTTACTGTACCATCCATCATGCACTGGATCATGTTTCCTGCAATCAGGAGTGCAATGGCTTAGAGGTATGAGCAATCATCTTGAAATACCACCTCCCTAGAACCATAGAGTCATAGCCATGCATGGTCTTCCCATCTCTTCATCCTTCCCAACTCAAAAATTCAGCCCAATGCAGGTTACTGAGTGTGGTCTCCTCAGTGAGTCTTGTCTGTTCTGCTGGGGTATTAAAATCCCATGGCTGCTTTCATAAATGTAAAGGTTTGCCCTAATGTGCATGGCCAAAATTTCCAATGCTATGCAGGATGTTATCCTCTACCCTAGATGGGACTGCATTTCATTGGGACAATAGGCGTCTGGAAAATCATATATAGCCATCCCACACTCAACACGTGCATACCTTCAGGATGATTGACAATATGTAAATATAAAGCACAGTTGTATTAAGGAAGTTTAATGCAAATGTTCTATTTGATTACATAGGATGGGTCAGAATATGGGTCATGGTAGGAAGATGGATTCGGTTGAGGCAAGTCCAGCCCAGGCTGGTAGTATGAACATTATTACTATCTGGAGCCTATCTGGTGGCCTGTTTGAAACAGAGGGGTGGTTTCACTGCATTTCCTCGTGGACACATCAAAAAACCACTACGGTAATTGGTATGAAGTGGCAGCTTTACCAGAGAGGTGAGACAGAAATAAACCCAAGACTGAGCTCCCCTCACACTCCTAGAAGCATATCTCCAAGCCAGGTTGGGGCACATTGGTGGGACAGTCTGGGGAAGCTGATTGCTCTGCTGTTGCCACTAAATAGAGAGTTTTGTCTCTGTTGGTCAGGTGTCAATCTGGTATCTTTTCCAAGCGCGATAGTCACATACCGTGTTTGTGTATTTGACAAGACGCAATATTTGACACAAGCACTGTTGTGAGCATTCACTGTAGATGGAAGCTGAGCAGCAGTGCCTGGTAGTGTCACCCAACCCTCTTCTGAATTGACTTCTCTCCTATCACTAGTCTTTTAAGAGGTAGGTATTATTTTTATTTACTGCTGTGTATGTGTGGGGGTAGTGAGGGGAGATGGCGAGGGATGGCTATATTTTAACCAATGAGCCCATTTGCTTAGATAAGGCTCTCCCACAGAGATACATTCTACGAAATCCTTCAGTCACAAGAAATAAAATTGATGCTTGGTTTGTATTCTCTAACGCACCTTCTGGCTGAAACCAGTTGTACGTACCAAATGGTTGAGAAGGCGCTTGGGAAAGCACGGTTGTCTGAGTGGCAGTAGAAGGAAAATGTTAATAAAGGGCAGTCCACTGAACTGAGGTTAAATATTTTCATACTTCTCAACTAACCCAGAAATGTCCCTGAATTCTCATTTAAAAAAAAGTCCTTCATAATCTGATGTTTTACCTCATTAAGGAAGCACAATTTGAGGATCAAGAAACATAATGTAGATGGGGGTGGGGGAGAAGGTACCAGGAAGGCAGCTTTCTGAATCCTGATTCCTTTCTTTTTCTGAAGGTATTTGGTGCTTCAATCTTGATTTGATTTTATTTCTAAAAGCTTTTAACTGAAATGGGCGAACTTGAAACGGTTTGGAAGCACAATTCTTTCCAGAGCTCTTAGTCACTTAGGGGAATGCATGTGCTGCAGCAGCCTTTAGGATGGAGCCAGCTTTGCAGTTGGCCATTGTCTACCCCTTCCTTCCCACTGTGAGGTAGTTTGTGGGATGGTAGGAAGGAGTACAGGGACTGTTGTTCTGCAGGGGCACGAGAGGCTACCTGTCCCTTCTTTTTTGTCCCCTCCTTTTAGTACCAGGCACAGTCTGGCCCTGAATGAACATCTGAAATGTTGGGGTCTTCAAAACTGGGCTTGAAATCTTCCAAGAAGAGCCTTTCTCATCATATTTCAGCAATTCTTTCTCCAGCTCAAAGGCCAGCTGAGTTGCAAGATATTGGGAAAGAAATTAAAATGAGTAGCTGAAACTTTTTTCAATCTCAACAAAAGGTCAGTCTGAGTTTGTTGTGAGTTTTGAGCGATGGTCCAGGCTAGTACTTATTTAATCCAGACAGATCTGCTTAGGCCTAATTTGTAATAATTTATATTGGATATGTACCCAAGATACCCTGTCTAGATCCAACCTAGGTATTCACAAAGCTTGTTGGTGGGAGTTCAGATCTGGTGAACTGGTTTAGCCTGTTGCTGTGGTAGCTGTCAGACGTGAAGTTCATCTGTACCTGAACTTTCCCAAGGTTTGAGGATGCTTCATTCTGGCCTCTATGATTTATGCACCTGGGAGTTCATGGGAATATTTTCTTTATGTCACTGTTTCCCAAGGGAAGTGAATGGTAGAAACACGATTGACTGAGATGTTTAAAAGTAGACTGAATAGAGCACTGGCATACATGCATTGGGGACAATCCTGCATTGGATGAAGATCTAGTCTAGAACAGAGATTCCCAATCTGTGGACTATGGTGCACTGGTAGGCCACAGAGATCTAGCTGGTCTCATGAGTAAGTGTGGCACAGATGGGCCTCTGTAGAAAGAGCTGAACATCTATAAAGGGATGTCTACTGCATTGACATCATTATATACCTTTATTACAGATTATGTCCATTTGGGAAAAGATTTCTAAAAAAAGATTTCGGAAGTACATGTTTTAAAAGCACCTACGTGACTTAGAAGCCCAAGTCTTATTGATTTGCAGTGGAACTTTGGTGCCTTTGTACCCCTCAGGCCATAGACACATGAATGTGTGGTCTGATTTTCCAAGGTGCTGGCTATACAATAAGTCCCGCTGACTTCAGTTGGTGCTCTGCACTTCTGAAAATCAGGTCAGCTATTTAGAAATCTGATATTAGGCTTTGATTTATGAACATCTCAGCCTTGATCAGTTGGATAAACTCTATACATTGGAAAACTCCATCAAATCAATTTTGGTGGCCCTTCTCACAGGGGAATGTGTAGTCCTAAATAGAGCTCCACAAGTTGAGTTGGTGTTGGTCCTGCTTTGAGCAGGGGGTTGGACTAGATGACCTCCTGAGGTCTCTTCCAACCCTAATATTCTGTGATTCTATGAAATCCTTCTGTTAGCTCAATGCTTAAATGGTGTAACAAATTCAGCAGTAGAAGAGAAATTAATAGTGAATGGAAGGAAGAATCTGACAAAATAAGCCATTCAAGTAAGTTTTGGGTGTCGTATGGATGCTCCTCATGCTGCAGTTGCTTAATGTGTACTCAATAGTCATCTACTTTTGTTCGAAGAGCCAACAAAACATATGAAATTGGATTACACTGATTCTCTTGATCTCTGATTCTACCATAGTATCAAAGATAATACACTAAACAAACTTACATGCAAATGGTGTAATACATTGATCTTCTGTATACATTATCATCCATTAATGTACTCGTTAAATGTATTCCATCTGTCACACACATTGTATCATATTATACACACCTTATTAAAAAAAATAAAATAAAATCTGCCAGGTCGACAATCCTGAAGTCTTGAGTCTATCCGCTAAACAGATACAGCACTAGTGTAGGCTTCCTGTTCCTGTCTTCTCCCTGACCTGAGAGGCAGTGTGGTCTAGACTAATAGGCAGGGAGTCAAAAGACCTGAGTTCTGTCCTCAGCTCTGCTGCTGACCCACTGTATGATCTTGGGCTTGTCATTTCATCTCTCTGTGCCTCTGTTTCCCCTGCTACACATTGTCTGTCTTGTCTGTTTAGCCTGTATGCTCTTTTGGGGGGCGGGGGCGGGGGGGCAGGGATTCTCGGTCATCATGTGTTTGGACAGTGCCTGGTGCTGTGGGGCCCCGATCTCAGCTGAGGTCTCTAGGCTCTACAATAATGTAAAAAGATAGTACTTAATAACAGGATGAGAGGAAAGCTCAGTTCCCAAGCTCATTTAGAGCTTAATCTTGCTGCTTTCTTTTGACCCGTGAGAAGGTGGAACTGAACGGAGACAAACAACTGATTTTAGATAGAGACACCACCGAACCAGGCTGCATTTAAACCAGAGACCTGGAGGTGAAAAGCTCCAGTGTCTCGTTGCCAGTTCACAGCAAGAGCATAGTCTTGAGCCCACATATGAATGGATGATGACACAAAAACTAGCCCCTGCTCGTCTGTACTCATGTGGCTCTACCTATTCAAATCATGCGTGTAAAGGTTTCCAGCGCACTCAATAACTGACAGGAAAGATCAGCCCTTGCATAGAATGGCCTTAAATATGAAAAAATAAATGAGCTGCAATTTAAGAGCCAGGAAAGACAAAAGCAAGAGGATTATAGAATTTCCTTCCCCAGACACATTGTGCTGAACTGTATTGTTAGGCTTAAAATGAAACGTTATGTTTGGAGAAGGCTTAGGAGAATGTTTTGACATAATGGGTTTTAAAGAGTCATTACAGCATGCAGTAGGTGCTGCACCATGGTCAGGAATTCATTTTCATGACTAGAAAAGCAATCTTTCCAAAGACCGCCTGGATGTTGTTACTTCCCCATCGAATGCTTGCCCTTCTCAGTGGCTGCATAATGTGCACAGGGCAGGATTATCCAAGTCACTAGACATCCTTTCCAACCCAAACAATTCCATGAGTCTCAACAAAGTCTATTTGGATAAGATCTTTCCGATTGTGACCCTACGAGGGGATAAGATACACAACAACTTCTTTTAAAAAATCCAGTTATTTGAGAAGTTGTGGCTAAAAACATATTTTTCAAGTTCTTTAGGAATTTATAAACACGCAATTTAGCCTTTCTTCGTGCAGCCAAATGGGTGAGTTAGCCATGAAAACCATTTAAAATCCTAATGAAAAGCCATTGTACTACCTTGGATTCTGTGCATCAACCCTTTCAGACAGATGAATGTAGAAATAGCAAAAGACAAGAGACTTTTAGGATCACAATTTAAAAAGATCCTCAGTCTGTCCTCTGATTTTTCTGCCCAGAAACAATGGCAGGTAGTTAGACAGAGATGACAGAAGGTATACATCCGCCACCTATTTTGCAGGTGCTATCATGCAATTAGGAATCTAGATGCTATCATTAGTGCCTGGAATTAGTTGTTCCCATGACTGATTGTTGGCATAAGCTTGCAAGTGCAGAATCAGTCTGGTTTTAAAAATTTAGCCTTTGATTTTACACCTGCACAGAATATTGGGTATTCTACAATGCTGGGTGTATGGATACAACAAGAAAATCAAACCTGCCCTGACTGTAATCATTCCAATACAAGATATCCTTTCCCACTCCGTCTGTGCATGCAGGTCTGGTGTCATTTCTCTTGCTAAATAAAATCTTGCCATTGTTGGTGAAGAGCCACCTTCTCTGCAGCTCCTACCATCCAGAAAAGCCTTCCCGTATCTTTCCATCTCAGTCATCACTTCTGAAATTTCAGCTGGAATTGGAAACGTACTTTTTCTGCCTTTCTTATAAGTCATTAATGCCCAAACTGAGGTCTCTAGACCTGGAGGTCTGTGAATCATTTCCTGATGTTCTGTGGAGACCTGTTATGTCACATGGTGACGTCTCCACCATCAGTCACCAGGCTTCCAACTACTTCTCCAGGCAGACGGGCATTTTGTTGCAAACGTCTTCCAAAAAAAGGACCAAACATTAAAATTAAAAAATACATCAGCATTTTTCCAATATTATTTTTCCACTTAAGTAAGTGATGTAGTTTGCCACAGGGATGTTGTATGATTGGGAATGGGAGGTGGTCTGTGCAGCAGGGAATGAGAAATGATGGTCCATGCAAGCATGAATTGGAGGAGTGGTCTCCATTGCAGAGGAGCAATCAAGATGTGGTCCACGCTATGAAAAACTTCTGAGAACCCATAACCTTAATTTTTCCCTCGCTCTTTTATTTGTTATTAACTCTTTTCCTATAACATGGAGTACTGTGCAGGGGTTTTTTTTGTTTTTGTTTTTGCATTGCCATAGCTATTCTGTATGAAAGATGTCATACAAAATAAAGCAGCATTGTAATATAAATATTTTGCACGGTTTGGCTAAACAATGAGCATTCCAAAGCATTTTGCCATTATAAGCAGATACTTGCCCATTATTCAATGTTAACATACATGATTGAACTGGAAGGAACTTGTCAGATAATCTAATCCAAAACTCGCTATCAAGCAAGACTGTATGATAATAAAAATTAATAATTGTGCTTTGAAGGGCATTGAATGGCATCATGTGCCCTAATTTTGAATACCTGTTGTTGTTCACCACTGGCATCAAACCCAGGTTAGAATGATGATATTAAAAATAAACCCATATATATTATTTGATACATGAGGTCTGAGAGAAATAAACCATAACCCAGCAGATCAGAGCTAATCAAGAAACTTTCTCCATGGGAATGGAAAATGAGCTTTTGGACACTGTTGCTATGCGTCTGAATGGGGCCTCTCAGCCCAGCTCCCAGTTTATTTCTGTTTTTAGAGCACCCTTGAATAGGTTCATTTGAAGCCATTGCACAAATCATTCTATACTGAAAGCTAGCATTCTTGGGTCTTATAAATAAACAGGAGGAATAAGGAAGCCAGGCCTTCATGTGTGACTTTGTTCAAGAAGAACGTTAAATGAAGTGCATCCCTACCACTCTCCATCTCTCTCTCTCTTTTAATTTATATTTTACTTGAAGGTTGCTAGATTTTTTCCCCCAGCACAACTGGCCATGTAGCTCAAAGAAAAAAAAAATCACATTACTCAGAAGTTGGAAAGTAAGCAGACAGTCCTCATTCAAGTCCTTAACATATCAATCCAGAATTGTATAATTCACATCCAGAGCTGCTACCAAGCCACAGGGGGTGTGACTTAATATGTTCCCCAAAGTCCATTATGTTATCCACATCCAGGAAGGTGTCTGTGCCAAGGCTTTCTTGAATCAAAGCAATGTCCACTATTCCTCGACTGCAAGCCTGCTGAGATTCCCCGCCCCAGTTCCTGGCAAATAGATATCTGGTGCTAGTACATGCCAGATTGATGCACTTTGCAACAGCTCCTTTAATAATAATCAAGTCTCCGAGTCCCCGAACACAAACGCTCAGCAACTGCACAGATATCTATTGCCAATATTTTGCTGATATATGAAAAACACCATATTGGCCCTCTTCCCTAAAAAACTATTCACCCTCTCCCCTCCAGACCCTGTAGTAAGGTTCTTTTTGCTTTCATATGGGACTAGTAAAAAGCTGATTTATTGTTAGTTTTATCAAATGTATATAGATAGAGAAAGAGAGAGAGAGAGAAAGTGTGTGTGTTACACCTGGGGCTAAATTATACAATATTTTCTAATACATATGGCCATATTTAGATATCCTACACATCTGTAGTGCTGCCTCCAACATATACCATCATTGCTTCTAGCCCTACTCTTTGTATAGTATCATTTTCAACACCTGCTTTAAGATACCAAGGACAGAACTGTGAAAACATGTATCTATTGCAAATAAAGCATTTTTCAGAACCCAAGAGCTAAAAATAAACAGCTCACTGTGGTTGGGTTTCTTATGAGGATAAATGGATAGGATTATAGTAAAAGATGTCAGTACTGTATAATACTCTTCATTTGCAGTATCATGCTATATTAATAACACTTTACATTTCAGTGTTCAGTAGTTCTTTTCATCTTTGTATCTGAAAGCACTTAAGAGTTGTCCACACTTAAAACTGTCATGCTTCTGTGAAGAAACTACCTACAGCGATGAGAGGGCTTCCCCCACTGGTGTAGGTAGTCCACCTCCCTGAGAGGTGGTAGCTAATTTCATAGGAGAATTCTCCCATCGACCTAGTGCTATCCACACAAGGGGCTAGGTTGATTTAACTGCATCGTTTTTCACACCCTTGAGCCACATATTTATACTGACTTAATTTCCTAGTGTAGACCAGGCATCAGTTTGAAGTAGTAGTGTCCCCATTTTACAGATGTGGGAACCGAGGTACAGACAGGATAACTGACTTTCCCAAGGACATGCAGGAAGTCATTGGCAGAGACAAGGAAATGAACCCTGGATTTCTGGATCTGTGCTTGAACCACCACACTTCCTAAACAGATATTTACTTATGAAGGTGAACATTAGGAGTTATGGGCTGCAGAGGTTAGTAATGAGATTAAGTGATTCTTGATGGTCACCCAAATAGGAAGTCAGTGTGTGTCTTGTTACATACAGCCTGAATGCCTTCATCAGAAATCTTTGGATACCATTTCTTTAGTACCATGAATTTTGAAAGTGTAACAGGTTTACCTTTTAAAGATGACCAGCAAAACAAAACAAAACAAAAATAGTAGGAGTCTGTGCATTTTTTTGCTTATTTATTATGTATAAGGGTTTTTGTCAAAGTTATTTTTTCTACTAGTTTTATATCAGCACTTCACATCTTGTCTCATGGACAATTCTATTGTAATTAAATAATTAGTGAAATTAATGACATCCCAAAAAATGGGTGATTGAAAGTTGAGCAAGTGAGAATGGAATGGAATTTTAGTTAGATGTTTAAAACCCATTGGGTTTTGTTTGTTTTGATTAATACCTATTAAACATCAGCCTCATGAATGTGTGGTTGAGATTATATCTTGGTTAAAGATTCCAAATCCCAGCCCCTTCATTTAAGAAGTGAAAGTTCACAATACACATTTCATTATAAGTCTAGGGGCTGGTCTACACTACCACACTAAATTGATCAAAATTACACAACTTCAGTGACGTGAATAACGTAACTGAAGTCAACATAGTTAGATCCACTTACCACGGTGGCTACACTGCACTGTGTTGACAGGAGAGCGTCTCCCGTCGACTTCCCTTACCCTTCTCAGGGAGGTGGAGTACACAAATCGATAGGCGAGTGCTCTCCCATTGATTTAGCATGTCTTCACCAGACCTACTAAATTGACACTCACTGCATCAATTGCAGCAGCGCTGATCTCCCAGTAAATGTAGGGATAAACCTTAATTTTTAGAACTTGTTAGCTAGCTAGTCCTGAATCTCTAGCATAGACAAGGCAAAGTTGTGCATTAGTATGTGCTAGGTGGTCATGTTGAAATGTATTTTTTAATGTGTACAATTTGCCTTCTCTACACTAATAATACTAGTTGTCTTTTATATAGCACTTTTCATCATAGATCTCAAAGCACTTTACCAAAGAGGTCAGTATCATGTCCCCATTTTACAGATGGGGAAACTGAGGCATAGGGCAATGAAGTGACTTGCTCAATATCACCCAGCAGAATCCAGGTTTTCTGTGTCCCAGTCCAGTGCTTTGTCTGCTAGATCATACTAGACATTTAGAATGAAATAGATAGATTGAGATCCAACATAAAGATTCCCAAAGTGTGCTCAGTGATCCCTTGTAGTCTACAGGTAGCTGGGAGTCACATGATGCTTGGTATCCTTCTTGTTTACATCTTAGAGTAATAGAACTGATGGGAGGGAGAAGAAAAAATGAAGAGTTAAGGAAGAGATAAAGACAGCAAACTATTTTCCTATTATTTTCCCATATATTCAACAGGTATAGCTGCAACAGAAATATTATGTGATCTCAAATTGTAGGGAAAGTGGTTTTTATGTTTCTGAATAGGAGGGAAAGTAGGTTCCTGACACAGTCTATCTATGAAGATGTCTTGCTTTGTGTTTTGGGCCATACATTTCTTGTTTGTGCATAGTGCTTAATTTATGGCAGGGTTTACTAGGGCTGAGCCCTGGCACCCCTGGGCTTGACAGTTCATAGCCCTGACACCTCTAGGCTTCTCACATCAGTTATGAATGTAAAAAAATTGCTTGAGCCCCCCTGGCTCCTAATTGCTTGAGCCCCGGCGCCTCTTTCGTTACAAATTAAGCACTGCTTGTGCATCCCATTCCAGGATTAGGGCCCTTGAACAGTGATTACAGATCCAGAAAATCATGAAAGGGGAGAAACTATCTTGGTGTGAACTTTTCTCTGGAGATTGATTTCCCTGCCTTCTATTTTTCAATATGTATTTTTAATTAAAGGAAAAAAGAAAATGAGATAAATGGGATCCCATGATTTCTTGTGTCATGTTCAGGACTTCAGAAAACTGGCGTGCAAATGTACAGAGCTCTTTTGACTTTAGCATCCTGCCTCTTCTGAGGTTGGTCAAGTAAAGGAAGGTCTGTCCCCCCAAAGCAGGATATGGTGACATTGCTGTTTGCGCCGAGTCCTCTTAACGCGTGTCCATTAGCCTAAGATGTAACTTGCAGGTCCACCCTCTTCGGTATCTTATTGTTATAGTTACTCCAGGGTTCCTAATCCACAGAAAATGGGTCTCTGTACAGCTTTGGGAGTCAGCCTGCCTGGATCCAGCTGCAGGACTGGGCCCTTAGGTTTTAAATTCCTCAGGGCAGTGACTGCATCTTCTGTGTGTCTATGTAGTGCCTAGCAACTATACAGATACATCAGTCGTGTCCAGAGGCCCTAATTCTGACTGGGGCCTCTGGATACTTTCATAGTAAAAGATAACAAATAATTAGTAATAATTCTCAGTGGTACTGCTGATACTGAGCTGTTTGGGAGTACTGCACTTATTACTTGGATAGCTCATTGTCACCTAATTGAAGGTTTGTCCCTTACCTCCTGTCCGCTTATTTATGCCCTGAGGTTACATAAAGGCTGGATGTGCCTAAGACAACAGCCAACCAGAAAACGTCTCCAATGCCACTCTTTTTGATATGCATAGGCTCAGATTCCCCATTGCAAAACAACCCCCGGTCTGCTGCTAAGTGGCAGCATACTTTACAAAGAAAGAGACTGCTCGGCTCCGTTTCTTCAGCAGAGCTCTGTCTGTCTCACCCCTCAGCCGACCTGTGACCACGTGCATGTGCTCCAGAGCTCTTTGCCAAATGACAGAAAATGCACAGAAAGTCATAAGCTTCAGGAGCAAGTAGAAGCATACGAAAAGCCAAACACAGCCCTGTTCAAGAGTTATTCATTAGAAAGTGATGTGATAAGAAATAGTGAAGGAGAAGGCTCCATTACAAATAGGCTGGTCAAGTCTTTAAAGCACTTTTAAGGGGTGCCTTAAAAATATTTTTTCCTGAGCACCATATTTCTGTTGGATGCTTTAATTAGATCAGTTATCAATTAATTAGATTGTAAGCCCTTTGTGGCAGGGGCCTTGTTTCCATAAAAGCTGTTTAACTCCCAATAGGCAGTTGGTGTGATTATAAATATTATTAATGATTCTTATTGTTGAGAAAACAAGGCTTTTATTTGGAAACTTAAGGTATTTTGCATGAGATGAAAATCCAAGGTCTTGATTATAGTCACCTCAAAGACCTGTACCCTTGTTGCAATGCTAGGGTTGTTAGTCCTGTGGTCTAGGCCTAATTCTAATTTTTAGTTATTTGTATTACCATAGCATCATGGACCGGGCCTCCATTTTGCTAGGCCCTCTGCAAACACTGGCAGGAGTGTCTGCTGTCTGCAGTTGTCCTCCAAGGCCCTATGGGGCGTGGGAGGAAGCACTGCCTGGGGCTTACTGCCTCAGCGTGTGGCGGGTGGGGGTGGGGGGATACATTCAGCCTACTTCTTGCAGGACACGCTGTACTCTTTCACTTCATGTCCTAAATCAAAATTAGTGTTGCTGCACTCTGCTAAACAGCTACCTCATCCATTCGTATTATTTATATTATGACAGCATCAACTGAGATGGGGGAATCTCAGTGAACTATGCACTATAAAACATGTGGTGTTTGAGTGATTAGTGGTTATTATTAGTTGTTATGTGTACTGTAGGAGGTCCAGTTATGGACCATTGTGCTAGGTGCTGTACAAAACAGAACAAAAAGATGGTTCCTTCCCCAAAGAGCTGACTATTTAAGTATAGACAAGAGACAACAGATGGATACACACAGACGTGGAATGCAAGGAAACAATGAGACAATATTGGTCAGTATTATAGGCAGTGGTCTCAGCTCACCAGCTGCTTAACTGTTGTCATATATGTATGTACATATTTATTACATAGCAATTGCCATACTACATCAGACCAGTATTTGGTTAGTTATTTCTGTCTGGGATTTATATGTGTGTGTGTATTTACATGTATGGATGTATCTACACACAAGTTCTTTGGGATTTCTTCAAAAGTAAATATATGCAATTACTATTTGAGTTCATTTGGTTGGAAAATGTAGACATATAAGTATACACACAATTAATTTAACCAAGCATCATTATAATAAATGAACATGGATATTTTGTTAGTCCTTGTGGCACCCTAGAGACTCCACGGCTACCACTCTGAAACATGGATGTTACTGGTTTTCACTCATTTTCTTTCTTTTTCCTTTTGCATTTAGAAACATTAGACCAATTCTACAGTGATGGCTGAAAGACTGTATGTACGCCATACATCAGTGTTGCACAAATAAATCAAACTAAAGCAGACCAATTCTTGTAGACTGGCATTAGGGTAAGTATACCTTAAGAAAGTTCTTATTCAGACTTGGCTTCAGGCAATAAAACGTCATAGATGTATAACTCTGGTGAGTGAAATTTCTAGGGAGCAAATTAGGCTAAAAACATCTTCTAGAGACAGCTAGAAAGGAATCAGACACCACCCGAAAATAAGGCAAGTTATTCAGTAAATGTTTCATTTATTGGGATTCTTCCATTACGATCAGGGTTAAAAGACATGCTGTCAATAAAAATGGTACAGTTATGGAGGATTCTGTCTTTCAGGAACCTATTTCTCGTCACACACACACACCTATAATACTTGATATCACCTCGTGATAATGTGTGATTACGCTCTGCATGCATATTCGTACCTGTTACACATTTTATTATTAGGTAAAATTATCTCTGTCAAAACCAAGATGCATAGCAATACTTTAGGCACTAAAAATGGAATAATGTTTCTACTGCTCCATAGACATGACTTGTGAAACAGAATATGGATTTAAAGAAGTTAGATACCATAGCAGTAAGGAAAAGGTCTCTGGGTGTCTTATTTCCCAGTAAAAAGAAAAGGAGTACTTGTGGCACATTAGAGACTAACAACAAAAGCTTATGCTCAAATAAATTTGCTAGTCTCTAAGGTGCCACAAGTATTCCTTTTCTTTTTGCGAATACAGACTAACACGGTTGCTACTCTGAAACCTGTTATTTCCCAGTGTCCCTCTGACAAGCGGTGAAGTAAAGTGTATACCTGGGGATCAAACCACCATCAGGCTAGCCCCCACAAAAGATAAAGCAAACAGGAAATCTCACAGTGGAACCATAACTTTGTTTTTTTGGCATTTTCCCATGTTATAGTTTCTTTATACTTCCACGTCTTTTTTTTTCTTTTTCCTTTGTCAGTGCTCTGATTATATAGAACAGCCAGGGCCTCTATCCTTCAGCTCTGTAACTTTGTCCTAGAAAAAATTCCCACCATTGCTAATGTTGATGCAGCTCCATCTGTGGCAACGATGTTGGAAGCATAGGCTCCAGGTAGCCACCATTGTTTGCAAGTTTCATCAACACCTGCTCAATGTAGAAAAACCTCATGGCAGTGCAAACAGTTACTGGTCTAAGTTACTGGTCTAAGATCACTTTTGAAACATCCAAAGTTCCTCAAACCATAGATTAAAATCCCGGCATGGTCAACTCAAGCCCTTCTATGTTTCTGAGATAGATAAGCAGAGTTCTGTGCTTGCAAGTCTACAGAATAGGGGCTTTTGGAGAAGACCTTAGAGACAAAGGTCCTGTCCCACATGTGTAGCAGGTATGTTACTTGGTCCAAATGGCGGTTAGCGGACCATATTTCTCTATTAGAGACATGACCTCTGTGGGGAAGTTAAAGATTCCAAATAATTTTTCATACAACTAGAGGTTTACCCTGCTATAGCCTGGGCCAAACTTTCCCTTCTCTCTATTGTGAAATGTGGATTGGGTGGCACCCATAGGTGCTGGAACTAGGTGGGCGGGGTGGTGCTGCCGCACCCCCTGACTTGAAGTGGTTTCCATCATATACAGGGTTTACAGTTTGGTTCAATGGCTCTCAGCACCCCCACTATAACAATTGTTCCAGCACCCTTGTTGGCATCCCCACTCTGCTTTTCACCAGTGCTGTTTGTGGTGCATTGTGGAATCCTTTGAGTTGAAAGGCATTCTGTGAATGTAAATGGTGACATTACTGTACTCACTGTAAACTATACAGATTCCCCAATCTGACCTTGTCCCAATTGTTTCACAAAGCAAGCCCAACATATGATATACTGTGCCAAGGCTGAGAGCTATGATGGTCTAGACAGTCACTTGTGCACCCGGATCTACACCAGAGGACAACTTTGCCAGGAAGGCCAAACTCTTAGCACCTGCCTTTGACACACCACCTGTTGCTTCAAATTGGGTATCAAAACAATAAATCATATGTTTCACACAATGGATTAGCTTGACTTTTTTCTCTGAATATTATATTACTTTGGCTGTTGCAAGTTACACATTTTTTTAGCCAGGGTACCCTCCAGCTAACAGGTGCTATTGACCCTTTGAGAGCTCATTCCACCAAAGGCATTTGTATATTTGGAACTATTAAAATTGGAAACGAGGAAATAAATAAGATATGATGCATATGCTACTATGAGTAACTTTATTAAATAATGACTTTCTAATGAATAATGACAACACCGTGACTTGCTGCTGTTTTTTTAAATGTAGCAGTTTGAAAGGATAAGCATGGGTCAATTAGAAAAATGCATAGGGATAATAACTAAAGCCCCAATCCTGTAATGAACTCTACACGAGCAAACCTGCACAGAGTCCTTTTGACCTAATTGGGGTTCTGTGCCCAGCCATGTGGGTGTAGTGGGGAATATATTCCAGGATTGAGACCTAACTCTTGCATCAGGATCTGCTAGGGCCTGCCTTTGCACCTGGGTTCCCAGTGCAGGATCAGGGCCTAACAAGGTCTTACTACTGCTTACAGATGTCAGTAGCGTTACTTACATGAGTAATCCATGAGTAACATTATTCACATGCATAACTGTTTACAGAATCAGGCCCTTCATTTGTTGGCTCCCTGGGGCAGGGATTCTCCTTCTATATCTAGTAGAAAACCAACCACATTTTTGATGCCAAACAAGTAATGGAACTAATTACAGTGCAAAATTGTTAGGGAAGCATATTTGCTAAAAACCTATATCAGATCATAAAAATCCCTTTAAAAAAAGTTATTTTTTGTTCAGTTGGATCCAATTATAACACATGGTTCTATAAAGTAAGTAAGAGTTCAGCATGTTTGGTATTTCTAATCTCCTATCACACCAGAGTTTAAAAGAATTAAAAAATCAAAAGGCAAAGAAAATTGAGTATATTTGTTACTGTGTCACTCTGCAAGGAAACAGCTTGCAAAATGTAGCCATTACATATCCAGGGATAATTGAGAAGTGTGTGTCCACCCATAGCTATTTTGCAAAATGTTTAAAAGTAAAAGCAAGTTAGTCAAAAGACCAGAAGAAAAAGAAACTGTTAAATCCATTTGTACATTGATTTAACAGTGAAGTATTTCATTCTTCATGTTTTTACTTGGTGTCTTGAAATAATCCCTTTTCTGTCTCCATACTCCCACTTAGACATTGTTCACAGACTTATTTATTTATGAAGTCTGAAGGTTAGTCCCTACCTGCTGAGACTAATTAGCCCTGTTCTTTGTGTCCTATGCTATCCTGTCTGATTAAATGTACACATTTGTTTTACTTCTTTTCATGCTTCCTTTCACTCTATTTCTGCTTTACTGATTAATATTAAAGTTGTAAGTTGCAGTGATTTTTTTTATTTCTATTTTGTCTGCATCTTTTCCTTTAGTATGCAAATTTCTATGTGAACTTTTTAATGCCTGAGAATTTGTGTTAGCCTTGTCGATCTCTGTATTATTATTTTTATTATTCTTTTTAGAGAAGACAGTTTAGCTGAAATCCCCAAACTCTCTAAATATTGCATGACAAATTGACTTTGTTTTGGAAACCCTACGTGCTGAATGGCCCTTAGAAGGAGCAGCAGGTTAGATTTCTTGGGGAATGTTTGGATTATTTAGTACAGCCTGTCCCCTTGCTTTCTAACACCATTTCCATTAGGCAATTTACTAATTCCCATTGAATTTACTGTCTCTGTGCCCCCCTCCCTCCTTTGTTCCTTGTCCATGTTAAAAGTTTCCCATTGACTCGTCCATTGTTATAATTTGTCACTGCTAGAAGATCAATTTGTTTTCCTCCTCTCTTCAGCACTTTATATTCGGGTACCAGATGTCATTTCTTGCATCTGCACTATTCTGTTCCCCATTTTGTTGCTGTGCAGAGCCTGGTCTCTGGGTAGTGATTAAAAAAAAACCCTGCTGCCTCAAATCCTTGAACTGAATACCCTTTCGTTATGTCTTGCGCGGTCAATTACCCCCCCCCCCCCAATCTACATTTGGTAACTTATTCGCTGGCTGGTTTTGGGACTATTCAGCTGGTCCTATTTATTCCAGTGGCTATGTTACTTTCAGTTTAATTTTCTTGTTGTGATGCTTACAACGCCAATACAAAAAACTTTTCACCTCTAAAGTCACAGAGTCCTTGATCTCCCTCTTCTCTTGATAATTAAGGTATCAATCACATTCCTTTTCCTCCAGTTCCCCCCCCCCCCCATTAAAAGGTAAAAATAATCCTTTGCTTTATTCCAAAAATTCTTTTGGCGATATCTGCTCACTAAAGAGTTATTTTGCACATTTTAATCCAGTAGGACAATAATAATAATAATAATAATTAATAATTAATAAGAATACATGCGAGAAGAAAACGCTGGGTAAGAAAAAGGGTTTATAACATTATCATTTTAGTTTCTTACCTACAACGATTGGCAAAAAAAAAAAAAATCTTAACTGTTTAAAAGAGCAAACCAAAAACAAACAAACAAACAAACAAAAAAACCAAAAGAAAAACCAAAACAAAACCACAAAGCAAAAAACCTAACCACGCACAATAAAAATAATGCCACAGAAAACCTTTGAGAAATGGCACTTTCCCCCATGCATACAAATGTATATATTTAATAGTCTCTGCTCTGTAAAAGTTACTGCTTTGCAAACAGCAGACACAAGGGCAGGCGTCTTTTCCTCTCTTCTTAACTCCTATATCTATTTATCTTTTTTCCTTCTTGTGCAAATGCACTTCTGAAGTACGGTGCAATTTTCTCTTCTCCCCCCCTTGCATGTGTTTTGTTTTTCTCTGGGTCATTCCCTTGCATTCCCTCCTCCCCGTCCATTGTCTCCCTTAAATCCATTCCCTTTTCCCCCCCCTAACACTCACTAAACTCTCTCTGGCTCTTGCCAAAAAGGATCATTGTTAGTTTCTTCACCCCCCCCCTTTTTTCTCTCTCTCTCTCTCTCTCTCTCTCTCTCTCTCTCTCTCTCTCTCTCTCTCTTTCTTCCTTCTCTCTCTCTCTCTCTCTCCCCTCGCTCATTCCCCAAACCTGTTTATTTATGCACACGTCACCGGGGGAGCCCCCGCCCCCTCCTGCATCTCATTAAGTGCCTAGTGTGTTTCTCTCTCCCTGTCAATAATCCCGGATCCCAGACTTCTCCGTTCCTCCGGATTTCGATCCCCCTTTTTCTATCTGTCAATCAGCGCCGCCTTTGAACTGAAAAGCTCTCAGTCTAACTTCAACTCACTCAAACCCGAGCGGCACGGGCTCCCTATGTCTGCGGCGTCTCCCCCCCTCTCCAGCTGACTTCTCCTTTGGTTTGTTTGTATTTTTTTTTTTAAACAATAACTCCCTCCCCCCCCCGTCTATTTTTTGTTTAATTATTATTATTATTATTCTCACATTGGGTGTGAGGGGTTTGTGCGCCCTTGGCACGTTGATCAGCTCCCTGGAAGGAAGGAAGAAAGAGAGAGAGAGGGGGGGAAAAAATCCAGAAGAAGGAGAAGAAGAAACCCAAAGTCACTGGTGCAGAGAGGAAAGGAAAGACATTTCCCTCCCCTCCTCCTCCTTCTTTTTCCCCTCCCCAGGAGGAAAGAGAGAAGAAGAAGAAGAAGAAAACAACCCCTTCACCTTGGACTTTTTTTTCCCCCCCGGTGCAAAACTTTTTCCTTTCTTCCCCCCCCCCTCCCCTTTCCCTTTTTGCAAAATTGCTGCCGGTGGGGTGAGCCGGCAGGAAAATGCCGCAGCTGAACGGCGGTGGAGGAGACGACTTGGGGGCCAACGATGAGCTGATCTCTTTCAAAGACGAAGGGGAGCAGGAGGAGAAGATCTCCGACAACTCCTCGGCAGAGCGGGATTTAGCGGACGTCAAGTCCTCCCTGGTCAATGAATCGGAAACGAATCAAAACAGCTCCTCAGACTCGGAGGTAAGGAGGGGAACCCCAAAATCCCCCCCCCGGCCTTGGCTTAGGGGGCAGGCGGAGGTGGGGGGCTTTGCTTTGCAACTGTGTTATGGGGCTAATCCTAAAACACAACTTGGGGTGGGGGGGGGGGAGTGTTGCGATGTCGCTACAATGTTTGGCTTTAAGTTTCCTCCATTGCACAAACTTGTAACTCTGTTTCTCTCTCTCTCCCCCCCCCCCATCCACCTTTTTGTGTGTGTGTCCGTGTCCCCCCATCTTTCCTCCCCCCCCCCCCCCCGTGCTCCCAGGCGGAGAGGCGGCCTCCGCCTAGGTCCGAAACTTTCAGAGATAAATCGAGGGAAAGTTTAGAAGAAGGTGAGTAATTGCCCCCCCCACCCTGCCCCCCCCAAGCGAGGAGCCCCCCAGCTCCGCGGGGCGACCTGCCGAAGCCAGCCCAGGGCGGCCCCAGCTGCGCGCTGCTGTGCTCGTCGCCCAGCTTTGCCTGGCGGGGCGGAGGGGGGGGGGCAGAGACACTTTCTAAACAAAGTTTTCCCCCCCTCTCTTTTTATCCCCCCTTTTCACCCCCCTCTCTCTCTTTCTGCCCCGCCATGTTAGCTGCGAAAAGGCAAGATGGAGGGTTGTTTAAGGGCCCACCATACCCTGGTTATCCTTTTATAATGATCCCCGACCTGACCAGCCCGTACCTCCCCAATGGATCGCTCTCTCCAACTGCAAGAACAGTAAGTGGCGCATATACCTCTCTCTCTCTCTGTTTATTAAACCATCGTTCACTGCTAGCACTGTACATTTCCTTCCTCTCCCCCCCCCCACCCCCATCGCGAAGCCCCCGATGCCTCCTGCATGTCCTCCCCGCCCCCCTCCCGCCAGTCAGAAACTTTCCAAACTTTTCTGGCTTTTGCAGAATGGGATTTGTTTACACTTCGCCATATTTTTTCTTTTTGCTTTTATAAAAAAAAACTTTCAGTTTCGCGTGGAGGTCTTTTCACCTCTCGATTCTTCCTTCCTCAAAATAAAATAAAATTAAAATAAATCCCAGGCTGTGTTTTGGTTTCTTTTCTCATCAGCTGAATCTCAAATCTGATTTCTACAAAACTCTTTATTTTCCATGGTGAATGATCTGTTTTCTTCTGCCCTCTTCAGTGGCGTCTTGGTCTCTTCCCCCTCCTTTTTTTACCTCCCCCTTAACCCTCTCCTTGCTGCAGAAGCTCCCTCAAATACTGATGTACTGTATTAGCAGTCACCAAGTTATATAGTTTCTCTCTTATCCTGTTTTGTAAAGACTAGAAACTTTAAAAAAAAATCCATTGCAAGTTGTCTGGCCTTTTCACTTTGGTTCAGCAATTTCTCTCTCTTTGTGTTTATGGCAAGTTCTTTTACACTTTTTTTTGCGGGTGAGGGGGGTGTTATTCACGTTTAATTGCAAACTCACAGGCTTGAGTCTTTTAAACTGAACAAACCTTGATCAGGGAGATGAATCCATCTCTTGAACACTCACAGAAAAAGCCCATCCTTACCCCGAGCTAAACACACAGCCCTTATTTTGCAATGGGAGAAAGACCTGAAGGAGTTCTTTCTTTATTTGTGTGTGGCTAAGCTGAGTCCTGAAAGGAATTAGAGCAGAGCACAGACCAGGACTGATACAATAAACAGAAACTGCCTTCTAAAAAAAAAAAAAAAGAATAAATTAAACAACCCCCCACTTGGAAGTGCATTCTAAAAATAATAACCTTCCTGAAAATATGTGTGTGTGTGTGTGGATAAAGGGTTAGATTTTCTGGGTAAAAGTGTGTGTGTGCGCGTGTGGATGGAGGAGAAGAAGGAGGAAAGTAATTCTAGTTCACATAGTGATGGTCTATTAAACTTTGGGGTTTGATGGCGGTAGGTTTGTCTCTTGCTGCTCTTTCTCCTTTGATGGCTTGTAGTATCACTAACTGCTGTATACCCCTATGTAACACACATCAAGGCTAATTTTTTTTTAAAAGGAGAGTTTTTTAATTATGAATGGTAGCCCTATGGGGAGTACAAAATGCTAAGAAGTGTTTGTTTACACTTGCCAGGTTGTCATTTTGCATTCTTTAGGTGCTTTTAAATCTGCAGGGTCCCCCACCATCACCATGTATCTGTTTACACATTTTTTGTAACGTGAGAGAGCAATTTGAAATAACAGATCTACTGTTCAGTACATGTTGAATCTGTGCTAATGGATTAAGTCTTGGACGATTCCAGTTTATCGGATCTACAAGTGTTTCAAAGTGTTAAAATATTAAACGTCAGGTCAGGCTTGTTTTCACTCAGTAAAGTGGCACTAGCAACCTAGATTAGTAAATATAGAGGAATAGAAATATGAAAAAAATATTTTCCTAGTTTTGCAGGTATTTAAGGATGTGATAGCGTTTTAGTTATTTTATTATGGTTATTATCTTGTAAGGCTGCTTTTCAAGCGCCATGATTTCTAAGACAGTGGAAGAGGGTGACTGCAGTTTGTAATTTTAATGATTGGGGTTTGTAATTTTAATGATGGGGAGGGGAAAAGCATGGGCAGAATGCATTATATTTTGCTTCAAATATGGTTATGTATGTGTTTTGTGTGTGCATGGCTTTTTAAAAAAAAAAAAAAAAAATCAAATTCAGTTCAAGATCTCAGAGTATTCCCCCAAAATTACTTTGTTCCAAATAGTTTTCTATTGTAGTTTTTTAAAAACTTAAAATGCATTTCAGTATTCCAAGAATAGTTAGCTTAATTGAGGTCTCACATTTGGTTTTTGTCTTCTGATCTTTTTCCAAAAATATTTTTGTGACAACAGACATAATTCCTTATTACATTTATTTGCCACCTTCTTTTTTCTCATTAGAACCTAAAGATATGGATCATTTAGTAGTTACCTTTAAAGGATATATTCTTCCCCTTCTCCCTACATTTAAAAAAGGCCTTCATAAGAATGTTCTGTTTGTATGAATTAAAGGTATTGTAGAAAAGATTACATGTTATTTTATTGTTGACATAGCAGGTGGCCTTGTAGTGTGTTATCAGATGGATTCTAAAAGGGATATTTCCATTCTCAATAGGCAATTTTATTATTTGCACATCAGGAACCACAAACCTTTTCATACCTTAACCTTTTTTCTTTCACATTCTGTATGTCTCCGTGTTTGCTTACCACTTAATTATGGGCTGAAAAAATTAAAGTTGTTCATTTAGGCCTGAAAGCAGAATAATTTAAAGATTAGGAAGGATAGATGTTGTCTGACATACTGTATGTTCTAGGTGTATTCTTGACATCTACTAAACCAGCTTTCAATCCCAAACCTGCTAGATTTTAGTTTTAAATGCAAGTTGGAAATGTATAGAAAATTCTGCATAGTTATTATTTAGTATATAAAAAAATACATATTGTGTAGACTTCTAATACCTTAGCCTTTAAATTTTCAGAGAGTATAAGGTAAAAAGGTGTAGTTGTGGAACATATTTTTTTTTTCTTTTTTGTTGCTGCTGCTGCTGTGGTTTGTTTGTTAACTTTGGTTTAGCAGAATTTTTGTTAATTGTAAATGTATCTGCAGCTGTCTGTTGTTAAAAAGCAAACTCCTAGGAACACTGATTTCTTCTTTTCTGTTTTAAGAACGTAAAGAATTATGAAGTATCATTAAATCTGCTTATGATGAATAATACATTATCTCAAGAATAATGCTTTAATTGTTGAAGACTCCATAAAGCTTGAGAGTAATAATTTTATTTTAAAATGACAAAGATTTGTCTGTATAATGTTAATTTTGTCTTTGATAGAGTAATGTGGATGGCTTTTAAGAATACAGATACGCATTAAGGAGAGATCTAGTCAAATAGGAATGAAGTAATTTATCTGAGAATCTCTGTCTCGTATACTTGAAGAGGGACTGTGGTAGCTGGCTATTAGGAATAATAAAAGAAATTGTTTTCATTTCAAAGTTTAAAAACAGAAGTTGTATTTAATTTGAATCCTGCATTTAGTGTTTTAGTTAATGTTTTCAACCAGCAAATAGAAATATTTTGTTAAGAATATTTACCAGCAGATTTTTCATATTTTTATCAGTGCTGTTGTATCTTCCTTTGCCCTAAATTGTTTGCTTTCCAAGTGAGAGATTTGTTACTAGATTGCACATAAGGCAGCATCTTGTGTTCATTTGTGAATTTTGAATGCTTGGCACAGCAAAATATGAGAGCAGCCCATTCACTAAGGTTTTACGTTCAGTAAAGGAAACTTTAAAAAAAAAATAACAGACTTGAAAAATGGATGTTTTCCTTTATCTACTGAATCAAACATAATCCTTTTTAATACAAAAGAGGTAGACACTGAAGTGTGAAGGGTTAATGGTGGTCCTTTTTCCCCTCCTTGAATTGTTTTGACAACACTTTTCAAAGTGTGACATTCCAAGCCCCCTGCAATACAATGTAATATTACTGTAATTACACAGGTCATTACATTTTAAATAGAGAACAATAAAATGCTTATTGGTACTGAAAAAGAACAGGTGTTCTTGCTCTTCTTTTGGTATTTATGCTAATTGTTTTTCATCTCCTTCAGAAATATTTATGGCTAGGCATGTTAAGATTTCAGTTTCGATATGACAGTATTAATTCTGTACTAATCTTAATGGTTGCGGTTTAATGTCTGCAATATGGATTATGGTATTAACATCCACCAACTAGTTTAATAATGTAGATATAACTTAATATGTCAGCACTTTAGTGCTCTATGATACTTAGCATTCAGTGATGTGCATTATTCACTCTCCCTTTTTTTAATGGACATGTTTTTAATAAAGTTTCTGGAATTGTGTAGGAA
Organism: Chelonia mydas; assembly: GCF_015237465.2. Taxonomy (NCBI): domain Eukaryota; kingdom Metazoa; phylum Chordata; order Testudines; family Cheloniidae; genus Chelonia; species Chelonia mydas. Next base: position 112,529,168 of record NC_057853.1, on the reverse strand, counting down.
CATGCTATTATATAAGAATTGATGGTCCTGTGGTATAAATTGGTTGGAACGTACAATATGAAACTTCTGAATGCTTAAGTAGATAGATTGCTAATTCTGCAGCAGAGTGAATCATTGGTGGAGGTATACAATGGTAAATAGTTTGGATTCTGTTAATTTTTTTTCCATAAAGAATCTGAATGTCCCTGATGTGATTTCATTTTAGGGAAAATTCAGCATTGGTTGGTCAGCCAGCTTCTCTCTGAAGGGGCTATGAAAAATAGTTTTAGCAAAGTTTCATGTTTCTGGGAGCTTGCAAAACAATATAATGCAGTACTGTTACTTGAGTGTACTGGATAATTGCAGTACTGCACTTCATTAAAAATAATATTTGCTTTAGAAATTGAACCTTTTAATAGGTGCACCGGTGGCTGATCTGTACTTGAAAAATTACAGTAGATGCCTTTCCAGGTTTTGAATGTATGCATATATTACTGGTGTTAGATTTTTTTTTCTATTCTTTTCTCTCTGTTTTTTATTTTGCTTTTTGTTTTCTGCAAACACAAAAATATGTTGGTTAGTCAGTTAAACAATATGGTGCAGCTTTCACTGAAGATTGTAAACCAGAGTTCAGGTGAAAAAGTGTTTTACATTTGTCAGATTTTCATGACTGGGTTTCAAAATCAGATTAAAAATGCCTTGTAGAGAAAGGACAGCTGCAGATTTTTTGGGTGGATGTGAGTTTCTATGCCATGACTAAAACTCTGAGGACCTTTTCCCAGCTGTCTTGGAGTTATGTGGAAGTTGGATTATTGGCAGTTAAGCATGAGACAACCTGGATTTAGCAAATGCTCTCCTACACAGGAAGTAGACGACATTATAGTGGGGGAAGGGAGGAGATTCTTGTGCAGACAGAAGCAGGCAAGAAATGATATGGTTCTTCCCCCCATCTCCTCGCCCCTCTCAACTTCAAAACAAGTGTTTGCTTGTGTATGTACACATTTTTTCCCCCATGGTTTGTACATGAATAGGATATTATCACCGCTTCACTGTAACTGTTGTGAGAACTTTTGTTTCGTGGTGTTGTTTGTAGGGTTAGAGAGAAGTTTAGAGGTGTGTGTGTGTGTTTTTCTTCAGGTACTAATTACTGTAAATATGCAAGTAAGCCTTAAACTTGGGTTCATAATTGGGCACGTTTGTGAAGGAAATGGTTAATTTTACAACCAAAGGCAAACTTGCACCTCGACAGGTCTGCTGAAAGAAATGTGCCACAGTCATTTGCTGGCAAGCAGCACAGGGTCATAAATCCACAGGGTTTATTTACAGCCTATAACACTTATGAATGTTAAGATATTTGACGCCACGCTGGCCTTATAATATCCAAGGTCCACAGACACTGGCAGTGGGTCAAATTTCTTTCACTAATTATAAGCAATGAGAGATTGGGGGGTGGGGGTGGAAATCATGAAAACCCCAAAAAGCTAAGAATATTGCACTCCTCCTCCTAACTGCAGGTTTGTGTTTTTGCTGTTTACGTAGGATATAGTTAAGTTTATAATTAACACTTGTAGTGCAGAAAAATTCAAGAGCAATTCTAAACAATGCAGACAGCCAAATTAAAAGTTACTACAGCTTGCATCCTTTACGAACACACTGACAGTATTGTGTAGTGTATCTAGATACCAACCCAACAAAATATTTCCCAGAATACTTAAAGAAACTTGATACCTGGAACTGCCCTTTAATTTATTGATGTACCAACGAGCTGGAAAAAGAAAAATCGCATGCCAGGATTAATGCACAAGTTAAATGCATCTTGGAAATGTGTATTATTAGCCTGTTTTTTTTAAAAGATGTTTGGATAGGACTTCAGTAAAAAGCTAGATTCTGTGAAAACACACACAGAGTACAGCAGTTAACATTGTCAGCTTCGAAACAATAGTTGGATGAAAAAGGTTTTATGTGCTTTCAGAAGGAAAAATCTGAGTTTGCAGGGAGGAAAGTGTCGGGGGGAGGGGGGCAGGGTGGGCGAGGAGACTGGAAGTAGTGTTTGGGAGAAGAAAACTGTATCTGAGGAAGTGTAGAGAATCCAGAGACCAGGGGAGGGTTATTAGATGACTAAGAAAGAATGCTAAAGTGCAGAGAGAAATATTACAGACTTGAAAAAACATATTTGGGTGAATGACTGAAAGGGAAGTTGGGGAGCTAGGGACTGATTCTTAAGTGTCAAGAAAGTCTTGGGGGACAGGGAAAAACATTTTCTTCACTCAGTAAAGCTTGTTGTTCACAGCTCACTCTTGATTAAACATGCTTTCCTGGAGTGGGCAGTTAAAATTTAAGTGCTTCTCTCTTGCCTGTGTGCTGTGTGTGTTTTAAACTAGACAACATGATTAATAAACTGTGCTTAGGTATTAATCTAATTTTAATTTCTCTAGCAGTTTCTTGATTTCAGCATCACCATAGATTACTGTCACATCCAGATACCAGATAGCAGGGGACAAGCTGGGAGAGTGGGGGAGAAAAAGACTGAGAAATTGACTCTTGTTCTCCATATGGGTTTCTTCTACAAATCATGTAAATCCTGACTCTTATTAAAAAAAAAAAAAGGGGGGGGGCTGTCATTGTACTTTCCACAAATAAATGTACAGGTAGTTTAGTTGAAGGCTTTATGCATTTTCCTAGTCAGTGGAATGCTGTAACTTATTAGCCTCTGGGGATAAATATGGATCCCTTAACACCACATTACAAAGATGGTCTGGTAGTACCTTTTTAACAGGTTATCAACAGTGATGTTTTTTCATTTCGCAGGATACTTCACCCCTCCCTCCTCGTCTAATTCCATGCTGGCAATTTAATCCATTCTAGTTTATTCTTTTGTTTTAGGCAGGCTAAAGCCTTGACCCTTATTCTTCTTGGGGTCACACACAGGCAGCCGGTTGGGCCAGTGCTGAATGAGTTAAGTTGCTAGCTAAAGTTTGGCTTCATGAAAGTAAATTTGAGGCCTGGTAGGCATTAGCAGGGCACAGCACATTTACAGAGCTTAATTAGTACGAACTGTAATTGTTCATGGGCTGCCAGAAGGAGTAATGTTCAGGAAAAGTGGAGTCGTTCTTTTGCAGTCTTCGGTTTTAAAACGATAAATCACTTGCATATTTGTGCAGTGATTCAAATGGAGCTGAGACCTCTCCATCTCAACATGTGGTAAATTGTAAAGTCAATGAATTGCAGATGTAGGGTACAGCCAGATTCCCAAAGAAAATGCAGAATGAATGGGCAAGAGTAATGCTGTAAATACTGACTGAGAGGATAACTGGGTTTCGGCTTGCTGTGCCAATTATGATGCACTAAAAACATCAGTAATTTTGTTCTAATCAATTTAAAGTTTCCTTAAACCAAATGCAGGGGTACTGCGTGACTTCACTTGAGGTGTTTTAGAAATACTGAATAACAACGGGATTCACACATGACAGCCAGATTAATTCCAATTAATTCATTATGGGTAGTCTTAGAGTTGTTCGTAAATGAATTGGTAATGATTGGACACTTTAAAATGACGCTGAAGCCACTTTTTAATGAGAAATGTAGTGGTAGAGAATGTCTTTGCATTCTAGTTCGGAGTATGCTGGGAAAGCTGTAGTGAGTTCTGCATTTCTTATCCACCTAGAAGCCCCATCAACTTCAGTGGGACTTCCTGGCTTAAGGAGCAATGTAGCATGAAACCCATAATCTGTACAGTACAGTTCATCTTGAACAGCTTTCTGTTACAAAAAACACTTATCCCTCTTGCAGTTATTAATGGAAGACTGGTTTCAGGAAGACTGTCTTCCCTCTGCCTGATTCAGAGACCACTGAGATCAGTGGAAAGTCTCCCATTGATTTCAACAGGCTTTGGATCATGCCCTGTATGTCCTGACCTGACTTGAAAGTTTTGCAAAAAGTGGGAAAAGGATTTTTTTTTTTTTTTTTTTTCAAACGAATGACCCTTCCTATAGTGTCTGGTCATTGATTTTTAATATTTTAGATTCCTACAGGTATAAAACAACTAATGGGGTGTGATTCTGCAATCATGATACATCGAGACCCATGGTCCTCTCACCCCAGGGAAGGCTCCCAGTGATTGCAGGGCCTGCTTTGAGGCCACCTTGCCAGTCAATACTGCCTTTCCGGTGTGAGTAGGTGGATTTGTATGGAAGTTGTAAAAGTTAATGATTGTTCTCTGACTCACAAGCTGCTGGTTTTAGTTTGAGGAAAAAAAATTAATGACAGTAAATGATGGAAATTATAGGAGACAAGTAGGCCTTGGTGAGAGGAAAAATAGATTTGCGTTGTTAAAATGTTTTTGCTTCTTGCTGAAGGAAGTGCAAGGTCAAGAGAAGATCTGTGGATAGTTTCTCTTTGTTGTCAGATGCTTAGGGTGCTGAATTCTTTCATGCATATGGTCAGACATTTAAATCAAATTCTTAGATGCCTGTCCATGTGGATGTTAAAGATCCCATGGCATTTTTTTTTTAAATGGGTAGGAGATAATCCTTGTGTCCTGGCTAACAGTTTCCTCTACTCAGTAAAACAGATGATTTTAATGCCCAAGGCTCTGTGGGAAGTACTGTTGAGTGCATAATGGCTGCCATGTTTGACTACACAGTCTCTGCTTACCAGTGTCTAACTTACTGCTTTGTAAAGCTCTCTAGAGTGCCTAGGGTGTGAAAGGCGCTATAAAAAACAAAATCCTGGTCTGTCTTTCAGTTCCATTGTGGTGCTGCAGTTGAACTCCCAAAAATAGAGGGCTCCTTAGAAAAATACCAAATTGAAAATACTGCAGAGTACAACGTTTTGGCATGTGTGAGTTTGAATTTTAGAAACAAACGGTAGAAACAAAACACCTCCAACTTTTAAGAGATTCTTCACAGCCACAAAAGAAAGGGTCCAACACCCATGTGAGTCGACAGCTCCCCCAGTTTATATCAGATCAGTTGTTCTAGGATATGGCCATGTCTATACTAGGGACAAGTAACTAACTCTGTTTTAAAAGCCTGTCTAGTTGAACTGGTGCAAATCCTTAATGAAGTTGTTATTGAACTAGTTTAACTCTTGCTTAAATTGGTTTAGCTTGGGTCAATAACTTATATAGATAAGCAAGGGTTAAATTGGCTTAAGAGCATCTACATTACAGGCTTGCTTTGGCTGAATTAGACCAATTTAAAATTGATGTAGTTAAACCAGTGCCACATTGCAGGTATAGATAGGGCAATGGTTTTCAAACTTTTTGTATTGGTGTCCCCTTTCACGCAGCAAGCTTCTGAGTGTGATTCCCCCCTTATACATTATAACCCGGGGGGGATATAATTAATGGGGGGTCGGGGCTGTCAGACCCACAGAGCTGACAGCTCGGGACCCACATGGAACCACCTTGTGACCACAACCCCCAGTTTGAGAACGCATGGGATAGGGTTTATGTGCAGCATTACATATAGATAGCTGCATTGGTGAGCTCCCGGACTCAACAAAGGATTATTGAAAGGTTGTGGGTGGTTTGTATGTTTAAATATTTACTGGTATAAAGAATCCCATGAGAAGATTTAACCTTGAACGAACATATCAGACGAATAAGTTGGTAGCCAGAGTGGCTACCTTTTTGTTTGCCTTGAGAAGTAGAGGAGAGATTCTTTTCTCCATATGTTTCTGCCTAGAGGTATGAATTATTGTTCCATGTCTGGATGCCAAGTTGTTGTGTGTGGTTTTTGTTTTTGTTTTAAACTGAGGATTTTAGTTTACTTCTCCCCTTCGCCCAAGCCCTCCCTATATTTCCCCCCAAAATAGAGCTAAGAGATTTTTGTATCTATACAAGAAACAGAGGGGTGTTAGACAGAGAAGTCATGTTTTTTATGGGAGTTAGCCAAGCACATAACTTTTGTAGTAGCCAAAAATATAACTATATAAAGAAAAATACATTGCCCCCTAAAGGATGTTTATCTGCATAAGGACAATATATCTTCATAATCCATAGGCATCCCATATTTGATGGTCTAATTTATTTATTCATTTTGGGGGGTTACTGTATCTTTTGCCTTGACATTAACTGTTGCTTACTCGTGGCAGTTGAGTGTATTTTGTGTTTAACTTCAACTCATTTTTAAAAAATGTGACTGTCTATGAAAACTAGACCAAAAGTGGAATTGGATGAACGAAAATGGAATTTGGAATCATTACAGCTTTGTTAATATATTTGTAATGTGATTATCTGCCTGGTTACATGTGCATGTCTGTGTTTATGTATGTAATATATATTATTCTAGAATGTATACTTTGTTATCAGGTGTCTATCCAATTTTAATTGACAATATGAGATTCCTGTGGTTACCCTGTGCACAGATTGCTTTGGGGCTCTACAGGGTTTGTGGGAAGAAAAGATTCGACAAGTTTCCATTAAGCTCTGAATCGGGCAATTGGAAAAGAGGAGAATGAAATGAGCTGAAAAGAGGAACAACTTGTTAATGTTGCATTCTGTGCTTGGAACGAGAAATCTCTTTTAGACAAGAGTGGTTCTCAGGCCAAGAATTTCAAACTCGCAGAGAAACCTGTCCGGAACACAAAAGTTGTTTGAACGGGGTGCAGAATTGTCACAGTAATTAGAGCAATCTCCATTTACTGAGTGGCAGCTTTTATAAAGGACAGGGGATAAAGGGGTCAAATTCATCTTTCTCTCTGTGATTCACTTTTGATGAACTGCTTCTGTGTATGTGAAGGAGTGTGTGCGTGTGTGGCCACATTTTCGACTACTCATCATTAAATTGTCCTTGTTTTATATGAACCCAAGAGTTGATTTGTTTTTTTCCTCTAGTGACAATTCCAGGCATTATGCTTTATCTTGCATTGGTATTCTAATTGGACTGATATACCATACTAGGTTGTTACTGACTGAAATTTGCCTCTGCTTTGCTTTAGGAACAAACATATTTCTTCATCAATATGCATCATTTTAGACCCAATGCTGCAATTTCTGACTCTTGCAAACAGTCCCATTAGCTTTAATAGGACGGCTTGCTTGTAGGAGCAAGGACTGTTTGCATGAATGACGCTAGTGGTGGGGCTAGTCCCTTAAAGTTTTTCATCTAGTCAGTCTGGAGTTTTGCTATTGATCTCATTGGGAGAGGGTCCATAGGCTGCATGAGGTTGGGTCTTGGGAACAAGTCATATAATTTGTTACAGATTGTTTGTTTTTTAATCATTGTTTGTATTACTGTAGTACCGAGGCCTCAATCCGGGCTCCATTGTGTCAGGCACTGTACAGACACATGTGGAGAATGGATAGCTTATTCAGCAGTGTGAATGTTAGTAATAGGAAGAAAAGATTAAAAGTCAGTGGAAGTTAAGTTAGGCCTGCACCTAAGAATTAATTGACCTAGCAATGGTTGCTTAGGGCTGTGAAAAATTTCACACCCTGTGCGACGTAGTTGGGTTGACCTAATCCCCACTGTAAATGCGTCTAGGCTGGCGGAAGAATTCTTTGTTCGATGGAATTCTTCCATCGACCTATCTACTGCCTCTCAGAGAGGTGGCTTAATTACATATATGGGGGGAAAACCCCTCTGTTGATGTAGGACGTGTCTATGTGCTACGGCTGTAGCTGCTGGACTGTTGGCATACCCTAACTCGCTTAGTGACTTTTGAAAATTCTACCCTAAATGCATAAGTTATACAGATGTATCCCCCGTTCGCATTTTATCTGTTGTTACTGCTTTAGCTTGAGCTTCCACAGAGCCTTTTTAAAAATCATGTGGGGATCTGCCATTGTAGTTCATAATCTCTCTAGGGTAGAGACCTTTTTCTAATTATGTATGTGATACTGCTTTTGGGCGCTGTGTAACTCAAATAACCCAATCTTGCCTCCTCCTTCCATCATTGTCCCCAAATACATAGGTGAACCTATATAGAAAAAAACCTTTGTCCTCTCTCTTGCTCTGTAACCCTGTTCCCCCAACTTTAAATCCCACTTCCAGGAGAGGGGGAGTGGAGGCTAGCCAGGCTGGGTGGGAATGGAGTGGGCACACACTTTCCCTCCCCCTCCCAGCTCTTCAGAGATTCCCAGGAAGAGATAATACAGCCTTTTCCATGGTGCATTTTTTTTTGGGGAGCTGTGGGAGATTTGGGGGCATCCCCAAGGAAGTTGGGGAACAAAGGGTCCAATCTTGCCTCTCTTACTTTAATGGGATTTCTCATGTGAGATAAAGTCAGTGGAATTATTCACATGAATAAAGGTTGGGCTGCTAAAGTATTTGATTACTACATTCCAGGACCTAGATCAGATCAGGGCCTAAGTACACCTTCAAGTAGAGGAGAGCAGAATACTGGTAATTAAGTCCAGAATTTCTTGAAATAAGACACTTGTCACATTTCATTGGAAACCCGAAAATACGCCAATTTCCCCGAAAAGAAACTGACTAATATATATATTCAGGAGTTTTATTAAGCAAAATCTGGCCATTTTCCATTGGAAATGGACCAGTTTTTAGGTAGACCTGGACCCATTTCTTAGCAAAATCAGATTTGTTATTTTGAGCAAAGGCAGCTTTTTTGCATCAAAAAGTTGTGAAAACTTGCTCATGTGCAACTTCTCAGTGCAAAACCAGCTGCTCCGTCCCCTGGGAAAGGATCGTGCCTGGTTTTCTGAATGCAGTTCATCTCAAAGCAGATGTTTTTTTCCTTCACTTTTGTAGCGCTCTGCTTGTCTATGCCTTTGGTAATATGAATCTAGAGATTTTAACATTTCCAAAGTGAAGTACGCACAAGGGGAATTTCCTTTGGAATTCCATCCAGGGAATAGGTGATCCTGGTAATCGTGTTCATTTGCTCACTCGTTGTCATGACAAGTAGTAGAATTTATACTTACTTATACAGAAGATGGATGATATAATTTAGTCTAAAACTTGTGCTTGTCCATAAGCCAGTTTTGATATGCCTGCCAGCCTGAAAGTCCTCAATATGCATGGGTCCAATTATCAAAAATATGGCATTTATTTGGCTATACCTGTTGCAATTTACTGGCCTCTATTAATGCTGCTTTCCTGCACCCAATCTCTCGTATTTTATAATCTGATAATTTCTCTGTAATGGATGTCTTCTTCAATTACATGTGTACTGTAGTAATTCTGCATCACTCAGGGTAACTTGATATCTTATATTTGGTTATTGAATAGCCTTCCCTTTGCTTTGGATTACTATGGTCATTTAAAACCTAGTAACAAATCACAATATGTGCATCTGCAATCAATGCCATGGCTCCAGTTAGATATGGAAGGAGAAAGCGGACGTCTTTTATTCATAAACTGCTTGAGATGTGGTCCTGTAGTTTGTGACGACAGCAAAAAGCTTTTATTTGATTTTTTTACGATTCGTCATTCAGTTGCAAAGCACATGTTACGGATCCTGTAAAAGCAGCCATTGGTTGCAATTCAGATGGTGATTCAGTCCAGCAGAGCCCCTACTACATCAACTAGTATGATCAGTGTTTTTTCACAGTCTTGCTTTCCTGCCTGTTTTGGAGATTTTTTTTTTTTAATGTGTGGCGATAAGTAGTTTTAAGATAAATAAGATGCTTCTCTTCAGGGGAATTCATCTCTCATGTGTGGTCCCAATCCTGCAAAGACTCACAGATGTGTTTAACTTTACTCCCCTACATACCCAGTGGGATTGCTCACATGGGTAAGGTTAAGCACAAGTATAGATGTTAGCAGGATCACGGCCTAAGTATGTAATCGTGGGGGTAAGTATGGAGGCTGCCTTTTTTTTCAGAGAAGTGAGAGTGTGGGGGAAGAAGGACCAAAGGTATACAAAAGAGATGCTGAGAACAAGGGGCAGATGTTTGTCATCTTGACTTCCTGCAGTCATGTTAAAGTACAGTCCTATCTGAAGAACAGCACTGTAAAAATGAAACCTTATTACATGACACGTCTGTTCTCTGTGCCATTCAGCGTCTGCTAACTTGGGTCAGATTTTTAAAGGTTGCACAGAGTTGAAGACCAGAAAGGACCATCAAATCTAGTCTGACCTTCCTGTATGTCATAGGCCATTAAATTTCACCCAGATACCCCTATATTAAGCCAAAATATATTTGTTTGGACTAAAACATTTCAGTCCTCAGGAAATGAAACTACCACAGGCAGAGAGCAAGAGAGACCAATGCTTGAGTCCCCTGCAGTGGCCCTGATTTCAATGGGAATTAGGAGCCCAGGTGCTTTTGAAAATCCCACTAGGCGCTTGTCTCCATCTTCAGGTGCCTAAATACCTTGTAAAATCTATTTTTAGTGCTGCTTGCTCCAGTAACTCTTCAGAGCCAGCACTGCTGAAGAGAGTGAATTGGATTCTGTTCCTTCTTTGTCAATTAGCTGAATGGTTTGTTAAATTTCAATTGCAGGGTGTGTCAGTTACACCCGTGCAAACCCACAGGCATAATTAAGGGCATAGTCTGAAGACTCTGGGGTTGCACAGGTCTAACTGAGGCCAAAATTTGTATTTCAGGGTCTCCTATTACTGGGTGTGAGTGAGTGTGTGCGAGAAGGAAAGAATCCAGCTTGATTTTTAGATCCCAGGTTAAAATTGCATGGCAGACAGTAGGGGAAGGAGGAAAAGGAAAAATTCATTTTAAGTACATTTGAAATGGAAACAGAAAACAAATAAGCATTAGATAACTTCTCCATGTGCCATTTTTTCCCCCCCAGAGTCACTCTTCAGAGCAAAACCACACAGAAATGGTGTTAAACATTTGTGACTTGATTGTCTTAGTGTTCTAGTTTAATTATGACTCATTTTTGTATGAACCTAAAGTATTGGAACAGAACAGAACGGCAGTCTAGTCTGACCTCAACAAAAGTCAGTGGCATGAACACCAGATTTAAACTGGAGTAACTAAGATGAGAATTTGGCCATGAACTGTTCTCATGGAAATCAATAGTGCAACTCCCATTGGTTCTGGTGGGGACAAAATCAAGTCCTTTGGCTCCTACCTAAGGCATTTTTCCATTGCCTCAGATCAAAAGGGACTTATATACAAGGAATGGGATTCAGGCTAATGGAAAAATATGTCCCAAAAGAACCTACTTTAGGTGGTTAAGTAGCCTTGGTGTGTGTCCTGGTGTCCGGTGCTACCTCAGAAGTGAAACTTCCATTAAACAAGACAGATGTCTGTGTAACAAACCCCTCCCTCTTACATTAGGTGTATAAGAGCACACCATAAAAGGCAAGAAAATTCAAATCTGAACCTTATAACTTTACTTTGATTTTGTTGTGCTGATTGTATAGCATCATCTTGTTTACATAACTTCATTCATGTATGTATTGCAGTGTTCAGTGGTCATACTCATTCTAGGGGTAACACTATTAAAGGCCAAAGGAATTACATTTGCGTGAATTTTATTTAAAAAAATAATTGCCAATCTTCCAAGTCATCATTTGGTCTTCATACAGTCTCTTGTAAAAACCCCTTTCTCTGCTGTCATCTTCTGTTGTTGTGCTAGGCTGTAAGCTCTTTAAGTCAGAGACATCATATTTACCTATTACATAAAATGTCTGTGACATCTGAAGTGTGAAGAGCTATATTTAAAAAATAAATACCTGGTCAAATTAATCTTTGCAAACAAACTATCAGATCAGTTTAGTCTGTTCAGCCCCTCCTCCTCCTCCGTGTTCAAGAACGAATGTTGATGGTTACAAATGGATACAGTATTTGCTGAATACTTTATGCAACAAAATTTCAGCCTGTGGGTTGTTTGCTGACAATTTGCTCTTCTTTGTGATAAGTGATTGCTCTCCTAAGTAGCATGGTATTGGTCAGGTGACTGAAACTTTTTAAACAAAAGAATAATGAATAGTGACCCCTCTTGTTTTTGCACAAATACACTGGTTTGCATGTGAATATGGGTATTCACATGAAGAATAACCATCCTCCAAACATTTGCGTGAAACCCATCTGCCTAAATGCTAATAGTGAATAATAAAGGTTGGAGCATTCTTCAATCCAGCAATCATTAGGAATTGGAAAAAATGTTCATTTTTTTTAAACCACCCTCAATATTTAAGTAGCTCTAGTAATTTGGTGCACTGTGGGCATATTTCTCCGCCGAGTGTTTTAAGAACTATACTAGCCACCAAAACCAGAGCTCCCCGAAGATAGTAGGGACATGTTGGAAAGCAGAAATGTTTAATAGCATTTTTAAGCAGAATTGATTGCCACAGTAAATTGCAAACTGTTGGGATGGTTTTGTTTCTAGCACATGCAGTTGGTTGAGTAAATTACTGTATTGTTTCCCAGTCCGACAGTTGTCTTTTCCTGTGTATCTCCCGCTATAGCCAATGGCAGGTTTGTGGGTGAAAGGGCTGCATTATGCTACAACCTTGAGGTCCTGTCTATACTTGGATTTATTATTATTTATTTATTACTTGACACTAATACACTGGTGCAGTACACCCACACTGAGACTGGGCTTGCCGCACCATGATTTACATTGGTAAATTACTGCCGTAAATCCCACTGGTTTCAATCCCCATTTTGCACTGGTGCAGTGTGGTGTTTGCACTATAGCCATATGGTGCAATAGAACACGAGCACACATTTGTTTAATATAGCAATCCATAGTTAATATTTTTAGATGGCTGTTGGCATGCTTGGTAAACCTTCCCAAAATCCTGATTAGGCTCCAGTCACACAAACAAGCAGTTAAATAACTATGCGTGTGAGAAGTCTGGTTGATTTTCAGTGGGGCTGCTTGAGTGGGCCAGGTAACCAGTGCATGGAATACCATCTTCCATGGCCTTGCCTGCATGCTAGCTAATACCAATTCAGGACCAGGACCGAAAAGGGTGTAGAGCAGCTGTGTTTTAGTAGTGCTGAAGTGTAGAAAAATCCAAAATTTAGGCCCTAGGAGGTGGTGGGGAAGGAGGTAGGAATTTGGAATTAAGTGCAAAATTGCATCTTAAAAAGGGAAAAGAACATTTAAAGACCTTTACAACATGAAGGGATTTTGCAAACTCAAATTTGGTCCAAAATTTAAATTTTGTTTAATTTCCCCCCCAAACTTTAAAACCAATGGTAGTGTTTCCATAAATGGCTTTTTTTTTTTAAAAAAAAAAAAGTTGTGATGGAAATAGGTGTCTGTCTTTAAACAAGCAACCCTCCCATTGTAGTACGTGTGACCCAAATCTTGTGGCACTGAGAGCTGGAAAGGGGAGTTGAATTTAAACTGAAGTGAAGCTGATCTTTATTGAGTTTGCTGGAAATGAAAGCAAAAGGCAAATCTCATAAATGGTGACAAGTACATAAAATATTTTCTGGTTTAATAGTCTGGCTTGCAATTTTTCAAGGTGTTCTTTAGATTTTTCACAGTAAGCCTCCTTAAAGGTGCTTCAGAAAATGTTTTGCAAATTTTGTTCATGCAAAAATTAAAATAAAGTCCTTGTATTTCAAACCTCACTGTAGACCCCAAGGGTTCACCAGTGTGGATCCTATCAGAGCTTGAGGGGCTTGGAGTTCTGATGCAAAGGCTGGAAGAGGTTTAAGGGGAAACCCCAATACTGATTTTTACAGTGGAACTGGTGACAGAAGACACTCATGCAATTCAGTGCCTGAATAATCATTTCATTATGGCTCACTCAGGTACTTTTGGGGAACTTGTCTGCCTCTGTCTTAGATTCTCTGCTGAATTTGGCCATGAACTGTTCTCATGGAAATCAATAGTGCAACTCCCATTGGTTCTGGTGGGGACAAAATCAAGTCCTTTGGCTCCTACCTCAGGCATTTTTCCATTGCCTCAAATTCAAAGGGACTTATATACAAGGAATGGGGTTCAGGCTAATGGAAAAATATGTCCCAAAAGAACCTACTTTATAGAACCCCCTTTTATAGACAACACTCAGTGGTTTCCATTGAACCACCTGGCACTAAACAGGCCATTTGAAGATGGTTCTTGCAGGAGGGTGGAGTGCATTACAAAGCACAGGTTTCAGAGTAGCAGCTGTGTTAGTCTGTATCTGCAGAAAGAAAAGGAGGACTTGTGGCATCTTAGAGACTAACAAGCGGGGGGTTAATGTCATAGATGCCATCATGTGCCAGCAGTGCCACTCTGCCATTTACATTGGCGAAACTGGACAGTCTCTACGTAAAAGAATAAATGGACACAAATCAGACGTCAAGAATTATAACATTCAAAAACCAGTTGGCGAACACTTCAGTCTCTTTGGTCACTCGATTACAGACCTAAAAGTGGTAATTCTTCAACAAAAAAACCTCAAAAACAGACTCCAACGAGAGACTGCTGAATTGGAATTAATTTGCAAACTGGATACAATTAATTTGGGCTTGAATAAAGACTGGGAATGGATGTGTCATTACACAAGGTAAAACTGTTTCCCCATGTTTATTTTTCTCTCTCCCCCCCTCCCAACCCCCCCACTGTTTCTCAGATGTTCTTGTCAACTGCTGGAAATGGCCCACCTTGATTATCACTACAAAAGGTTCCTCCCCTCCCCCTTGCTGGTAATAGCTCACCTTACCTGATCACTCTCTTTACAGTGTGTATGGTAACACCCATTGTTTCATGTTCTCTGTGTATATAAATCTCCCCACTGCATTTTCCACTGAATGCATCCGATGAAGTGAGCTGTAGCTCACGAAAGCTTATGCTCAAATAAATTGGTTAGTCTCTAAGGTGCCACAAGTCCTCCTTTTCTTTTTACAAAGCACAGTGCTCAGAAATTAAAAACCATTAATATTCCTCCATGAACAGGTAGCATTGTTCTCTCAGCTATTGTTTGCTAAGGCTTGGTGCCCATGTGGGCAAACAGAGACTTTTGTTAGATACACAAAACCAGAATGTTTTCATTATTGATTCCATCTGAATCCCTGATATGTTAGAGTGTAGTCCAGCAAAGCCGAATGTCCTCCACCTGTAACCTAGCTTTATCATCAAAGGGTGACAAAAATAAGGTGGAACATTTTTTAAAGATTATAATATTCTCCTAAAACTTGTATGTTGTGTGATGCACATAGGTAGCTAATTGTGGCTTGGTGCTTGCTGGCTTTAGTCCTGCTTTGATAGATCACAGTTTATGGCTTGCCTGTATAAAACCGCCTGTGGAATACCTGTATGCCGTCTTTCCCTAAGCATTTTGTGTGCTCAGATTTCTGGTCACCACGCTTGGCAGTAGTGTTTACCGGGAGGAAGGGAACAACCACTCACATGGAAAATCCTGCTTGAGGGCAGAGAATGTTCTCCCATAGCGTAGTTTCCTACCATCCTCCACCCCTCTTAAAAGAAGCATTGGGTTCAGCCATTGGGGAACAGTGTGGATCTCAGGGAGCTACGGGAGAGCACAACTGTCCATACAGATGCCAAGCACGAAGAGCCTCCATGCTAACGGTCATGTTGCCCCTAATGCTCATTATATCCCTTGCGCAAATGAGGTGATGTCCATGCTCTGTGACTCCACCCCAAGAACAGATTCTGGATCCTGCTCTTAGCAAGATGGGGATAGCACTACAGAAGTGGCAGCTCCTTCCTCCCCTCTTCCCCCCCTTTTTAATGCAGGTTGAGTCCAATCCAGTTGTCAAAGGGACTTTCTGTACAAGGATCTTGGGGAGTGTGAGGGAGTGAGCTGTAGCTCACGAAAGCTTATGCTTAAATAAATTTGTTAGTCTCTAAGGTGCCACAAGTACTCCTTTTCTTTTTGAGGGCCTATGCTATTTTAAATATGATCTGAGGTAATCTAATCAGTCTTTACCCCCTGCTGTCCTCCTAAGCTGTATCCCAAAATAACCGTTGGTAGCATGACACTGAACATCACATGTGAAGCTTCCCTTCTATGTTTTATAATCTTCTGTGTGCAGCCCGAGTCTAATGTTTATGCGAATGTCGTCAGAAAGATTCTATAGATGTATTCGAGCCTTCTATAAAAGTGTGACACAACATCGCTTTCTGTATTTGTCTCTCTGATGTCCTTGCTGCCTTACTTTCAATTTGGAAATGATAAAAAGCAGTGTGGATGTGCCAAATCTTGTTAAAGTAGGCATGAATTTCCACTCTCCACATTTTATAAACAGTCTAAATGTCCTGTTGAAAAACATATGATTGGTAGTAGTGTTTTTCTCCCCTTTTTCTTTTTCCCTTCCTCTTCCTTTTGTTGCTTTAACCTACAGATGATTCAGAAGAATAACAAACCAAGAAAGGATTTTAATGGATCCATCCACAGATAAATATAGACCATCCGGTGGTATAAAGGTTTTACTGGCATGAGTTTCGGCTGGCCATGTTATTTACAAGAGACGAATCCACCAGTGAGTCTGTGCAGACCATACTAAATAAGAGCCAGTAAGATTTTTTTAGCACCTTCAGACTGTGAACTAGTTTTATACCACACTTAGTAAGTTTAAAAAAAAAAAAAACCACCCAAAACTTTTATTGGTACTGGCAATATTTTTTTGTTGCTTGCCGTCTATAAAACCAAGCTGCCTTTGGTACCATGTAGAGGAGAGTGTGAGAGCCATATTGGAATATATATTTTAAACTTAGCTTTCCCAGATATCAGGGCATTGCACTTCGAAGATGCGACATATTGCAAAACCCTACAGCTAGATACCAATACTGTACATATCACTGGAAAGTCTGGAATCCCAGCTCTCTGATAGAATACAGCTTGTTTCTCTAGCCCACTTAGCTCATCAGACATTAAAATTCTCACTGCTCCAGGAATGACTATAACTAATGTAAAATTTTAAATCCTTGCTTTTACCTGACCCACAGTTGTGGGGGAGAAGGAGACTCCTTTTGTAGAAGATTTAAACAAACAAAAAAAAGGACAGCAAATGATGGCTGTTTGAAACCTGCTTGGGTGGTTTGATGATGATGATAGAAAATGAATTATTGAGCAGAGTTCAAGCTAGTGGGCCAAAAGTGCAGCCTAAATATAGTTTTAGTTTGTTTCAGAAATAAATGAACTTTATTCCATTGTTATTATGACTATGTGGCATAAATACCGTCATTTAACAGCGCCATTAAATATTTCATGTCCTGTATTGAGTCTCTCCACCTGGTTGGACAGGGTGTGATCCTCTTCCAGTTGTAATCTGAGAGTCTTGCCGTTGATTTCAGCAGAGACTTTATGTGGGTGTGTGTGTGTGGGAAGGAGAAAATAAGTCACCTTTGGAATATTCTGTACAGCTCATATTGTTGCAATGTACTTTAGTCCTCGCCTCCTTTTTTGTTTAATTTATTTATTTTCTGAATCCAAATAAGAAGGTTTAATAAGACTGTTCCTATTAATTTTATAAGTAGCCTTAGAAATTCCATTGTGTAAAAGTATCTTGGAGTGGTTTATAGATATGCTGAATTGCTGTCCTAGAGCATGTGGAAAGTAAGTTCAGCTTTCTGTCCAAATGAACACTTCATTTGGCAGATGAGAAAGGAGGCTGTACAGCTTGGTAGTACTTGTTTGTAGCCTGACAGCCTTTTAAATGTATTTATATTGGCTAATCAACATACAGTAACAATCCACTTGCCTGCTCAACTTAAGCACCATTTACGTGAGAAATAAATGATAAACCCATTGTGCTTAGGTAATAAAGAAGGACATTTAAGAGTGATTATGGATGCTCTGCTAAATTTTTGGCATCTCATTTAAGCAGTGAGACAAATTGTCTTCTCCCAGGGCAATTTTGGTGTGGCCCTGGGTGAAATCCTGGTCTTATTGAAGCCAACGAGAGTTTTGCTATTGACTTAAATGGGGCCAAGATGCCACCTCTTACCTTCTTCACTCCACTGGAAGAGATCTCGATGAGATTCCCAAATCCGATTGTTCAATTCTTTGGACAGAGGCGGTTAGCTTGACCATGTTGGTGAGGAGGTACTATGTGTGGCATTGTAGCAATCCCTCTACCAGATATTTTATGAGTAACATTTGATAGTCTCCAATGGGAGCCCTGTTTGGCCTTCTCTATCAAGAAGGAAAGTTGTTTTATGGACGTGGATAGGATGGTCTGGAAACTTTTGGGTCTCTTGAGAGTGATGTGGTAGATTCTTCCTTGTACCCCTTTGAAGAAAACTTCCTTTCCATACCCTCTGAGTGTAGCCAGACCAAAACTCTGTGTATGATGCTGATGTCTGCACGGTAGTAGTCCACAGCTTTGTGATAGGTCTCACCTTGTCTATTTTCAGAGCCAAAGCATTTGCATGATCTACCATGGCATATACCCTAAGCAGGGAGTTTTATAAGCCAAGGAAGTTAGGAGCCAGATGTCTATCCATATAGTCTGTTAATGAAGAGCAGGGAGAGGGAGCACTGCAACAGATTGGACTAGAACAACCTTTGCTTAATTGGCTTCTAGGGTCTGATCTATAGATATGACATCTGATTTGCACTGGAGCTCCCAGGACGCACTCAGTTACAAGGATGTGTTGTTCTACTTGGCCTCAAGGCTTTACACTGGTTATTGGGGACATCTGAGACTTATTAAATGGCGGGGGGAAGGGGGGCAAGTCCACACTTATCAGTCTCCTATATCAGCTCCTGCTCATTGCATAAACTCTGCTGTGTTCTACCCAGCCTGTGGCAAACCATCATCAACACTGGCTTCCTGTGTGTGCCAGAATGTCAGCCTGACACCTATATCCCATCATCCCTGGAGCTGTGCCCATACCAGGATATAATTTCAAGAGCAGGGGACGCCTCTGTTGAGGGAGTTGCCTATAGAGCAAAGCAGATCTGAGGCTTTCTTTTTGGCCAGACTGAAAAACTTTCCCACTGTTTTTTCAGATTTTATGGAATGCTGGTGCTGTTTCTTCCTTATGTTGCGTTATGATTATTAGGGTTTGTTGCCATTATTTTTCTCCAGTGTTCAGCCTCATGTTGTTAGGCAACCAGGCTTCATGCAACTTATAAATAAATATTTATTACTTTAAATGGTGACTGAGAGGGAGGGCATTTCCTGGCTGTCCGTGACTGGCTGGAAGAGTTAAAATCCTCATGCGGTTAGGTGTCAGGACCAATAAAAGATATTACCAAACCAAAAAGTCATTATTACACTTTCAAACGGTGACCCATGCCCTTTCCCCCCAGCCCCTTTATGAATCCTGACCCTCATTCTCTCACCATATTAGCAGAAATTAAGCAAATGTATAGGAATTTTCAAAGGAAATTAAACTGATGGGTGTAATATCTGGGTGCCAGCAACAAGAGTTACCCGTCATAAGCAAGGGGATTCTACTCCCACACCCAGAAATTTGTATTGTTCGTTTCCCTTCCTCCACTCTCAGCCACAAGTTTATCTACTGATGAGGCATTTAGTGGTGTTTGACAAGAGTCATAAACCTTGGTTAATAATAAAGATTGCATCCTTTTGGCTGTCATATACTTGATTTTTTTAAATTCTTTTCTTTTTTAAGAAAAGAGGAGGAAAAATATTTTCTAACCTGGAGTCCCCCAAATCACACATTTTTTCACCGTCCAGCAAAGGGATGTACATCAGTTACTGTCACTCTATCAGGAAAATCCAGCTTGCTGGCTTAAAATAAAGGGCACTTTTTCATACGGCTTCCGCAAGTTAACCATGTAAAAAATACAATTAAGGCAGAAATCTAGTTTAAAACTGAAATTTGCTTGATCTTGCTAATACGGTATAAGCAAGATTTCTCAGAGCCAAGTAGACAACACTATAAAAACCTTATCAGGCAGGGTCACTCTGGCTCTGGAAAGGGATGAAGAAGATTGACACATATACCAACATACAGGATATCCCCTGTCAAAAAAAAAAAAAAAGGAAGGTGGGAAGGAGGCACAAACAAACTACTGGTGAGCTGATGGACCAATGGAAAGAAAGATATTATAAACCGTGGGCCTCATTATCGGAGGTACGAACCACTTGCAGCTCTGAACTCAGCAGGCCTGGAGGAGGTGAGCAAGTCTGAAAAGTCAGGCTCACCGTGTCTCCTCTTGCACCTAATATCAGGGGCAACTTTAGAACTCTTAAGACTTAAAATCTCTCTCTGCTTGAGTGTTTACATCTGCGAAATGGGGATAATTCTTACCTACCTGGCAGGGCTGTTGGGCTTTGTGAGTAGTCTTCAAGTTTCACTTTGAGCTTCTTGGATGAATGGTGCTATGTAAGTACTAAGTAGTTTTTATTGAACTGAGGTAAAGAAGAGCAGACACAATCCTTGAACTATTTGTTGTTCGTGTCAATGCAACCAGATGCAAGAATGTTTTATGCCATGCGTGTGTCTGCCTATCGGCTCCTTTTACAGGAGTATTTGCTGGTCTCTTGCTAGAGGACAGGACAGTTTTGTGTCAGTAGAGTTTAAGCTTTTTCAGAAAGTATTGCTGATGACTGAAATTGAAGAATTGTAAGCACAATTCATCTTAGTGAACAGAGAGCACCGGGTGTGAGCCGTGCTGACTGGGACCAGACATTGACATACGGGCCGTCATCAAACTAATTGTTGTTTGAATTACCTGTTATGATCCGATGACAAATCTGCTTCGCTCCTGCCACTGGAGCAGAAAATGTAGCTTGAATTGGCGTGATGTTAGCAAGTGTAAACTGTACTTCAACAAGATGGATAAACCCAATTATGGGGCAGACCTGTAGAGAGAAAATCCATTTAAATCTCGTAATGTTAAGCAGAGCTGTGTTTAATTCATTTGGACCAATTTGGGAATGATGTATGAGTGTTGGCAAACATTAGTCAAAAGGGGAACAGCCGGGGAAAGAGATGTAGTGCTCAGCCAGGATGGCAGAGGAGTGCTGTACCGTCTCACTGGCTAACACTAATGGCTGTGGAAGGGTAAAATGACAAAAAGATGTACTAACTGCTATTATGAGAACAGCACAGTGTAAATGAACCAATAAGAGAAACATATGGAGCAGAAAGAGGGGTGTAGTGCTTTTCTTAAAACTACTGATCTCTCAAATGGAGAAGGAAATATTTTTTTTAACCACTATTTGTTATGGGTTTCACTGACTCTGCAGTCAGTTTGGGAGAAAAAAATGTTGCCAAGGGATTTTTTGGGGGGGAGGGGGGGGGGGAGAACAGAACCTAGGAACTTTGAGATCTTCAGCACTGATTTTTTTCCCCCCGAATGGAATGTAGCTCTAAGGAAACACTCAGTCCATGGACTGTGTTAGTATGTGTTAAATTGTTCAGCCAGAACCTCTCCATTTAGGCTGCCCTTATTCAATACAAAACCAGAATGCAGCGTTCTATGGCAAGGGGCTGACGAACTCCAGAGAACACTGTTATTGTACAGTAATGGCCTTCCATGCTGCTGTTTATTATT
Organism: Chelonia mydas; assembly: GCF_015237465.2. Classification (NCBI taxonomy): domain Eukaryota; kingdom Metazoa; phylum Chordata; order Testudines; family Cheloniidae; genus Chelonia; species Chelonia mydas. The sequence goes on along the minus strand of NC_057853.1, from coordinate 112,507,874 downwards.
TACTGGTAAAATGCCCCAAATGTGCTAGGCAATGGACAAATACAGATGAAGACTCAGTCCTTGCCCAGACAAGCCTACAATCTCAAAAAGAAATTGCTATGGCAAGATAGACGTGTTGGGGCAAGTGATGGGCCAGAACTGGAATAGTTGATATGAACCAGCAAAATTCTAACATGCCTGAACTTTGGATAAAATTAGCCCAAATACACCTGTCGTTACAGTTTTTACAAAACTATCTTTTCGTCTGTCCAAAAGTTTGAGGCTTTCCTATCAGCCTTTTTAAAAAAAAAAAAAAAAAAAAAAAATAAGGTTGATTAATTTTTATCCTTTTGTAATTGGTTCTCCTTTCTTGTGCGCACATTCATGGACACACACCAAAATCTTCACCATCGTGGCCCCCATTCTAGTCATCTGTCTCCTGTTAGCATGTTGGCCACAGATGGAAAGGATTCCTTTGTCTGCCTACATGTATGCTACCACAATCTCATCACAATTTTGGGGGTTTGGCCCACAAGACTCATCAAGACTGGATGCACCGTTTTGTGGTCAGGAAGTCCCTGTAGTTTTTCGTGTTTATAGATGCCACTCGAGCTGGAGATAATGAGTAGCAAGCAGTTTCTCTGTAAAGCTGGGTTTGCTGAGTTCCTGGGTATGATCTAATGCGCTGTGTACATGGCTGTAACATCAGTATAGTGATTTCCCGTGCTCATAAATCTGTATGTCAGTGGTAATAGAAATGCAAAGAATGGTAAATTGGTTTATTTTAGTGGGAGAAGAGGTGGTCAGCACTTGCATTTGGGTCCCATCCACAGCATGGGTTCATACTAATTGTGGGCTGGTGTTAATCAAGTCAAACCATGTCCGACCCAGGATTTTAAAAACCTGTGTTCTAATCTATGTTCGTAAACACAGTTGAAACACAGTTCCTTAACTGCGCTTGAGACCCAGTATGGATAGGGCTTTAGTGTCTGTTACAGTCAAAAAGAAAACAGTTCACATTTCAAGAAGGCAAATAGTGCTTGCTCTTTCATCCTGGTCTGAGTAGGTACATCCTCGCTGCAATAAAAGAACTGTGGCAGGCCCGAGTCAACTGTCTTGGCCCATGGGGCTAAAAGTTGCAGTGTAGATGTCGGGGCTTGGGCTGGCGCCCAGGCCCTGAAGTCCTCCCCACTCGGGGCCTTAGAGCTTGGCCTCCAGCCCGAGCCCAAAAGTCTACACTGCAATTTTTAGCCTTGCAGCCCAAGCCGAAGGTGCCCAAGTCAGTTGACCTGGGCTCTGAGACTTGGGACTCGGGCTTTTTTACTGAGGTAGATGTACCCAGTGAGGCCACGTAGACCTTCAGGGCATGTTGCAAGACTTATCTGGGGTGAGGTTCTGGTTGGGAGCTTGAACTGGTACAAGGAGATCTTGCTTCGGGTATTTGGGAAGGCCTGGTCTATACACACAATTTGTACATATATAATGACTTCAGTTAGGGGTGTGGTTTTTTTTTAAACCAATGTCGTTATACCGGTACAACCCTAGTAGGGACAGAGTTATACCAGCATAAAGAAGCTTTATACTGGGCATATCTTATTTCCCATACTGTACATGAATACGCTCTACAGCTTTTATAATGATATAACTGTTCCACATGAAGGGCGTTATTCCACTGAACTGTATTAGTAGAATTAAAAGAGAGACAACTTTTGTGTATAGTCAAACCCTTACACTGGGGGCGGGTGTGAATATACAGGTACATTATATATAGATATATATCTTAAAATGATATATAAAATGCATTGATCTTCAAATGAGCACATTTTATGTGTTATTGTAACTAGTAGGGCAGTGAGCCTTATAGCAAAACTTAAAATAGAATAAAAAATAAAATTAAAATGTTAAAGACCCGGGTGATTTTCCCCAACATGCATTTTCCCTTCAAAATTCCCCCTGCCTCTTCCATTTGGGATCAGGAGTGGCAACTAAAACTCTTAGGACTCCATGGTAGCTACTTTTACTTTGTCAACACTTCCTCTTCTAAAACCTGTTCTGAGAATAACGAAATAGTCAGACTTAGCAACTGCGTTTCCTGCTGGTAACTTCATCTCCTACAATGTCTGCCTTTCAGAATGTGTTTGGATTGCTTTTTTTTTTTTTTTTTAATTTTCCCTTTCACTTTCTCATAAAATAGGCCTGCCAGCTGCTATGCTTTTGGAATTGCTTAATAATGCCTTATTAAAAAAAAGTTTTTAACAATAAAAATGCAAAAAAGTAATAAAGAAAAGGCCCTCCAATGTACAAATGTGTTCATGTGCTACATTGGGACACGTGTTTATACTTAATTAAAAAGTCACTGTTTATTTAATAAGGTAACTATCTACTGGACTCCAGATGTTGACAAAGGACTCCATCTTATTAAGTTGGAGGGTATGGATGCTCTCAAGTATGTGTGTTACAAGAATGTAGTACATCCAGTGATTGCCCCTTTAGAAAAACCTTTAATTGAGAAGTTGCTTAGACAGAATATACTGACTTAAAATGGGAGGAAGGAGGGTCAAGTCATCAGGCCTGAGTCAAAACTGCCAACTGGTTGGCCTACTGCCGACTAGTTGCCACAGACTTACTGTGTGATCTTTGGGCAAGTTACTTAACTTCTCTGAACTTCAATTTGCCTATCAATAAAATGGGGGAAAACGATACTTACCCTTCTTCAAGTGAGTGTGTGTAGCTAAACTCCTTAAACATCTGTAAAGTGTGTTGACATCCCAGAGTTAGAATTACAAAGTTATATTGGATTAATTAAATAAGGAGAATTTTCCTAAAAGCAATATTCCTCTTACTTAAAACCATTCTACTTTCCTTACAAATGCAGAATCTGACAGGTAACTTCCTGAATTTCAGATTATATCATCTGTCTGACTACATGGCAACTTCAGATTTGATTTTTAATTTTTCTTTTCTGTCCCAGCGAATGATGATGATATCTACTATAGTTAAGATTATAACACAGTTTTAATCATGATGTCTTCTTTTCACATCCTCCTAACCTTCTGGAATATCCACCATTTAGGCTGAAATTGTCCATGCTGTGTTTCTTCCTGGGTGCAATTATACAATTTTGTTCAAACGGTCATATATATATATATTATAAAGTCTGGAGGGTATTTTCTCCCAAAGGCTAGGGTAGTGGATAGAACATATATTTTCCTCATTCTTAAGGAGGGGGGGAATTCAAGGATTTTTTGCAATTGAGATTTTGTGGTGTTGCTTGATTTGCAGGGAAAAAAATAAAAGAAATTTGAAATTTTGAACTGGAAAATCGTTTCTGAGCACGTACCATAGGCATTTGCTCAAATTTTTACCAGAGCCTAGTCAAATCTGAATTCCGTAGGCCATGATCCTACAAGTTATTCCAGGGATCTGCCCAGGCAGTATAGTTTCAGTATTTTTGTTTTTATTTAAAGGCGTCTCACTGTAAACAGACGTGCTGATGCCCTGTTAAACTGCCTCGCATAGCACTGTCTATTGCCAAACCATTGCAAAAAGAAGAGTGGGAATTCACCTCAGGGAGGTGCTAACTTCAAAGCTTAAGTGGGGGAATTTTGATGGTATCTTTTTCTTTCATCTTAATTTAAAAAATGCAAAAGTGGTTCATGCGTGGTATTTTCTCTCTGTTTTTTCCAGAGAAATGAATCCGTTTGCTGTAAAAACGTGTATCAAAATGTATCAGATGTGTAACGCTGCCAAGTTAGGATTGTGTTGGGAACTTTTCTCTTTCTTTTTTGGCGGTTGTAAACTGTGCAGCATTTAATACTGCATAGATATTTTTTGCATTTAATTGTATGTTAAAGCACTTCTTTGTGGTTAGATGTAGTGATTAACGTATCTGTTGTATTGTTTTTCCTTCAAGAATTATGCAAAATGCTATGGTTTGTGTGTGTGGAGGGGAACCAACGAAATTGGTTTGCTGTCAAAAACCACATGCAAAGTATGTATGATTTTGATTTCTCCTTTAGTGGTTCAGTTATCATTGTTATTTACAGCGAGAGTGGCTTTTTATCTCAGCATTTGTGCTCTTTAGTCTAGTTTCCGGTTCTGTTCTTGGTTTGTGGTTTTATTGGCAAAACCAAATACAGGCGGTTACAGCTCTTAATTTTGTTGCTTATTTGTGCCTCATGCCTCTTTGTAAAGTGAGTTCAACATTTAAATGCAATAATCTCTCAAGGAAAATAATGGAAGCCCATCACTCGTAAAATGTTAAAATATTCTAGGACAGAAGCATCTGAGAATAACTGTAGGGTAAAAAACCCTATCCTTGACAATAGTATGGATGGAATGTCCCAACAGCTCTCTGTAAGGCCCTAGTATTTAAACACTTGGCTAACTTTAAGCATGTGAGTATTCTCATTGAAGTCAATGGGACTGCTCTAGCATTAAAAGTTAGGCTTGTACTTAAATACCTTGCTCAATCAGGGCGTAATTTTTGTGATTTTGAAACTAACTCCTGTTTGGCTAATGAAACACAAGGATTTATTCTTTAATTTCCTGGAGGCCAGATTCTGCCACCATTACTCAGTTACTGGAGTAATACCTGACTCTGTATTGACAACTCTAAGCATTAAAAAATGAGTCATGCCCCCACAAACTATGATATTGGTTTAAAAAATTATATGGCTTTAAAAATAAATTTGGAGTTCTTTGTATCTGGTGTTAGAGCCTTTAGGGCTCACATTTTCAAGCTTTTCTCTGTAACCATGAGGACTAGAGACTAACTTTTTTGTTTTATATTAAAGCTAAAATTCTCATGTCATAACGTGACTTCAGGAGCTGGGGCTCGAAGAAACGCACCAAATATTGTGAAACTTATGATAAAATTTGTGAGAGATAGATAGCAACATTCTAATCTCTGAGTAGCCCCATTGAAGTCAGGCACTACTCCACCTAAAAGGCGACAGAATTTGGCCCTTAAATATTTATTATTTACTGTATTTATTCATTCATTCACCCTTGTCTTCCTTTCTGCAATTTGGGCTCTCTTTCTCCTTAGCAGACTGTCATGTTTGAAAGACGTTGCTTCAGCTGCATCACTTTTTAGTTTCTTCAGACCTCATCACTATTGTTGTATTAATTAAAACTAAAGCTATTATTGTGTTGCTGATGAGCTTTGGTGAAGCACTACTCATGTTTACTCTATACCATTTTAACCTCCATATAAACAAAAAATGTCACCTTAAATGTTTCCTTATTTCTGCCATTCATTGTTCGCTTTATTTTATTGACACAACTTCTTGAAACGTTAATATTCTCATTAAACATCTTGAACTTGGAAAGTTTTTTTTTTTTTTTAAATTTCAGCGTGAAATTAAATTTAGTCTTGTTTGCAGAAATGGACCAAATTCTGCCTTGCAACAAGCTGGTATGATCCAGGTGGCCTGTGTTCAGGGGTTGGAGTGGAAGAGGCTATAATATGACATAATTTATCTCCCTGGGGAGGGAAAACAAGACTACGAGAAAACGAGCCATGGAATCATTCAATGTATTGGTGGGCATGAAATTAGTGGCAGCGAGAAGAGGAATGTGTTGCCAGTTACACTATTTTGCTACATGCCTGTTTCTTTTGTTAGCAAGAAATTCTGTTACTTGAAGACTTTTTATTTTCATTTCACAGCTCTCCCCACACTTGGGGAACAAGGCTGCTTGGGTTGTAGTGTTGCTTTCAGTAATGTGGGAGCATAGTGTATAGGCATAATAAACACCTTAAATGGTTTGTCCCAATTATTAAGTGTATAACATCCACCCTACTTTTCTAGTTTGCCACAGAAGGTGGTTCACTTAATGCTACTTTGTGATTAGTGGTGAGATGTTTTGCTTTATATATAAATATGCATGTTATAAATTGCAGACCTATGTGATATATTAATTAATCACAGACCCATGACCCACGTCATCGGCTCACTAATCCACCCTCTTGGGATTTATGCTAGCATTCCAAATCTCTCAGCTGCTTCAGAGAACCACCATTTTAAAAATAAATCTGCTGGGGAAATACTGCTGCCATCTCCCATCAAGTGTGGCAGTGTCCCCAAATGTTGCCCCTGCCACGAGTCCAGGATGAGCAAGTTTCACTCCTGGGCCAGTTATGTCTTTTCTATAGCTTAAAGTGTCTCAGCTTTGAAAGCCTGATGTTTCATAGCTGTGGAGGGCTAGAAATAGGAGCTTTATTCCACTGGGAAGGGAGATACCCACCATTCCAAAGGAACACACTTCACTGAATTCTAGCTTTGGAAGGTCTTGAGATATCAGATTCTAAAATGCCCTGGCATTAATGTGCAGAAGAGCTATTTTATGTTGTTAATGTTTGTGTAACACCTTTGATCCTTGCCCAGTGGGATGCATGGTAACTGGAACGTGGCTTGTATTAGGAGGGATTGGAAGAAGTCCCACTGGAAACTTTAATAACTTGCCAAAATAATCTTAAAATGCTTTTTCTGCAACATGTAGCAAAAACAAAATACATGATCAGAGAGGCAGCGTAGCATTGGACTGAGAGTGGCACTGGACTGAGAGTTCTGTTTCTGGGTCTTCCACTGATCGTGGCCAGATTATGCCCTTCCTCTGTCTTGTCTGTTTAGGTCTTCAGAGCAAGGCTGTCTCATTCTGTGTTTTGTACAGCACCTTGCACAATGGGACTCTGATCCTGGTTGGCGCCTCTAGGCTCTGCTGCAGTACCACTAATAATGAATGTGAGGAGAAGTGTAAAGGTTTTACTAACATTGTTTTTAGAATCACTGACATATCTTGCTCTGCCTTTGCCAGTGGCGAGTAATGTGACCATCTTAAACTCTTGATAGTATAGTATAAATGTTTTATCACCTACCACATTTGTAGATATAACACAAAATTCTCTGTAGAAAATATAATACTTGCATATAGCCCCTTCCATCTTTGAATCTCTAAACATTTTTGACAAATGTTATTCTCTCAACGCAAGTGGCCCAACCCCATTGCTTGGTGTAGGCTGGTGGGGCTCTCCCTCCGCATCCTCGTCTGAGGGAGTCCATGCCTGCTTACAGTTTGGAGCCTTCTCCAAGCAAAGGGAAAAGCTGGGGAGTTAGTGGTTCTCAGTCTCTGGGGCTCAGGTGGGGGTGAGCGCCACGCGCAGTCTCTGGGGCTCAGGTGGGGGTGACTGAGGAGCGCAGACCTCCTGGCCAAAGGAGGGGGAGTACTGTCACCCCAGGGGTGGGATGGCAGGGGGAACACAGGCCCGCCCAACTCCACCCTGTCCCAGGCCATGGCCCTAACAGTAGCGGAGTGGTCCGCCCCGGCTCAGCGGGGATCCGCCCGCAACATGCTGACCTTGTTTCAGGCTCGTGCTCAACCAGACTGTTGTCTGGTTTCCCTGGGCTGCTTCCCACTCTCCCCCTCGGGTGTACATGTGTCCAGGGGTCGTCCTCAGTTTCCCTGGATACACCGCCGAGGGTAGTGGTAGCAGGTCCTCAGGTTGGCAGTGTCAGAGCTCTCTGGAAGCTCAGGCTGGTCCCCGGGGCAGCAGCGGTTCTCCTTGGCGTGTCCCACTCAAGGAGCAGCTGTCTTCTTCGGCAGCTCCCTCCCAACTAAGGTACTGGGCCGGCCTTTTATACTTCCGCTTCCTGTCCTGTCCCTCTGCTTCTCTCATGCAGGGCGTGGTCCTGGCTACACCCACCACGCAGCTTGCGGCGTTCCCTCCGCATCCACGGGAGGTCACGCCTCTTCGCTACATTTAGATAAAATAAAACTAAACTGGACAAAGTGCTGTAAAATATATTGTGTGTACCAGCTGGTATGGGGCAAGGAGATGACTGAGTCTTCTTCCAGCTCTGATTTCTAGGATGTGACGAGTAGAGCCGTGAACTCTTATGTCCTGTGTTTCACTTTAAATCACCAAATTCAGGCAAATCTGCCCCATTTTGGGATGAAACCAGAGAAAATAATACGGTTTCTGTCCAGAGTCAAAAACTGGCCGAGGCTTGCTCAAAGCCAGACTCAGTTCATGAGTCTGGCCCAAGGTTTGGACTTTGTTATGAACATTTTCTACACCACTTTAGTCAGCATGCAGAGGGCATTGTTTATGTCTATAGCAATGTTGTAAAGTCTCTTGAGTCTTCATGGTGGCTAAACTGATGTAGGAGGCTCACAGGTGCTGGAGGGAATATCTTTGTGGATGGAGGGAGAGAGAGGATTTATATGAATTTTTGGAAGTAGAATGCAGCACCATCTCTGATGCTCTCTGCTATCTGGGTTGTCAGTTATTGTTTCTCATTAAGCGTTTGCTTCATTCACTGTGTTTTATTTCACTGTGTGGGAAGCTACAATGCATGATTTGCTTTATTGGCTTAGAATCATAGAATATTAGGGTTGGAAGAGACCTCAGGAGGTCATCTAGTCCAATCCCCCGCTCAAAGCAGGACCAACACCAACTAAATCATCCCAGGCAAGGCTTTGTCAAGCCAGACCTTAAAAACCTCTAAGGATGGAGATTCCACCACCTCCCTAGGTAACCCATTCCAGTGCTTCCCCACCCTCCTTGTGAAATAGTGTTTCCGAATATCCAACCTCGATCTCCCCCACTGCAATTTGAGACCATTGCTTCTTGTTCTGTCATCTGCCACCATTGAGAACAGTCTAGCTCCATCCTCTTTGGAACCTCCCTTCCGGTGGTTGAAGGCTGCTATCAAATCCCCCCTCACTCTTCTCTTCTGCAGATTATATAACCCCAGTTCTCTCAGCCTCTCCTCGTAGGTCATGTGCCCCAGCCCCGTAATAATTTTTGTTGCCCTCCGAAGCTTGATTTGCTTTATTTTGTATCTGGCTGAACCATCCTTATTCTAATACTTCAAATTCACTGGCTGTCTAACCTATTTAAATTGGGCTATGAGTTTAAATTAATAATAAGATTTATTATAAAAGAATGGAGGAAGAATTAGGGGTTAAACACAGGCTTGGGAGACAGAAGACCTGGTTTTCGTATGTAATTCTGCTACTGTCTTCCTGTGTTTTATTGGCCAAGTCACTTAACTCTTTTTGGTCTCATTTTCCCTATCAATAAAATAGGGATGATAATACTTCTGGATGTTATGAGACTTAATGCATTAATGCATGTAAAGGGCTCTGATCCTTTCAGATGGAAAGAACTAGAGGAGAATTTGCTGAAAGTGGAACTTTTTGACAAGATTCAATGAATAAGAAGTTAACAGAGTGTACATAAATTTGCAGTGTGTACCACATCGGTAATCATAAGGCAATACCATTTAATTGTATATTGACTTCCAAACACTCGGCTGAACTCATTTGACTAGGTGAAATAGCTATGTGGTAAAAACGTGCAGAAGAGACCACCCTTATTATTTTGGAAATGGACCCAAAGTGCCTTTAAATATATGGGGCCTGATTTCTCCTTTCCTTTACACCTGTTTTACATTGGTGTAAGTCCATTGACTACATTGAAATCACCCTTTATTTACATTGATATGAGAGGAAAATTGGGCCTGCTAACTTAAATTCTGCCCTTCCTTGATAGGTCACCTCTGGGTTTTTAGTCCGTCTTTTTTGGGTAGTCGTCTACAACAAGTGTATTGTCTTCTATTAAATAAATAATAAATAAAACCCTCAAGGAATATGTTACATGGGATGAGACAGTTTCCTTGGAAGTTGTGTTTGGTAACATGGTCTATAAGCTTATTGTAGTCTTGCAGTATGTAACCTGTTTGTAACGGTAAACTGAGGCAAGACCTTCTCTGTTTGCAGAAATGTAAATTTAAGCGCCATTACGGCTCTTAAGAAAACTCTTGCTTGTCTTCACTTGTGTACCCAGAAGCCTAAATGAAAAGACCTCTCTTGTAATCTGAGCAGCTGGAAAACAGTCATAATCAATGGACTCTAGCTCTGCGGGACTTTGGTAAATACACATTTTGCTTTTACTGGTGTAAACAATAGATTAGTGTGGGATTACATCTTTAGTGTTTTTTTCAACAAAGAATAATATCCAACAGTCTTTCAGCTGGCTTTATTTGTTGAAGAACCAAAGTATTTACAACATTTGTCAGTGCTCTCCAAAGCTGCCATAAGACACCGAAGCTTCAAATGCCACAAAGAAGACTTGAAGTATATACTGAAAGAGTTGTCAGGGATGTGGGCTCTCCATGAGAGTCACTTTTATTTATTTAATCTAGCAATTTCATTGTCCTCCCTTCCATCAATACTTGGCAGGACAGTCCGTCATCTCTTGGGAGTAAATTTGCTGTGTCATTCGTGGGGGCATTATTAAAAGGGGTTTAGTGAGCATTTGGTTTTGTGGGAACCTATTGTAACCACTGTTCCCTCTAAGGTGTGCGCGCGCGCACACAGATCCTAAACCCCACACACACGGCGAAACACCACCAGCACAAAAATTTGCACAGAAGAAATTTTTGGCGCACACGGCCTGTCAAAAATTAGAGGGAACATTGATTGTAACAGTTGCCTGGATGCATTAGCTTCCGATACCACGCAACTGCTAGTCATAAACCCTTTGCTCTAGTTGATTTCTCCATTAAGCCTTTTCTCTTATTGAACAGTCTCTTATGCAACTATGCAAAGATGTGAAGTACACATGACTATGAAATGAACTTTGTTCTGCTCTGTCATTTTGATATTGACAGATTTTTAAAAAACAAACACGCACCAAAATCCCCTTCGGACCAATTCTAACGCATGATCACAGCACACTTGCTAATCAGATTTTTAACTCATGTTTCGTATAGTGGTCTTCCTTCTCCCTTGCCCTTTGCCAGTTTTATATTTTATTTATATATAAAATAAAATATTACTACAAGGATCAGTTTCTGCTGGCCTCATTCCAGAGACAACAACCCTGTCTTTTTTCATCGTTGAGCAAACAGTCTGAAAGCCCCGTTATTCCTTAAATTGGATTTCAGTTCTGATCCCCTTATGTTCAGTAAACAGTGTGTTCTATTAAACATCATTGTTTTGGACTAACATGTCAGTGGAGTTTCATTTTTAAGGGCAGAAGATAGGTCTGAAAGTGTTTTAAAAATCCATCAGGGTGGTGTTGGTGTAGAATTAACCAGAAAATACTCATCTGAAAGGAGAAGTTAGGTTATTGTTAGGTTGGGAGAGCAGTTTTTGTGATTTATGCTGCCAGCTTCTTTTTTAGCTGGGGTCATTTTAAAATTAATCTGTAGTTTGTACTAAACTCTGTTAGTGCTAGGACAACTCCGTGATTGAGAATGTGAGGCTCCATTACAAGACAAGGGATCGCGATAGTAAATGACAGCCAGGAGGAAATGACCGTGCTGTCTTCGAAACCCCAATAACATTAACTTCAATTTTTCCTCCATTTCTCCAGTGACACCACCCCACTAAAATCTGGTTGGGTGGCTGTTTTCCCCCCACCTTATTTTCTCTTTTTGCGTACAGGTATCTGCTCTCTCTTATATTGATGGACACTCCTTTTATTTCACATGTTGATTTGGCAGTTTATTTCTGATTTAGATCCAGCAATTGTTAGTTATTGTAAGTGGTTTCCCTCACCCCCCAAAGGTTTTGTGAGTGTGTGTGTGTGTGTACACTGTGCAATATGTTTCTTAAGGAAATAGGTCAACAGTTTTGTAGCCAAAACTGTAAAACTACACCCTCTTGTCCTCCACTTTTTCTCCCCCATTGTCCGTGCAGCCTTTCCAGCTCAAAGAGCAAGTTTGGCACCCACATGCTAAAAAGCCCTGATTAGTTCCTAAAAGAAGCAGTAAGTTGATTGCTCACAGAGATGATGTAAGCCGTTGCTCTGGGGTACATCAGGTTGGATTTCTCATGCTTTATCTCATAAAGCCTAAATTAACAGCTGGTTTGGTTTGAGTTCTCCGGGATCTGACTAAGGGATTACGGTCCATTCTCAAGTGAGTCAATCTAGTTTAATTTATTTCAGGTCTATCAAAAAAGATCAATCAAAGCTCTTTTGAAAGTAAAGCTGTAATCGGCCTGTGTACTTAGATGTCACTGTTGTTGCAGTTGCTTTACCTCTCCAGTGGAAAAATGTTCAGACTGAAGCTAAGAGGATGTACTGTAGTGATTTTTCTTTTTCATTTCACACACAATTAGATTTTTGAAAGCTTACTTGTGTTTTTGAGAATGGTTAGTCTATGTACACTTCTAAGCAAATCTCCTCTTGTGATGATCTGAAAATGAAACTATACTTGAACTAGGAAGAAGTGTGGTGTAGTGGTTCAAGAACAGAAGTAGGAGTCAGCAATCAGGAATAGAATCCAGATTGCCATGACTTGATATGTGACCTTGGGCAACTCACTTAATGGCTGTGTGTCTGACTTTCCCCATCTGTTAAACTGGAATAAAAATACTCAGGACTGATCTGCGCACAGAGTTGTACCAGACTAAGTAGAGGTGATATTTTTTTTTTTTTTAAAACCAGTTTACTTAACCCAGTGCAACTTTGTAGGTGCATACTGTGCTTTGAGATTGAGTTAACCTGGCTTGTATCAGTGTAGCCTGAACTTCTAAATTTACAGGTACAAACTAAACTGTCTATCCTGTTTTAAATTAATGTGCCCACACAAGGGTTTGTACCATTTTAAATACGTTTTAAAACCTATTTAAGCTAAGCTGGTGCAGCTTCTATGTGTAGACAAGCCTTTAACATGGCTTATTTAAAGCTGGTAAAGTCCTTTGATGAATGGTGTTATATTGCTACTAAGAAGTTGCTCACCTGCCCAGAGTTTCTTTCTTTGTTGCACTAGAGTATTCTGCTGAAGTGGTTCACCAGATTGTAGGCATTAAATCTGATTTGAATCCGATGAACTGATTCAGGTGAATTCAGGACCATTGGGCGTTGGGTTGGGAAGGGTGAATACACAATTAGCCAGTGTTAGGCTGGTTAGTTCAGACTGTTTGCGAAACCTAATACCCACAAATTCTCATTCTTAAGAGAGTGGGAGCCACCAGCTTCCATGCCCAAATGAAGGCTTTTAAAAAACAAAATCTTGCAATATGTTCTGTGTCTCTCATAATGTTCACTGCTTTTTAGCAACAATAAGGAATCTTGATCTGCACAACAAAGTATCCTTTTTAACATTTGTGTTATGTCGTCGATCAAGCAGGACTGTATCCTGCCCTTGCAAGATGATAGATTCCTTGATGCGATAGGTCTTTTCCAGTTCTTGCTAACTTCTGAGATGTCACTCCCCTTCACCCCCTGTCTTTGGCTCTTATTAACATTTTCACCTTCACCTGGTTCACTTTAAAAAACAAAAAAAACCCAAAAAACAGTTAAAATCTTTCTTAAAGAGGCGGCAGACCTATACATTTATTACAGATTCAGCATTACCATTGCACCTCATATTCTCTGTGCCATCATATGCTGTAGACATGGCATTGCTGTGTAAACAGGCCTAGCATCATTGGGCCTAATGGAGTTCTGCCCATTTAAATCAGTAGAGAATTTGGCCCATGACTTTGCAGTGCAGTTGGCTGTAAGGTAGGCACCTTGCCGGTTCCATTCTAGCCTCTGAGCTCACCCCTCCCCCTCTACCACGTGGTAGTACCCTTGAATTCATCCCCCATGTTCTGTGTTCTTGTATCATTAACAGAAGCTTTAAAATGTGTCTTGTTCCTTTTTTTTTTAAAGTGCCAGATTAAAAAAATGCACTGTGTGTACGCGGGAAAGATCCTCCGGAGTGCCTTGCAGATAAAGGGGTTTTATTAGACAGTTGTTTTATTAAACAATATGCCACTTACTTTACTAATGTCTTAAATCTCTGTCAAAACCAAAATGGTAGAAATTTTGGAACAAAATGTTAAAATCCAGTTTCTCGCCACCATACAATGCTTTTATCCGTTGATTTTGGCCCACCTGAGTTATGCCTTCTACACAAAATAAATGTTGGTTCCTAATAACATCTGCAAAAATATATGCGGGAAAATAGGATTTCTAGTGGGGAAGCTACTGTGGAGTGACTCCCCTTGTTCCTTTTAATAAATAGCCTGTTTTAGAAAAAGGGACTTGAAACTTGTGTAACAGAATCTCTCTGCAACCGCTTGGCCATTTCATTGCAGATATTTAAAAAAAAAGAAAAAAAAAAAAAAGGGCGAGTCAGGCTGACTACATTTTGAAGACTGGTGAACATGGCTCAACACATACTGTTTAGCACATGTATTTTTCTCACTAAGACGTGTATATCATTCAGCCACACTCAGGGTTTTCAAACTGTGTGAGATGGAGTAGCATTCTTTCAGACTATTGTAGTATCGAACTCTGAAGAACAATGGCTGCATTGAGACTTACTGTAATTTTAAATTCCTCCCTTTATATCTTCTCTGCTACATCTGGATGATGAAGGTTTAAATCTTCAAGACAAACATTATTCTTAAGAGTTTGATATTAGATTGGGAATCCTTTTTACTAGTTGCCGAGTCTCTCTTTAAAATGCTGGGAGCAGCTACAGAGGCAAGTCCTGCTTCTCAGACTTTTACCCATGCATGTTTTGCAATATACCTGAGAGCATGTCAGCAATTCACACGCACCCACCCACTTCTCTACTGCTTATCCACCATAACCTGTAACTAAAGTCACTCCTTTAAAAGCCAGTGCATTAAGGAGGTCACCGTCTTTGATTCCGCTGTGTACTTGAACCTTTAATAATTCCTTTCCCCCTGTTACTCTTACTTGGGATAAAAAGAAAAAAGGAGATTCAGAGTAAATGCTAATAATTGTGCATGTAATGTAATTGGAAGTGTTTCATTGCCATGCTTGTGTAAGCTTCTTCTTCATCTTAGTGCTTGAATGTACCACTAGCTTTGCATTTAGCTTCTTTGTTGCAGCTCTTTGATTCAGGTAGGCCATATTATAAATAGGCTCGTTGCTATGGTGAAAATTGGAGTCCTTGTCTGCTGTGCATAACCTTTCTTACCTTTCTGGACAGTGGTTTTTTTGTTTGTTTGTTTTTGTTTTTTAATACACAGTGCTAGAATGGAACAGAATCTCTACTTTTGGGGGAGATGGGATTTCAAGTGGTAATTTGACTGGCGGATGGCACCTCGTAGGTGTCTTTGAGAAGTATTTGTAGATTGGAAATCCCTTCTGTGATGACTCACATTGCTGAGGAGAATGTGGATTTTTCTGTCTCTTCAGGGACAGAAAACTGGTTGTGCTCTCCCTTCCCCTTTCCCACCCCAACCAGCGATTCTAACCTTTTGTTTTCACAAGGTCGTCACATCAGACTGAGGATTCGGGTTGGTATGACAGTAAAAACTTTACTAAGAATAATGATAAAAGTTGACTACATCCCAAGCTTGCGCGTGTCCAGAAGACGAATCTTCTCAATACAGTTTAGTAGGGAAGATGAGCATCTTTATCAGTCGCTCTCTGCAAATTCCAAGGATTGCTTGAGGTTTATTTTGTTTGTTTAGGCTTTGCTGGAAGGGAGTGCTTTTCAGTGATGTTTGTTATAAATGTGGGAAACTGCTATGCCTGCCCATTAGTCCAGAACCCATTTTAGTGTGCCTCCCTTTTTTATTTTATGGATGTGCTGAATTTTTTTTAAGGGCAACTGGAAATTCAAGTGCGATTAAGGTCATGGCAGTGTATCAAGCCCAGTAAAATAAAAGGGGTGTTGCTCTCCGTTTTCTACGCTGCGCTAAGGGTTCCCAAATTGAGGTACCTAAGCTAGATGTTCCAACCATTTACTTCATATAATTAAGCAGGTGGCACAGGAGCCAATTGAGTTTGGGAGTGAGTGGTCTAGGGAGTAGTAGTTGGCTCCTTCAGTACAGTAAACACCCGCCTCCATGTACATATCCTCTATGGCAGAGGTGCTCACTTTTCCACTAAACAGGCCTCTCTGGGGAGCCTATAAAACACTTGCTCCATAATCCTTCAAGAGGGATTGCTGCTGAGCCACACAGAGCGTTGTGTCCTTTGTGGCCTACCCTCTGCAATACTTGCGCTGGCTCCCCAGCGTTCCCATTCCTTGCCAATCTGTGAATGCATTGGAGGTTAGGATTTGGGGCTATGGCTAGGCCAAAAACCGGCCCCACCCTCTTGTAAGCCACTCTTGGCGCTCTCTGTAGCTTGTGGCTTTCTGCTAAGGATTTCCTCTGGCGATCGAAATAATCCTATTCCCCACACCATCCACCTTCTTCTACCACCCAGGAATGAATCTGTTTCTAATTTGAAATGTATTTTTCCTAACCACTCTGACGTACTGGAAGGGAAAACTGCACTTTGTTCAAGTCAGTTTTCTTCATCATTGTCTGCATTAATATTTTCAGTGAGGATAACAGATCTTTAAAATGCTTTAGCTCAGATTCTGATTTAATTTACTTTAAAAAACAAAACAACAACAAAAAAACCCAACCCTAGAATTACAAGCTTCGTTGTGAAATTCTTTTTTAATTTTAATGGGAAAATCTCCTTTGTTTTCCCTCCCCCTTGCTCCCTCCAAAGTAATTTTCCCAATAGCATTAGCAACCCAAATCCGACTGCCTTTTGCAAAAGAGGTTGGATTCTGCATTCTTTGTGCACCCAGAATTTCCACATGGGTGTGATCCACCAAGAGGATTGAAGTGCAAGAAATGCAGGACTGAGCCCAGAAACCAGAGAGCAAAACTTGACCAGTCAGTGTTTGCTGTTAAAGCTGAATGAAGTGCAAAAAAAAGTAAACACACACTGTGGAGGATAAAAAGTATAGTTAGATTTAAAGAATTCCTGCATCTTTAATAAATCTCTGGTAATGAAGATTTTTTAACCATGTGGGTTTTTTTTTGTTTTTTTATCTTGACCGTGTCCCTTTAAATGCTCAATTTATTTTGCAAACCTTCCCTCACCCACTTCTGTTAGTTCCTTCAGAGGCTTCTTTTTCTTGCTTATTTGGGAGTGGGGGGCAAGTCTTCTCTTCCCTGCTCTCCCTTTCTCTCCCCAGGCACTCAGAGAGCTTATGGATTTTGCTTTTGATTCCTCAAGAAATCTCCCAGTGCAGGTGGAATGTATACTAGAGTAGAGGTGGTTGTAAGGGCAGCTGACCGATGCAATGATGCAGTGGCATGTTGCATGTAGACCTCACAATGGGTAGGCGTCAGTATTTATTTTGCAATATTTCTGGAGGGCAACCTCATTGGGCTAAAAAGCGTGTCTGAACAAGGGCGCTGTTGTTTGCGAGCAGCTCGCTTCAGTTGCAGGGATACAAATCCTCAAATGCCTGGCAGTCAGAACTGTATTCAGGAGTCAGAGAGGAGTCGAGGAGGCCGTGGGTATAGATCAGATGCTGCAAAAGGCCCCCTGTCTTAATTCCTGGATAAAGAGGCGTCCAAACAGCCGTCATCTCTGGGAATGCTATGGATGGTGGCACTGTCAGACTCTTGGTGGAGGGAATGGGCTGGTGGTTGAGAGGAGCAAGCAAAAACAATCCACTTTCACCCCTACCTGCGACACCCTCAGATACGGTGTTGGTTGGCCCCGGCCCAAGGTGCAGGCCTACCAGATATGGATCGCTGGGATGGCAATAAAGGAGAAATCTAGGATGAACTAAAAAATATCCAAACCCCAAACAACCTCTTAAACTTAACTGAGAAGCTTGGAAAGGGCCAGGTCATATTGCTGGAGGAGAATCTTGTGCAATCTGGCGTCTGAGTTATGACTCAGTGTAGTAGAGATGGGAAGCAGTGCCTGGCATACGTGATACTATTTTTTCCCTCGTGGATCTAAACAAAGCCACATCCCAGTATAGTAGGGGTGTGGGGGTGGAGGAGGGACAGGGTGCTGTTTGCTGTGTTGCCGGAAGTGCTGTCCTTCAGATGAGGTGTAAAACCAAGATCCTAATCAGTGGTCATTAGAGATCCCAAGACACTTGGGTGTTAGCATCAATATTCTAGCCAAAATTCTCCCTTGAGTCAATTCTGCCACACCGATGTTTCTCCCTGCAGCTTCAATTAGTTATGGCCGTCTTTGCTTCCTGTCTGAAACTGCTGTGTAGAGTTGCTGTGTAAATATTAATGAACTCCTGCATGGTTCCCCAGAGGCAGGTGCATTTCTACAGTGGGTGAATTGATCAGTGAGTTATGGCTGCACAGCCCCTCTCAAGACCAAAATCTTCGTGAGTCCTTCGGGACGTGGGTTCTATTCCCAGCTGTGCCACAGGCTTCATGTTTGATCTTAACCTTTCCCCTTTACTTTTCTCAGCTGTAAAATGGGTCTGATAATACTAGTTTATTTTCACAATGGTGTTTCAATGTTACTAAAGCCCTGGGGGATCCTTGGATGCAAAGTGCTATAAAGAGCAGAGTGTTACTAAATGTGAGAGATTACAGTATGGATGTAGGACTACCGGAGGGGCGGCACAGGAGACAATAGAAAAAGTTCCTTGCAGTCTGTTTAAACATAATATTTACATTAATTTGCTTTTAATTGTGAAATGTTTGCAAGCCTCCTGTATGTTTACATAGCACTATGCCATTCATTTTCAGATGAAGGAATTGTCAGATGTGGCAGGACTGTTCAAACCCTCTTCGGGCCTGGAAGGGAAGTTGTACCTCAGTTGGCTTTAAGAGGGGAATCAGCAGTTTGGGTTAGCAGGGGCCGGCAGTTTGGGGATGGAAGCGAGGGAGGTTAACTGGTAGGTGGGAGTCTTGCTGGCCTCCCCAGCTGTGTGAACAAGCTTGCTGAACTTCCAGAATGAGGCTTACAACAATTTCAAACCTGGGCCTGTTTTTAAGCGGGTCTGAGCTTCAGTTACTCTACATAGCTCCAATATAATATCGACCCACGCTTCTCACAACCCGGAATGATTGCAACCATTGTGGATCCACCAGCTGCATGCAGTACTGGACATAGAGCTCCAGGGTTATAGTCAGATTATGGGGAGGAGTATTTTTGATTATTCTGTTGCAGAGTTCTGTGAGTGAGGACCAGCTTGACTGGGGCTGATTGCACATCCTGGAGTGGAATTGCACACGTACGACCTGATTTTGGGCATCACCCTTGCCACTGCTAACTCCATTGACCTACTTACACCTGACTCATGTTGGTGCAAGAGGAGATTTAGCCCCGACATTTAAAACTAGACTGGATAAAGCACTCAGAGGCGCACTGCCCAAAGAGGAGCTTTTTCCTTCTCTAAATTCTGCAAGTTTCTGTTGGTGAAACTTAATTTGTGTCTGTCCTGTTAAAACTTGAAGTTTGTGACCACTTTCTTCATTCCCAGCGTACCTGCCTTCCCTGGTCAGTGCTGTGTGTCTGGGTAACTGTAGCTTTGCACATAGCTGCTTGTCTGCTTTTGGAAGTGGGTTGCTTGCTGAATGTATTGGAAAAGGTCTTGGTAAAGCACCACCAAGTAAAAATCCTCTAACCTGGCCAAATTACAATTTGGAAAGTTAATGAAATGCTAATTCACTCTGCATTTTCAACTGGCTATGGAATTCTTCACTTTCTGTCCTAAACTGTTGGGTATGGATTTTAACTTACTGGAATAAGTGTTTCTATCACACTTGGTGTATTGATGTTGGTGCTGTGTGAGAATGGGCTATCACATCAGTTAGAATGGGAAAAACGGTGGAAAGCATAAGAGATGTTTAGCAGCCGGAGGAGAGAGAGATGTGGCCAGCAGTTGCCAGTTTATAAAATGGCCACTTCAGGGCTGCAGCTGTTTTGACTCTGCCAAATATAAAGGACCAGCCCCAGAAAGGCATGCTGGGAAAAAAAATCCTCTAGGAGAACAAGTGTGCACTTGGGTAGGTCTAGTAGGGGGCCAAGGAGTCACCAAAAAAGGAGACTGCTCAAGTGGTGATTGTACCCACCATATCTCTGTCTTTTGCCTTATATATGGCTGCATCTGGTAATTCCGATGCATACGCTTTCACAGCCAGTTAACAAAGTTTGTAAATCACTTTGGGATTCCTGTCTGGATGAAAGGTGCTATATAAATGTGAGATCACTGTCAAAATGCAATCATCGCTGTAAATTAGGCAAGGGTTTTGGGTGGTTTTATTATCGCCACTGTTCCTGCCGGCAGCTCTGACCATTATCGGGGGGAATTAAATCAATCGACAGCAGCTGTAGACAGTTATGCGAGTCCAGGGCCTGAGTGGCTTAGTTAGAGAAGCATGTTAAAACTTAGAGTGAGGGCCAGGGTCTCAGGGAGTACATAAAGGGTTTCTTCTTTTTCAAGGTTGCTGCAAACAACTTTGTGTTGCTGTCCAGAGGGGTTGATTTATCCCCTGATAATGGTCTGAGTTGTTTAATTTGCCTCCCGAAAACGTGCACATGTTAAAATAAACAAACAGTTTTTATATTGTATATATTATTAAGATAGGCCATATTTGATCAGTAAGGTCCCTATTGTGTTACTGTGGGTCTCTGTGGTGGTCTATGTATGTTTTGGAACCCTGGAATTTTGCCTCTTATGGAAGGGTGCGGGGTCGGTATGGTAAGATTATTCAAAGTGTTCTGTTGAAGTTGATCATCTTGAGCAGCACAGCATTCAGTATGTCTCCTCTGGTTTTCTGCTCTTCTTGTGGCTTCAGGTTTTTTATGCATAATTAATTCATAACTTCACTCGGACTTCTGCCTGTGAAAGCATGTGACCCATAGTATCTAAATGTCTGCATCGAATTATATTCGGATGCAGGGGGAGAGTGGGGTAAAGAACGCAGGGGATACAGGCAGAGCTAATAGCTGCCTTTTTTTTTTTTTTTTTTTAAAGCCATATGGGTCAACTTCCCTTTAGCTACACGAAACGCGTGTTTCCCAATAGGCTGGAGTTTGCTTTGGAGCATGCTAAACAGAAAGGTTGATATTTATGATGGGGACCTGGAGACCTTCTCTGCACTGGACTTTTTTCTTAATTTCCCATGGCTGCTACTACTGACCTATTTAGCAGGGATGCGATTGCTGCTGAAATACTGTATCCAGTCCTGGTGTCCACAATTCAAGAAGGAAGTTGATAGATTGGAGAGGGTTCGGAGAAGAGCCATGAGAATGATTAAAGGATTAGAAAACCTGCCTTGGTGTGATAGACTCAAAGTGCTGAATCTAGTTCGCTTTAACCAGGAGAAAGTTAAGGGGTGACCTGATGGCAATCTAGAAGTTCCTACATGGGGAACAAATATTTAATAATGGGCTCTTCAGTTTAGCAGAGAAAGGTAGAACATGATCCCATGGTTGGAAGTTGAAGCTAGACAAATTGAACCTGAAAAAAAGATGTAAATTTTTAACAGTGAGAGTAACTAACCATTGGAACAGTTTACTGATGGATTTTCCATCCCTGCCAATTTTTTAATCAGGTTTGGATGCTTTTCTAAAAGATCTGCTCTGGGATTTATTTTGGGGAAGTTCTGTGGTCTGGGTTATACAGGAGGTCAGACTAGATGATCACAATAATCCCTTCTGGCCTTGGAATCTATGAAAACCAGCGGTGATAATGGTGGGAGCTGTAGAGTAAGCCAGCCACTGCTCTGAGCAGGTCTACGGTTGGGTCTGCACTCGTGATGGCCACGGTGGGAATTTTTAAGAAAAGAAGTCTAGCGTAGACACAGCCATAGGGGAGACAGAAGAGAACCTGGGTTCAAAATTAACTAGGTTACCAAAGTTGTGCTGAGTTATCTCAGCTCATTAGTTAAGGGCTGAGGAAAGATCTCATCTGTGACTTTTGGGTCGTAGATATAAAAAACAGTTTATAAGTTAGATGTGTTGTGTTTGTTAGCTTATTGTGCTAAATGGTTAATCTTTGGGGTGTTTTATCCCTTTACTTGGTTATGAAGCGTAAGGCTTTAGAAATCATTTGGCATTAAGCAGCATGACCTTCTTAAGTTCCTGAGGCTAAATTTTAAGTGTAGGCAGATCTTCCTCTCCTTCATGAACCCTGGGAATCCAGCCAGTCCCTAGATATGCTCTATAATAGAGTGGATGGCGTACAACATCTTCTAAACTCAGTTTTCCGGTGGGGCCGGGTGGGAAAGTTGGTGCTGGGAAAGAACGGGGTTGATCTCTTCCAGAAGAACTCAGGTGAAGGATTTGATTGCTGGATTCTCCCAAGAGGTTGTGGTTGGATCTTGGTAGAAATGCATTTTAAATGGAGACCATCCCTCTTGAAATGACCCCTTCCAAAGAATGGGTGTAGTGAGAGTTAACTTATATTGTAATACACCATGGAGATGAAAAGTTATCATTCCCAAATAATAATGTGTGTCATTTAGTATTATTTTAATAGGGCTTCTGATGTCATTAAGTGTATGGTATTTACTGTGGAATATTACTAGGGTGACCAGAGGTCCCGATTTTATAGGGACAGTCCCGATTTTGCAGTCTTTTTCTTATATAGGCTCCTATTACCCCCCACCCCCGTCCCAATTTTTCACATTTGTTGTCTGGTCACCCTAAATATTACACCTCGGACACATCACAGCTCTGTACACCTACGTTTTTCAGCGGTTTGAACTTTTCAGGGAGAGGAACAAACAATATCGGGTCACTTCCACTGGAGACTTGACTCGCAGCTTCGCCTGGAAGTGCTGGTTATCTGAAGTCTCATGTGTGCTCATTGCAGAGCAAGCAGGGCAGAAGGTTTAGTGCATGGTGTTAGCTTTGAAGCAAACCTTTATTTTTCTACTTCAGGGTTTCGCACAAAGTTGCACTCCCTCCTCCCGCATTTTTTTCCCCCTTGCCATCTCCCTTTCCTCTTCCAGGTTTCTTATCATCATCACTCAGGCTAGCAGCTTCTTTGAGCCTTGCAGCTAAAGTGGGCTTTGCCACAGCCAAAAAACCCAGTCCTATCCTGACATCTATCTTAGAGTCCACTGTACTGGCTCACTTGCAGCAGATTACTGATTGGTCAGACATCCCAGCTAGCGTAAATCTATGGAGGGGCTGTATATGCAGCTGCATTTAAAACTTTTATCACCACCACTGCAGGTGAAAGGCTTTCATATGCTGTGCTGGTCCAACAAAGTCTATTTTATTTATGTGCTTCCAAGCCCTTAAAAATTCTCTTAAGGTACATCAGTAGGGAGTTAATAGAAACTTTAAAACAGGAAAAATGCCCATGGGCTAAGCAGAAACTCAGTGACTGACTTGAGCATATAGCTTGTACTTGAGTTGATAGGTCATTCGTCGAGGGGGAGCTGAATGGACTGGTTTCACTGGTAGCACTTCCGCTGGGAGCTGAGTCACTAATTGGGTCTATGACTCTTCACTTAGGGAGGAGCATACGCATCCCAATGTGTATATCTTCCCATGGAAAATGCTTATAGTTCTTACTCTACTGGGTAGCTGTTTTAAGACTAACCAAGTGCATTTATCAGGGGATTGGCTCAGAATAGATTTGTATGCATATATGCTGCTATAAAGGATAATTAAATTTAGGGATGCGGAGGAGCTGGGGCATTTGTCTGTCTGCCCTTGCCCACCCCCAAAGCAGTAGCTCCACAGCAGAGGTGAAACGAAGACCGTTTTAATCTGATCCCATGTCCTATATAAGAGTAGCAGTTTTTAAAAAAGAAAATGCACCTTCTTAAAAGACTAAAACGTCTTAAGCACTAGCACAGTGTTCTACCTTGTTTCTGCTAAATGGGATTATGAGGGATTTAATGCTGTGAGAATTTTTATATGTTGAAGGCGGTGACTTTTCACTTTGTTTCTAGATGGGGAAAGTGGGTGGAACGTGACATTCTCCTCTAACTCCCACCAGATCTCTCCGTTTTGACCTGGATTTCCCCTCTGTGTGTAACAAATGCTTCTCCAGCATCTTGGATTGGCTAGAAGAGGGGAGGGAGAGATTGGGTTAGGAGTAAAAAATCCAAATGGAAGATTGGGCATTTATAAGCAAATTGTATTGATTCCTCTGTACAGAACCAACAATATTGAAAGCCGCTTGCTTTGTGGCTTTAATGCTCTTCTTGCCACATGTGCACTTTAATAAACTTAAGGGACACTGTCAATATCATTTGGGCACCAGTCCAGCAAAACACTTAAGTACCTTTCGCAAAAAGAAAAGGAGTACTTGTGGCACCTTAGAGACTAACCAATTTATTTGAGCATAAGCTTTCGTGAGCTACAGCTCACTTCATCAGATGCATACTGTGGAAAATACAGAAGATGGTTTTTATACACACAAACCATGAAAAAATGGGTGTTTATCACTACAAAAGGTTTTCTCTCCCCCCACCCTACTCTCCTGCTGGTAATAGCTTATCTAAAGTTATCACTCTCCTTACAATGTGTATGATAATCAAGGTGGGCCATTTCCAGCACAAATCCAGGGTTTAACAAGAACGTCTGAGGAACAGTGGGGGGGAAGGAATAAACAAGGGGAAATAGGTTACTTTTTATAATGACTCAACCATTCCCAGTCTCTATTCAAGCCTAAGTTAATTGTATCCAATTTGCAAATTAATTCCAATTCAGCAGTCTCTCGTTGGAGTCTGTTTTCGAAGTTTTTTTGTTGAAGGATAGTCACTTTGAGATCAGAAATCAAGTGACCAGAGAGATTGAAGTGTTCTCCGATTGGTTTTTGAATGTTGTAATTCTTGACATCTGATTTGTGTCCATTTATTCTTTTACGTAGAGACTGTCCAATTTGCCCAATGTACATGGTAGAAGGGCATTGCTGGCATATGATGGCATATATCACATTGGTGGATGTGCAGGTGAACGAGCCTTTGATAGTGTGGCTGATGTTATTAGGCCCTATGATGGTGTCCCCTGAATAGATATGTGGGCACAGTTGGCAACGGGCTTTGTTGCAAGGATAGGTTCCTGGGTTAGTGGTTCTGTTGTGTGGTATGTGGTTGCTGGTGAGTATTCGCTTCAGGTTGGGGGGCTGTCTGTAGGCAAGGACTGGCCTTTCTCCCAAGATTTGTGAGAGTGTTGGGTCATCTTTCAGGATAGGTTGTAGATCCTTAATAATGCGTTGGAGGGGTTTTAGTTGGGGGCTGAAGGTGACGGCTAGTGGCGTTCTGTTATTTTCTTTGTTAGGCCTATCCTGTAGTAGGTGACTTCTGGGAACTCTTCTGGCTCTATCAGTCTGTTTCTTCACTTCCGCAGGTGGGTATTGTAGTTGTAAGAATGTTTGATAGAGATCTTGTAGGTGTGTGTCTCTATCTGAGGGGTTGGAGCAAATGCAGTTGTATTGCAGAGCTTGGCTGTAGACGATGGATCATGTGGTGTGGTCAGGGTGCAAGCTGGAGGCATGTAGGTAGGAATAGCGGTCAGTAGGTTTCCGGTATAGGGTGGTGTTTATGTGACCATTGTTTATTAGCACTGTAGTGTCCAGGAAGTGGATCTCTTGTGTGGACTGGACCAGGCTGAGGTTGATGGTGGGATGGAAATTGTTGAAATGATGGTGGAATTCCTCAAGGGCTTCTTTTCCATGGATCCAGATGATGAAGATGTCATCAATATAGCGCAAGTAGAGTAGGGGCGTTAGGGGACGAGAGCTGAGGAAGCGTTGTTCTAAGTCAGCCATAAAAATGTTGGCATACTGTGGGGCCATGCGGGTACCCATAGCAGTGCCGCTGATTTGAAGGTATAGATTGTCTTTTTGCGAATACAGACTAACACGGCTGTTACTCTGAAACCTTAAGTACCTTTGTAATTTTAAGCATATTGAAATCGATGGGACCACTCATATACTTAAAGATACCTAGGTACTTAAGGGCGTTGCTGGATTGGAGCCTATAGGAACAAAATTTAATTTTGTTAGCTTCTGTCTGAATTATTTTGTTTTCTTCAGGTTTGAACAAACTTCTTGGCTGGAAAGATTCCCGGGCACCGTTGGGTAGTACTGTGCTTAGTGTTTGAGAACTAGGAAGTAAAATGTACTAAACATAGAAAGGGAAAGTGGGCATTCTAGCTATATGAAGTGGATAAAATAAGCAAACGGCATGAATGTTGACAAATCAGCTAGATTTTTAAAGAAGTCTTAGTAATATATGTTGTTACTAGCACCAGTGCGTATTTCTAAGTATATAATTTTTATCCTGACAGTGTCCCTTTTAAGCTGCACGTGATCCTCTGCTTACCAGAGGTTGCAATTATTATGTAAGGAAGAATAGTTTTTGAATATCATCTCCCCTTGTAGGAGATATACAGCAAGATTTCAGAGTAACAGCCGTGTTGGTCTGTATTTGCAATGAAGTCTGTATTCCGATGAAGTGAGCTGTAGCTCACGAAAGCTTATGCTCAAATAAATTGGTTAGTCTCTAAGGTGCCACAAGTACAGCAAGATTTGTTTCCACATTGGGTTTTCTCCAAGTATTGCTCTGTAGGTTCTTCCCCCCCCCGAGAATGTCAATTTTTGGCTGATTGCGTGGGTAAATCTCACTCTCCATTTCTTGTCCACCTTCCTTTGTGTCCCTTGCAAACCCAGGTCATCAGTGTGTTTACTTGATAACGTGTTCTGTGCCAAGAAATCCTGACTCCTTGTGCATTATCGCGGGGCCCGTGATGCAGTGCAGGATCATGTTCCAGGCCTAGGTCTTGTTTATCTTGGATCCTTTCTGTGCTGTGGAGCAACAGCTAGTTCTTGACTTTTCTCTCTCTCCTCTTCGGCTCCATGTTCTATGGCTTGAGATCCCTCCTCCTCTTAGCAGGTAGTGTGCCAAAGTTTGCCTCTTCTGCTTTTCCTCCCATTTTATCCAAGAATGATCAGGAGAAGAGAAAGCAGAGTTAGCATGTGAAAATCGTACTGAGAAGGCCACCAGCTCTTAACTTCCATCATAGCTTCTAAAGTGTATCTTTTTGTTGCTGACCATGTTGAAAAGGTAGAAACAATCTTAAGCCTTTGTTCCATTTCTACCAGATGGTAAATAACACAGTCTCTGTGGAAACGGAACTCCCTTTATCGGTTATTCGCAATTATCATTCAGACATGATGTTGGCTAAAAACGCCTCATGTCTGGAGTATCATTGTGCATTTCAAGGGTGTTCTCTCTGTTTAGTTTTGCTTTCCGAGTATTATTTACCCTGTAATACAGATGTGGGGAGCTGTTCCTGCTTCCAGTGAATTCAATAATGAAATTCCCACTGAGTTTTCTGAGTGAGATCGGGCCCCATGTCTAGAGAGGCAGGATTAGAGCTAAGTAAGAGTAAATACAGTACAGTAAAATCAGAATATCCTACTTATTGCTTAATGCTGTGCATTTTGTTGTGAAGAATTTCTGTTTGAATCCCATGGCTTTTCTTCTGCTGGTGGATGCCAAGAGCTGAATTAATGGGGATGGGGAAAGGGGAAGATGAGTTGACAGGCAAAAGAGGTTTTGGTTTCCACAATGAGTCGGCCATTCGTTGCCTGCAGCAGAAAGAAATGAAAAACAGTCTCTGATTCCTTCGTGACCCTGTAGTTACAAGGACTTCAGCTGATGGATGAGGGGCTTGGTTTGGCAGACATACTCTGTTGGATCCACTTTTGACCGTATCAACCCCAGTGTCAGTGTCTAAATCTGGAATGCTGTTGAGTATTATGGGAATATAAATAAACCACGAAAAAGATCAGGAAGGGGGCAATGGCAGCAAAGAATCTGAAAAATAATGTTAAAAAAACAAACCCAAACCCATAGCTAACAATGAAAGGGAGTGGTGGGGGAGGGAGGGGGGAGGGAGATATGTTGATTTCTAAATATTTTCATTTCTGTTGTGCCTTTCTTCCCAAAGGCATAAACAGCACTTCATAATTCACCACTACTGAAATGCGGTGGGAGAACAGTACACTGGTTGGATGCCATCATAATATGTACATAGTGCTTTTCATCCAGGGATCTCAAAGCACTGCACCATGAACCCTGAGGCTGCTTTACTTTTAAGCTGGGGAATGAGGCCAGTGCAGGATGGCTTAAGGATCAGGGAACTTTGAGCCACCTTTGTGCCTCTGCTCCTGAACTGCCTTGTGGTGAAAAGTGAGGTATATAAACTTAGATCTGCCTAGATACTTACATCATCTCCTTGGTGTCCAAGCACCTCACAATAAGTAATAGGTTTATTCTGCATGACACTTCTCCGAGGTAGGGAATTGTGATCCCATTTTATAGATGGGGAACTGAGGAACATGGTAAATTAAGTGCCGTGCCCAAGATGACACAGGAAATCTGAGGCTAAACTGGGAGTTGAGTCCAGATCCCACCCTCTGTCTCAGTCCGGTGCCCTAAGCACCAAGCTGTCCTTCCAACCCTGGAAATCCTGAAGGTTTGAATTTTGTATTGACTTGAATAACTTTGCATAATAAACCCGCTTTTAGCCCACATCTGTAGTGTCTATTGACATTGTCTGAATGACTGTTTAACGGAGGACTGCGATTCACCCAGAGCCAGGAGGAGGATGGGGCTGTATGTGCAAAATGTAGGAAGTGCATTTTCATGCCCTGAAAATAAAGCTGACGAGGAAACTTTTGTATCCTGGTGTCTGTGTTGAACCTGGGTAGATATGGCCACATGGATTTTACTGTACCAGTTCCTCATGTCACTGCCCTGTTTGGATGTTTTTCTTTGTTGCTTTTTCTTTCTTTTTCCCCTCGCCCTCTCTTTTGGCCAGGATTTTAACATACATCACAGGCTGGTAGACTAAGAGCCTGGGACTTCCCCTCACCACACTCAAAGTCTTTGATCTTTTGCTTTGGAGGTAACATCAAAAGGATGGCTGAGAAAGACAGCCAGCATTGTGAAGTTCAACGTTCAAGTTAATAGCTTGACTGAAGGTTGTGCTGCATTGCTGGAGCTGAAATAAACAGAGGCAATTCAGTCACATTCCCCTGGAAATTGACCTTAATATTGTAAAAGGCCTTCATTTGCATTAGGAATTAATCCGGACCCTCGTGAAGGACAGATTTTTTTTTTTTAAATACCCCCCATGTGAGCAGCATGACATAAAGAATTCAGATGATCATTTCGATGGATGAGGTATTCAAAGTGATTCCATTCAGTGCTCCTAGCCGTTGGCTATGTCCAGATATTCATCTTTATAGCCATGTCCTGTGCTTTACGTTTACTATTTGTCATTTCTAGTTTTGCTCTGTTTCTAAAATAATTAGTCTCAATATATCAGCAAAGCATCCCTTCCCCCTTTCTGTTAATAATAAAAAACTCCAGCGACTCCCCGTCCAATTTATACAGTGTAAGGTGTGGACTTCCCCTGCTAGATTTTTTTTCCATTCCCTTTCCAACCTTATTTTAAAAGGTTTTGAGAGTTCTTGACATTTCTGTGGGTGTCTGGCTGGCTGCTCTGCCCATTTTCCATTGCCAACGTTTGCTACTTTTGGGCCCCATCCTGTTAGCTTAGCCCCTGTCCCCTTTTCTTTTTTCTTTTCTTTGCAAACTCAAAACTCCCATGGAATTTGCTGGGAATTTTGGATGTGCAAGAGATGCAAAATCAGGCTTTTGCTTCTTTGGTGTGGTATCATAGGCTGACATTATTGAGACAAGCAGGAGACTGTCCTTATAATACTAAGTAGTTGTACTGTTAATAATCTTGGGGGCCTGATTTTCACAGGTGCTGAGCATTCACAACTCCAACTGATTGCAATGGAGTGGTCGGCATTTCTGTCCAATCAGGCTCCTGGCATATTGCATTTAAAGATTTAAAACATATGTACACACACATGACTGAGATGACATTTACTGTGTATAGTGTACATGGGTATGTATGAACATGTACACGCACATTTCATGACTGATGTGATATTTACTTTCTATAGCAGAGTTTCAGACAGCTAAATGATTCCATTCAGCTTCAAGCAAATCTGTACAGGAGGGATACATCACTTATACCGAGAGCTATACAATGGTTCCCAAAGATACATTCTTCTAAGTGCTAAAATAGAGTGGTGGTGGTTGGGGAAGGGTGGCAGGAGAAGATCATGTGTTAGTTGAACTCCCATCAGAGCATTTTAGTGGCCTTCTTCAACTATTGGCAAGGGAAGACTTGACTTAAAGAACTCTTCAATCTGTAGGTACAGCCCAAAATTTACCTTCCTGAGAAGTAATAGTTTTGTTGCAGGTTTTTTTTCAAAACTGTTAGTCACTTTATTTGCTCAAGTGAGTCTGAATGAGACTCTTATTCTTTCAAGAAAAGTTCAGTTTGGGCACTAAATGGGTCAGCGGTCCAAGGACTGGGATTTACAAAGGACCTAAGGGAGTTGGGCACCAAACTCATTTTGACAATCCCCAGCCTGAAGTCATAGAATCATAGACTATCAGGGTTGGAAGAGACCTCAGGAGGTCATCTGCTCCAACCCCCTGCTCAAAGCAGGACCAATCCCCAACTAAATCATCCCAGCCAGGGCTTTGTCAAGCCGGGCTTTAAAAATCTCTAAGTTACCACCTCCCTAGGTAACTCATTGCAGTGACTCACCCCCCTCCTAGTGAAATAGTGTTTCCTAATATCCAACCTAGACCTCCGCCACTGCAACTTGAGACCATTGCTCCTTGTTCTGTCATCTGCCACCATGGAGAACAGCCTAGCTCCATCCTCTTTGGAACCCCCCTTCAGGTGGTTGAAGGCTGCTATCAAATCCCCCCTCACGCTTCTCTTCTGCAGACTAAATAACCTGTTCCCTCAGCCTCTTCTTGTAAGCCAGCCCCCTAAAAGAAGTCAGTGATCTGAAGTCAGTGTAAGTTGAGAGAATTCAGGGCCAAGTTATTAAAGGTATAGTATTTACAGGCCTAATTCTCATTGATTTCTGTGGAAATTACGTGCTTTAAATACCTTTTAAGTATCTGGCCCTCAGCAGTTCTCATTTAACACCCTGGAGGATCAGGACCATGGATGGATGACCTTGGGGTGGGGTTTATATCTATAGTCCGTTCTTACCCTTATGAAATCTATGGCAAAAAACCTGTTAAACTTCAGTGTACTTCAGCCTGGATCAGGCCCAGAATTGCCTGGCATTCTTGTCCTGGGCTTTGATGGAAAAATGCCATGAATTTCTAAACTATTGAATTTCTTCCCTATTTGTTTCATGCCTACTTGATTTTTAATGAAGAGTAAAATTAATAAGCCGTTCTGATTAAATCTGTAGATGAAAGGAAACCAAACATTTGTCGAATAATCACCTTCCCTAGAATAGTCACCCCAGCAAAACTTGCCCTGCAGTGATATTTTGGGTAGGCAGGGCAATCTCCCTTCACGCTACCATTCAGGTAACATCCTGTAAACATTATGTTGCAAACTGCAGGCTGTTGCTGGGGGAGGAAGAGGAGGGGTGATGCTAATTTTCAGTACATTAGGAACTATTGTATCATTGCATGTTGCTTAATAAGCCTGGTATTACATGTGAGTGGTAAGCTGCTTACATGGAAGCAGGCTGCACTGTAATGATCTTTTCTCCTGCCAGCCTTCCCTGTCAACCACCACGTTGACTTTAATTTATTGTCCTTTTACAGATACTGTGCAATCCAGTCAAATGATCAAAAATATGCACATGAACTCATTTTCTGCTCTCCATTCACCTAGGAGTTTGGCTTGGAAATAGAATGGGGGTTTGTTTGCATATATGTTCAAATTATTGCTATGAAAAGGGAAACCCATTGATCTTTACCTCCTCCATTTGCAATTACCCATATGTAGTTATTTCCGCCCCTGTTTTAAAATAGAGAACCTCTTGCGCTCTCCTTTTCCCCGGAGTGTATTCCCTATTTTAACCTGGAAAACGTACTGTGGATTCTTATAACATCTTATATGTTATAAGATTGGCGTCTTTGCTTTACCGGCTGTTCAGTAAATACATTGGTGTCTCTTGGATGTGCCCTCAGGCAATGAAACCTGAGGCCTGCCCACATCTTGAGTTCTTCTTTCCTGCTTGCAAAGTGCCTCTGGCTAGCAGAGCTGTCGATTTCCCCCCTGCCCCCTCTCTCCTAATAAAAAGATGTATATTTTTTCTTAAAAGGCTGAACAGCTGTAACACACCTCAAGTAGCCACAGTTTTATGAGTTTCAGATAAGGCTCGAGCTTCAAATATGTAGCTGACACCTAAGACTTAGAGAACTAGGACATTTTGTGTGGATATATATTTTAAACTCTTTTTCAGACCTGCCACGGACATGGCTTGGTTCCATGTATCAATCTGGAAGAAGCCCATGATCTATTGGAACATGACATGAGAACACAATGAGCATGTCTACACTGCAGTTAAAAGCCCAGTGGTTGGCCCCTGACCCAGGCTCGCAAGGCTTGGGTGAAGGGGCTACTTAATTGCAGTGTAGGCATTCAGACTCGGCCTGCAGTCCGGGCTCTAGGACCCTGCAAAGTGGGAGGATTCTGGGTTGCCTGAACATTACAACTGCAGTTAAACAGCCCTTTCAGCTGACATGGGCCAGCCACGGGTTTTTAATGGCAGTGTAGACATACTTTAAGAGTCTACACTGCAATGAAAGACCCACGGCATGCCCGCGTCAGCTGACTCAGGCTGAGGGCTATAAAATTTCAGTGTAGATCGGGGCGGGCAAACTACGGCCTGCAGGCCGGATCCAGCACTGACCCCCGCAGCTCCCATTGGCCAGGAATGGGGAACCGCAGCCAATGGGAGATTTGGGGGAGGTACCCGCAGGCAAGGCCAACCCTCTGCTCCCCCTCCCCCAGGGGCCACAGGGATGTGGTGCTGGCCGCTTCTGGGAGCGGAGCGGCGTGGGGCCAGGACAGGCAGGGAGCCTATCTTAGCCCTGCTGTGCACTGCTGCCACCCCGGAGCCCACACCCCAAACCCCTCCTGCACCCCTCCCGCACCCCACCCCCTGCACTGAGCCCCCTGACGCACCCCAACCCCCTGCCTTGAGCCCCGTGCCATACCCCGTGCCCGTCCTGCACCCCAACCCACTGCCCTGAGCCCCTTCCTGCACACCGCACCCCACCCACAACCTGCACGCCCTCCCGCACTCCAACCCCCTGCCCCAGCCCTACATTCATGGCCCTGCATGCAATTTCCCCACCCAGATGTGGCCCTCGGGCCAAAAAGTTTGCCCACCCGTGGTGTAGATGTTTGGAGTTCGGGCTCTGAGAAACTGCGAGGAGGGTGGGTCTGACAGGCTGGGCTCCAACCTGAGCCCAAACATGTACACTGAAATTTTGAGCCCTGCAGCCTGAGCCCCGTGAGCCTGAGCCAGCTGACCTGGGCTCTGAGACTCCGTGCTGTGAGGTTTTTTTAATCACAGTGTAGACATACTCTAAGAGTGCTCTGCATGAGAACAGAACTTCTTTATGGTGAAATATCAACTTAGCTAGAACTGGGCCAAGTAAATAAAACAAGACCAGCCCTGAACACCTGGGGCAACCGTCTGGTTTAAGCAATCTCCTTAATCTCCGTGCAGTTTGCAGTGCAATTTGGTATGACCTTTTCCTTAAAAAGCATCTCTAGGTGAGTGATCTTTTGCAGGATCTCTCTCTTGGGTGGTCGCAGAATACAGGTTTCATTGCAGTTTTCTTGGAAGGGCTTTGTGAAGATTTAAACGCTTTCATCGTGTGTAGTTTTGTTATATTGTGTAGGCTTTTGCTTTCCTTTTTAATGTGGCAGGAAGTGCTGTGTTATGTAACCATTTTAAAGAAACGCACTGTGTGGTATGTGAACTGTACAGTTTAGTTTTCTTCGTAGGAAAGGCCATGTCGGTGCATAATTCAGTGTTGCCATTTTTTGGAAACAGTAGTCTTAATACTTTGCAGTGTAGAGCACTGTTTTTGTGGGGATCTTTGCATGCTTTATAAACAGTTAAACTTCAGAACACCCTGATTGGCTAAACCCATTTTATGGATTGGTAAACTGAGGCACTAGTATATTGCTCACAAAGTCAGTGGTGGAGCTGTGCATAGAACCCATGTCTTGATTTCCATGTACTTGTTTTAACTGTTACAAACACTTGCTTCCAGAATACATGGTTTTTAGGTACTATCATGGGCTCCACTGTCTTCACTGCCTCTCTTCTCCCCCCCCCCCCCCCCAAAAAAAAAAAAAAAGTACTGCAGCTGCTAAATATTAGTCAAAACTTGCATTGCAAAGTGAGGAGTCTACCAATTGTATGAGAGGGCTGTACCCCAGGTAGCATCTGTATTATTGGAACTTCTGCATTTAACTCAGCATGAACTTGATTTGCTAACTCATTTCCTTAAAGCTTTGATACCAGTATGGTCAAATATCCCTTTCTTCCCTTTATGCTTTCTGGTTATTTTAAGTTGAAGTTGTTTTTCAAATCGTGCGACTATTATGTTTCCGTGTGTGTGTGTGATAATAAACATAAAAAGGCTTCACGTGTGCTTGGTGACCCAAAACCACTGTCCCTTAAATAAAAATAAAAAAGTTGTCTTGTGGGCCAACTAGTTTAAATCTCTGCACTAAATATAGCAATGAGAGCCACATTTAGGCTATTTAAAGACTTTGCAGGCTCAAGGCTGCTCTGATAACTCCTTTGTTTTTAACCTTTGGGTCCCTGGTGTTAGTGTAATAAAATGCAAATCTTGAGACGTTGGATGAGGTGGGTGGCTGAGTGGTTGAGATGTCAAGGGTGGGAGGAGGGAGGAATGCTGCATGTTTGGGGAGAATGTGGTCTAGTCCCCAGGGGCAATGAGTTGGGTGTTCTCAGCATGCTTGCTAGAGAAAAAGCATTCCTTACCTTTCCAAAATAAACCTCTTCCAGAACCACAAAAATTTGGCACATGAGGCAAAGTCCCCACAGGACATGAGCTATTGTGGAGGGTAACTGATACCCTGACTGCTTGAAAAAGGGTCTCTTCCCAGTCAGCATTTTTGATGATTGATTTTTTTTTCCCCCCTTCCTTTGGGGGAAATGTAGGACAACACATGTTGCCCTTCAACCTGCAAAGGAAAATCAACTCTTCTGTTTCTAAAGGAAGTGGGGTGTTGTGGGGGGGTGGTTTTGTTTTTAAATAATATTTCAAAGAAGTATTTTTTCCTCTGTCTTGTGTTTAGTTAAAACTGGAAAAAAATTAACAATACGTTTCACCAGTTGCGCTGTTTTGCTTTCAACCAGTTGGGATTACAAACCTTTGACTGAGCCTTTTCTAGTTGGTTTTACTTTTGGGTTTCTGTGCACTAGCACAATCTCTCATTGGGTTGCAAACCTAGCAGAGGAGTGCTTGAACCACCCCAAAATTGCATTAAATATTTCTATTATATATAATATTATGTATGAACCTTTTACAAAAAAAATCTAAATTTGGTGCATAATTTACTGCTACCTGGAAACAACCCTTTTGAGTCGTGCAATGTGATTAATTAGAATTTTCCAGAAAGTTCATGAACTCAGTGCTTTTGTATAGAGAATAACTCACTTCTGGCCATGGCTACTTTTTTTAAAAAACATGCTGAGAAAGAGTCTACTTGAATAATCTGTAATAAGGAAAAATATTTTTTAAAAATCCCTTATTTAAATTCCAGAAAAGTGTATTGCAGTATTTCTGGAGAAACATTTCGGAGTCACAAAGAGGAAACCAAAGAATTATATTTAAAGTAATATATTGGGTGGGTTGTGGGGTAGGGAGTGGGAAGGAGGGTTGAGAGGTGTCACTTCTTTTTTTCAAATAATTTGTTTCTTTTGTCATAATCGCAAATGGTGCATCTCTCCCTCTATGTAAATATATTATCCCTTTTATGAGGGCATTGGACATATGTGATGATAATGATAATGTTGGTTATTTCTTCCATAACTACTGTGATTTATCTGCTGCTTTGTCTTCATACTTTTCTTTTTCTCTGAGGTTCCTCATCCTTCCTTTGAATGATAGGTTTTTGTGTGGTTTTTTTGCTTGTATATTATGAAGGAATTTGTGGTGGTGGTGGTGGAGGGGGAGGGAAGGGTATGGGCTTCCCCTGAGTGATTTGGATTAGACATTTGTAGTCTGCTGTCAAATAACAAGTGTGTGGAGATAGTTAACCATTGTGTGAGGATTTCAGGGGAAGCAAAGCCTTCATCTTTTACTTTTCTAATGGACAATTGAGACATTCAGCTTATGTTTGAAAGGAAAATGGGTGCGAGTGGTCTTGCTGGCCTCATGGGCTAATGCTGTGGAAGGAGCAAATAGAGGGAAGGATTATTGATAGGGGAAACAACTGGTACTGAATCCTGGGAGGGAATGTTTATTTCCCTGCTCTCTAGGAGGGATTTGGAAAGCGCTGTAATCCAGGGTTAGGAGTAATTTGTTACAGCAAGATGATACTTGAGTGGCAGGAGGATTCTGGCTGAGGCAGCAAGAGTTTTAATCAGAGGAGTAGCTCCTCTCCTAGAAGGTCATTCTGACAAAAAAATTCCCCCCACCCCACAAGTTTGTTACTCAACCAGCAAAATTAACCAAGGGGACTCTTGACCCTTTTTGTGTTTTTCTAAGACTTCTACACAATCTACTTGAATCAATTTGACTTAAATCATTACAATGAGGCATATGCACAAGGATGGGAATGCAGTGGAAAGGTCTCCAGTGATGTTTAAAAAACGCCCCCAACACTCTTCCTAACCTCTCCTGTGAGATCAGAATGTTTTTGGTTTCAGTATTACCTTGGGGATGTTTTTTGCAGTCTTATGATTACATTTTCTGTGTTAAAACTTTTTTCTTTTGGCGAAGACGACAAGTTTCTGACCCTGGGGAAGGAGAGAATTTTGCAAGTTCTTGGTTTTCATGACAGTCTGAAATCCGTGGAGCCACGTATTCTGAAGTAACCCCTTGTCGCAGTGAAGACCCAATCACATATAGAAACCACAAGGGAGGCGACAGGAAATTCAGTATGAAATTTGCTGGGTTTACTACAGAGTGGCTCCCGGCAGTTCACCCAGAATTGCTACATCAACAGGAATTTTTGTGGTAGTGATACAAGTCATCATGAGTTTCACTTACCCAACAGTAGGAGAAAATGAGACTTTTTCAGTAAAAACTCCCATACATGATATTTACAATAACATGCAAACAAAAAAACCTCTTCTACAGCACCTTTATTGAAGGATCCCAAGAGTTCAATGCAATCATAGAATTAAGATGCACAGAATTAAGATGTAAGTATTAACACCTAGTTTACAGATAGCAAAACTGAGATGAAACTATCGCTCAAATTCCAGAAGTCCCAATCAGGATTGAAGCCCTCTTGCGTGGGCATTGTATAAACCCAATAAAGAAGTATTCCTTGTCCTGGATGTCTTACAGTCACTACTCTCATTGCCTTCAGGTAAAGTTATAGTGCTTAGCATTTCAGAAATTAGACCAAGGGGTTCAAACTGGTCCCTCAAAAATCCAGGCTTCTAAAATCAAGTGGCCACCTTGGAAGATGTTGGTGTATGTGATTGCATAAGGCCACACAATGTGTCCTTTGCAGAGCCAGGAATAGAGCTCAGGAGTTGCACCATGGCCATACTGATTAAAGTTATGACATGCCGTGCTTGGAAGCACATTGCAAAGCGAACCTGAGGCAAGAGGTTCCCTATATTGATCAACCCCTTCTGCTTCTCCCCCACCAGAGCAGGCAAAGCTAAGATTTCCCCACAAATAGGCAACACGTGGGAGAGTAGGTTGGGCAAATGCCTATTTCTGGTTATGGTTCCAAGTGGGGATATTAGGGCTGGAATAAACTGGTGTAGACAAAGATTAGTGTTGGTATATAAACATCGTGGGAAATAACTCTCCTGCAGCCAAGCCCTCCATGGGCATCCTGATCATTGCAAAGATCTCTTGCCATGTCTTCAGTAATAGAAACCAAAAGCAGTTTTTCTAATGCGTGTTTGGATGGTCCACCCTGTGGTGCCAGGGGGCAGATGTGTTCTACAGAGTTAAAGCAGAACCACACTGGATTGACCTTCTAGTAGAGGGTTTTGAACATAGTTCTAAAAATGATGGTTGCAAAGCCTGAAATTGGGCTACCTATTTTTAAACAGCTGTCAGCTCCTTAATATAGTTGGAAAGTTCTAATAATGTGGTCAGAGCTTCTCCTTCATCAAAGGTAGTTCAGATCATCGATGTGGTCAGTCCCACTAACCTTACCTCAAGACTTTCAGCACCCTTTTTTAAATGGGGAGGAAGGAATGTAGATTTTATGGACTATAAAACCAATTCTTGGTTTTCATGCAAACATTAGTAACAAAACCTCTGTCGCTTTTTTATTTCTTTCTTTTGGGAGATTGCCAGAGAGAGAGAGAGAGAAATGAATTTTGGGTCTGTGCATTACATTGTTCACTAAATCTCATGTTGATTGTTTTGCTCATTCAGAACATCCCTATCTACAAATAGAGCGAATGTGCTGAAATTTCAACCCTTCCACTCTGTTCTTTCTGTAATGAACACTCCATGCTTCTTTGGAACACATCATGGTGCAGAGAAGTTCTTCTAAAATAATATGTATATGACTACATTTTTTTTTTGTTTTAAAATAAGTAGAAAGCTTGATGTTTTACAGTCACTGAATTTCTTCTGTCCTCCATGATTATTTTATAGCTCAGTAAGTCACTGATATCCAAAATGCACTACTATGTTCTACAACATGACCTGTGGCAGGTTTCAAATTAAAAATAAAAGTAGTGGAACAAGGTGGGTGAGTTAATATCTTTTATTGGACCAGCTTCTGTTGGTGAGAGAGACAAGAGCTCTGGGTGGCTTGAAAGCTTGTCTCTCTCACCAGCAGAAGTTGGTGCAGTAAAAGATATTTCCACACCTACCTTGTGTCTCTAAAATACTGGGACCGACATGGCTACAATACACTGCATACAAGAAATAAAATTAGTGGCACTCTCCCAAGATCCACCTACAAATCAAGCCCCGCTTGCTTGCTAAGCAGAAGAGAGACTGTACAAATCTTCATAATCAAATCGTTTCTCAGTGCCTAGATTCTTTGATAATAAGGTGCTTTGAAAACATCTGTGGACAGACAGACTGACAGACTATTTCACAGCATCGGGAATATATGTAGAATTGAACTGCTCTCTAGAGTTGCTCTGAGATGTTGAATGAACTGCAGAAACTGTTACTGTATTTCCACATCACATGAATGTTATTCCTTTTATGATTTTTCTATTAAATTAGTTCTTGCAGGGTCTGGTTGGTCTCACTCTTGTTTCTGGAGGCCAAGTATTTACATCAGAAATCCTACCTTGCTAAATGACAACCTTGTCGCTCTCTGCAGACAGTGATTGGGCACGTTGAATTACCCATTCACCCAAGACCTTTCGTACACTAGCAAAAATTGGTCCTGTAATCTGCCCACCTACCGTGCCCCCTCCTCCTCTCCATGATGTAACTTCACTGGCACAAATGTTTATTGGAGCTCTACACTAGACAGGGGGGTAAGCATTTGAGTCCTTTCCACACTAGCGTTACTAGCAGTGTTACCATTGTTGGAGCTGCACCTCTGAGTTACAGATCTAGTTCTTGACACTGTAGACAAGGCCAGAGAGGTGACTCCCTAGGTCAGGGTTAAGACACTGTGGCAGTTTGTGCAAGATCCTACCCCTTCACAGGTGCTGCCCATGAAGTATCTGTTCTGTGGACACATTCTGTCTCCATGGTTGTTAATTCAGCACCTTCTCCGAGCATTACATTCACGTAATGTTTTTAAATGGTTAATTTTGTTCATGGATGCTTTATTTCAATAATATAAATCATTGCTTTATAATAGTGGTTTTCAACCTTTCTTCATTTGCTAAAAAAATTTCGAATGGAGGTGTGGCCCCTTTGGAAATCTTAGACATAGTCTGTGGTCCTCCAGGGGTCCGCGGACCACGCATTGAAAACCACTCTTCTATGGTAATGGCAACCTTTCACAGACCACCCCCCCAGGCATAGTCTGTGGACCCTCGGGTTCAAAACCACTGCTTTATAACAGCACCTCTCATTCTAATTTTTGTATGAGCTAATTCTTTAGGTTTATAGATTCCAAGGCCAGAAAGAACCATTGTGGTCACCGCGTCTGATCTCCTGTATAACATAGGCCACAGAACTTCCCCACAATGGTTCTTACTAAACTAGAGCATATCTTTTTTAAAAAAATCCAATATCGATTTAAAAAAAAATTCAGGGATGCAATATCCATCATAACCCTTGGTAAATTGTTCCAGTGATTAATTACCCTCATTGCTCAAAATATATAGCTCATTTTCAGTCTGAAGTTGTCTAGATTTAGCTTCCAGCCATTCAAGTTATACACTTCTCTGCTAGATTTGAGAAGCCCCATGTAGGTAGTTACACACTGAGCTCCTTGAGTCTATCACTATCAGACATGTTTTCTAACCCTTTAATCATTCTCATGGCTCTTCTCTGAACCCTCTCCAATTTATCAACATCCTTCTTGAATATGGACTCCAGAACTGGACACAGTATTTCAGCAGTGGTCACACCAGTGCCAAATACAGAGGTAAAATGACCTCCCTACTCTTGCTCAGGATTCCCCTGTTTATGTATCCCAGGATCTCTTTAGGATTGTTATTAGCGTTTAAAACTAGGCTACTTTGCTATAGAAGCGCAGAGTTTTTTCAGACTGTTTCTGCCGTATGCATTGCAGTGTGAGTTTGCCTGTGACTAGATATCATGGGAATCAATAAGATGCAGTGATACCAAGCTGGAGTGTGCTTTTTCACAGATGTGTGTAAGAAAAGCCACATACAAAGCACAGATAATAGCAGACTGAACACCAGCTGGGAGGTGGTTGCGTCTAGTGGTTATGGCAGGAGAAAGGGAGTCAGGTTTTATTCCCATCTCTGACACTGGCTCTGTGACTTTGCTCAGGTCACTTTTGCTCAAGTTTGACTTTCAGAGGTTGGGTTGACCTCAGTAGGTGCTGCCAGGACTGGGCTCCTCTGGAAATCGGGGCAGTTTCATCTGCCCTATTTCACTCTAAAATTGAAACAATATTTACTCCAATGTCTCACAAGATTATTGGAGGTTTTGAGCGAGATCCTTTGATAAGTACTTGCTGCATGTGCCCAGTTATTATTTAATCCTGTTTTCAGGCATCTCTGTTTCAGACCAGACTGAGCTATTGAATGGGTAAGTTTTCATGCTGCGAGTTACACTGGACCCTGGAAGAGCTGTATTATCATTTCAGTGGAGTTAGCACTGGCAAGAAATACTGAAACGGGCTACTTTAGGTCCCCTTCTTTGGGATCTCTTATAGTATTGGAAAGGAAAAAGGAGGAGGGGTAACTTAAACGGAAAAGAGCAGGGAAATTCAGACCCACAGGTGTTTTTGTTTAGGTGTAGCTTCAGTATCTGTCCTATGATGCACTGCTCTGCTACCACTACAAATGACTATTTGGGAATTAAGGACAGAAATTTTTGCGTGTGTACGTGAGCATGCATTATTTGTCAGTTCAGCAATATCATTATATTATCTGAACACCTTTTTGTATGTTGAATTAGCCTTGAGTTTACATCTTCATTGAATATTGCAGTGCCTTGTTTATCTTAGTATCTTCTCGCTCTCTGATATACTTGCTTTACAAAAGAGGTTTTTATAACACTTTATTTTATTCCTGGTTCTATTGTAAAATTTATTCTAGGCTATTTATTAATATGGGATTATTACTCAGGTATCATTATTACTTTAAAATTATTGTATTTCAAAATGGTTATGGTAGTTAGTAGAAGGTTCCTAACTAGAGAAGAGGGATGTGGAGGACAGAGAAACGTATTTTTGCATTTGGGACTCAATCCTTCATCCCTTGACTGCAGTGAGAATTTTTGGTGTGGAAAGAAGCAGGCCCTGTGGGAAGCAGGATCAGGTTCTTTTTGATCAATTATTATTATTTACTAGATTTCCTATGAATTTTATAGTAAATTGTGTATTGTTTGGTAAAGATGATTTGTCATAATATTGTGAAGGGAGAGGCATTTTTTGGGAAACCTAAAGCTTTCCATTGATTCCCCCATCAATTTAGTTATTTTGTAATAGATTAAAAATTGTCTTATTGGTGCCTGGGTGGAAAGAGAGCCAGAAGAAGAAGAACTGATTAACTATTGGAGCAGAAACTGAAGGGGATTTTGCTGCTGACTTAAATGGGGCCAGGAATTGGCTGCAAACTTAGGTACTTTACACACAAGAAGCAATCTCTTTTTGGCATCTGACTGCATTTCCACACAATGCAGCAATTATCTGGCTGAGCTCTTTGGCTTTCTTTGTTGTCTTATTTCTTCTTGGTTTTCTTCACACAGTGGGGTTTTTTTTTTGCTCTGGGGCAGACCCACTCTAGTGCCTACCAGTGGTGGAAACAGTACTGCAGATGTGTGGTAAAAACACACGTGTACTCTGCAGGTTTCAGAGTAACAGCCGTGTTAGTCTGTATTTGCAAAAAGAAAAGGAGTACTTGTGGCACCTTAGAGACTAACCAATTTATTTGAGCATAAGCTTTCGTGAGCTACAGCTCACTTCATCGGATGAAGCTCATCATGATGTAGCTCACGAAAGCTTATGCTCAAATAAATTGGTTAGTCTCTAAGGTGCCACAAGTACTCCTTTTCTTTTTGCGAATACAGACTAATACGGCTGTTACTCTGAAACCTGTCATATGATCACAGTGTCGGATGGGTGCTTTGAGTAATGGTTTCTAATGAACATTTCTAAGTTTGAGT
The DNA here is from genome assembly GCF_015237465.2 of Chelonia mydas. Lineage (NCBI taxonomy): Eukaryota > Metazoa > Chordata > Testudines > Cheloniidae > Chelonia > Chelonia mydas. The sequence goes on along the minus strand of NC_057853.1, from coordinate 112,465,334 downwards.
ATTGGGGGTGAGGGGTGTTAGAAGGCAGTTACCAATAGATACCCTATTTCACGTTCCCAAAAGAGGACATTGCTGGGGGGAAGGGAAGTTGGGAATGGGGGGCAGGGCCACTGCCACCCCTAGGGAGTGCAGGGCCCAGGCCTAGGGGAGTGCGGGGCACCGAGTTTCTATCTGCCAGGGGGTGCTCCACCCCGCCCCACCTCTTTGCCACCCTTTTCTGCCCCCTGTCCCCCAGCGCGCTGCGCCCTTGTTCCTCTCCCCTCCCCACGTGCGCCTCCAGATGCCGTGAAACAGCTGATCGGCGGTAGATGCCGGGAGGGAGGGAGAGGTGCTGATTGGTGCGGCCCGCCGGTAGGCAGGAGGCACTGTGGGGAGGGGGTGATTTGGAGGGGGGCTTCTCCTCCCCCCCGCCCCCTTACAAAGTGTGGGGTTCCCCAAAGCATGGTGCCTGGGGCTGTCGCTCCGATTTGCCGTACCCTAGGGATGGCTCTGGGGGTGGGCGGGGGAGATACAGCTCTTTGGCTGCTCAGCTCTGGCGGCAGCGTTGCTGTCAGCAGCAGCACAGAAGTAAGGGTGACAAGACCCTACCATGCCAGCCTTACTTCTGCTCTGCTGCAGGTGGTAGAGCTGCCTTCAGAGCTGGGTGGCCAGCCAGCAGCCGCTGCTCTCCAGCCGCCCGGCTCAAAATCACAGACGTTTGTTCAGATTTCAAAATCTGCCCGGACAGAGATCGGAGGACCAAAAAAGAGGTCATGTCTGGGGAAACCTGGGCGTATAGTAACCGGATAGCATTTTATTTTTCAAAACAAAGTCCTGGAAGAGCAGCCCCATTTAGCAGGTTGTTAATACTGCCACTGGAGACCCTAGGCCGGTGGCTTTTGTTGGGTTCCGTGGTGTACCAGACCTTCAGAATGCCAGCTGAAGTAGCAAGGTGACTTGTAAAATCTTGCTTCTATAAGACTCAAGATTTTTGTTTTTTGCACCCCTTTTACAAAAACAAATCTGGGCCGTTTGAGATATTTGCCTTTCCCCTTGTGCTAACAATTTGACAGCTTTGGTTTCTCTCAGGTATGCTAGCCTCACATGTATTTTAATCTTTGTGCAGAGGCCTGCAGCATAACAATTATTTTGCATAAGTTCTCTTGCTTAAAATGTTATTTAAAAAAAATACACACTGCTGATCCACAATTAGATCATATTATTAAACAGAGAGTAACATACTTATGCCAGGATTGCATGTTTTGAAAAATCTAAGAAGGTGGCAGGGGAGCCTGTTTCAGCAGTTTGCTTGGAAATAATTTGCACAGGTTTGTTTGAGTTAATTGGCTGAGAAGTTGAGTGTTTGTATAGGCAATTCATAATTTCCACACTGAGGCAGACAAGCAGGAGGGGAGTGTGTATTGTGTGTCTAGTGTCGTACAGGGAAGGCGAGAGTGTTAATTCTGGACTACTGATGGTGGGAATTTCCCTCCTCTTTGCCCCCCTCCGAGGAATGTAAAACCACTGTCAGAATGCTGGGAAAGTCAGGCTTGAATTTTTGTAGTCCCCGTGCAAATTAGAGGAACTGCCTGACTGAAATTTGCATTTAGGGCCGAAAGAAAAGGATTTCCTGCTATTTAGTTGCTCAAGGAAGGAAAGGATTTACCTCCTGGCTGTAATAAGATCTAATTTTCTTCTTTTAATAAGAATAACTGCACATTGCAGCAGTAGTAAACCTGTGAAAGCAATCAGTCTCTGCCCCCCTTCCCCCAAAGTTTGCATGTAAGAGCTGTGTTGTAACTCTTCCTCTGCCAAAAGAGACCTCCCTTCTACAGTTTCCAACCTAATACCTAATGTATTGTGCGCGGGTGGTGGGGGCCACGGCAATTACTTGGCATCTCGTTCCATTGTGAAAGAGAGAGTTGCTGAGGGGTGGTTGCTGCTACGTAACTCCATAGGACTGCTTGTACTCCCCCCTACAACCATCTGGATTCAGTTAGCTCTCTCGGCAGTAGGGCTGAGTCTCATTTCCTCCAACCAGTAATATTATATAGGCAGTGATTCTGTTCTGCCCTAACATAATTGAAAATTATGTGTATTGTAGACTCGTAAAAAGCTATGGCTCAGGTAGCCTGTGGAGATTGGATATGGCACACAATGAAGCTTTTATGCAAAGTAAGAATTATAAGCCACTGCATTAATGTCATATTATAGGCATGGCAGTTCTTGGACGTGGAGTCCTCGAGCCAGGCTTGTCACCTTAAACAAAACTAATATTTCATACTTTATCAACGGGGCTGGCGTTCTAAAGCCAGCCAATTACACTTTTGCGAGTGTCCCGACATTGAAACTGTCAGTTAGTTAGCTTGACACAGTGACTTGCTGAGGCCCTTTGTGTTTATCCTAGGGACAGAACATCTTGCCCTTGATGGGGCTGGAATGTAAAACTGGAGGCTTGCCACTGGCTAGACTGATGGAAGTTACTTTATTGACCACTGCACACTGCTGGTGTCTATGAGGTCTGTTTATTTTCCCCTTTGATATGCATGTAACTCCCACTGGTTTTAATGGAAGCTGCACGTGTGAGACCCTTAAGTTTGGAATTTTCTTTTTGGACTCCACTCGAATTCGCATCCAACTGTGTCCAGGAAAAGAGGCAGGTTTGGCTATCTCCTAGACTTTGTAACATGAGATTTCTTGGCATCTTCTTTGTTGGGGTGGCTTGTAGAAGGGTTTTACTGGGATTTAAACGTATAAGAGCAAAGCAGTTGTAAATTCCTCCTTGGCTCTTTCTTTCACTTAGCTTCTTCTACCTGGACATTGTAGCAATCACTGTGAAATTACTGACCCTCTTCTAGAGACTGAAGATGAAGCAGGAAAAATTAAACCTTTCACATAGGGTTGCCAATTTTCTAATCCCAGAAAACCGAACACCCTAGCATGGCCCCTTCCCTGAGGCTATGCCCTCTGCCCTGCCCCTTCCCTGAGGCCCTGTCTCCCGCTTACTACATTCCCCCTCCCTCGGTTGTTCGCTCTTCCCCACCTTCACTCACTTGCACTGGGCTGGAGCATGGGGTTGGGGTGCAGGAGGGAGTGAGGGCTCTAACTGGGGGTGTGGGTGTGGCCAGAAATGAGGGGTTCAGGGTGCAGAAGGGGACTCTGGGCAGGGGGTTGGGGTGTGGGAGGGGGTGAGGGCTGTGGCTGGGAGTTTGGGTTCTTGGGTGAGGCTGGGGATGAGGGGTTCAGGGTGCGGGAGGGGGCTGCGGGTTGAGGCAGGGGTTGGGGTGCAGGAGGGTTAGGGTTCTCTGGGGCTATGGGGATGAGGGATTTGGGGTGGGGGTGGGGCTCCAGGCTGGGGTGTGTGGCAGAGGGATTCAAGGTGTGGGAGGGGGTTCTAGGCTGGGGCAGGAGGTTGGGTCTCGGGGCTGGGATGCAGGCTTATTTTTGGCTAAGGCAGGCTTCCTGCCTGTCCTGGCACCACGGACCGCACTGCGTTCCGGAAGCGGACATCAGGTCTGGGTCCTAGGTGGAGGCATGGCAGGTGGCTCTGCGTGTGCTGTTCTCGCCTGCAGACACTGCCTGCAGACACTCCCAACCAATGGGAGTGCGGACCTGGTGCTTGGGATGGGGGCAGCGTGTGGAGTCTCGTGGCCCCCCAACCTAGCAGCCGAACCTGCTGGCCCTTTCTGGGGTGCAGCGCAGAGCCAGGACAGGTAGGGACTAGCCTGCCTGAGCTTCGCAGCACCGACAACCAGACTTTTAACGGCCCGGTCGACGGTGCTGACCGGAGCTGCCAGGGTCTGTTCCAAAACCGGACATTTAGGAACCCTACTTTCACATGGAGTTTCTTTCTGAGGGAATTTAGTGCCACTAAAAGGTTCTGAATTGATCACTGGAGACCACAGCCTTTTGTTTAGCCACATAATAGTTAACAAGTAGAAAGAGTCTAATGTGAACTTCCCCACGCTGCATGTTCAGGGCATCTGAACGTGCCCTGGGGGAGTGCTGCCTAGTGACAAAAAAGTACTCCAGTGTCCAGGCCTGCTCAGTCCTTGACCTATCTACTAAAACTGCTGACAAACTGAGTTTCTTTGTGGCTTTGTCACTCTTGTAGCAATATTTTAAATCACTCATGACCATCTGATGGCTGTCTGGTGGGCTAGGAAAAATGCCTCATTCCAATTTCTAATGGTCTAGTGCCCATTTCCCACAAACCATCAGGATACCTGGCACTTACTGCCTTTACTGCGTGTTAGCAGTGGTAGAACTAATCCCTGCCTTGCAGATGGTCATCCAGATCAGATCTGAGGCACATCAAGGGGTGCTGTGGGGGCTCTTACCTTGTGCTTGTGCCTGTTCTGTGGATATCCAGCAAACTTCAGACTCTAAGGTGACGAAACAACATCTTTCACCAGCTCTAAATGTTTAAAAATGCTGCTGAAAATTTTGGGGAGCTATTACTTGTTGTGGTCTGTCAATCCATGTATCATTATTTCTTTTAGTTGGAGTGGGTTTGTGACCTTCAGTGTAACCCCTTATGAAGGAACTGACATGCAGACCTTTAGTGCCTTGTACTTACTTTTTCTTAGACACGTTTATATGGTGATGTTACAATCACCATGTGTACAGTATCTGATAGTTTTCAAGCCTTAGTAATTGATTTGCCTGGTATTGCCGACCTCAGATGTTTAAAATCATGACTCAAACTCCCCAAAAAACAATGAGATTGGTCTTCAAAAAAAATCCTAAGACTCTTTTTTTTTTTTTTTAAATGATACGTTTTAGGTTCTTTTCGGTTGCCTTCTGCTTTTTGAATCTCTAGTCTAGGGCAGTGGTTCTCAAACTATTGTACTGGTGACCCCTTTCACGTAGCAAGCCTCTGAGTGCGACCCCCCTTATAAATTAAAAACACTTGTTTATATATTTAACACTATTATAAATTTTGGAGGCAAAGTGGGGTTTGAGGTGGAGGCTGACAGCTTGCAACTCCCGATGTTATAACCTTGCGACCCCCTGAGGAGTCCCTACCCCCAGTTTGAGAACCCATGGTCGAGGGTACAATCAGGGCACATTTTCAAGCTTTTGTCCAAAACCAGGATGGGTAGATTCTTACTCTTAAAATAACAATAACAATCATAAAAGCTGAGATTCTCTCGTAATCACTTGTCTCCGAGAGCTGGGCCTTCGCTTAAACTTCAAACACTGGGAAACTTGTGATTAAAGTGGTGAGTTGGCAACATTGCTTCTCCAAAATAATTATAGTTTTTGTTAGTGTTGGTTTTTTTTTTTTTTTTTTGGTAAAAGAAATTCTGGAAGGTTCTACTCCAATTTGCCGAAATCCCAAATGTGAAGATTAATAAAAACAAATTTTTCTTGGAACTTTAAGAACTCAAAGGGGCACAAACCACATGTTTATTTCTTTGAATTCCAAAGCTTGAAAATATGAGACTCTCCAAAAGTATATCTACACTGAATAAAAAAACCTGCAGCACTGAGTCTCTGACTCTTTGAGTTTCTTGGGCTGGAGCCCAGGCTTTGGGACCCTACCTGCTCACAAGGTCTCAGAACCTGGGCTCCAGCCTGCACCTGAACATCTACGCTGCTATTTTTAGCCCTGCATCCCAAGCCCCACGAGCCTAAGTCAGCTGACTCGGGCCAAGTCTTGTACTGCAGTGTAGACATAGCTGAAGTGATGGGAAATGATAGTGCATCTCGTGTTGACCGTCACCACAGTGCATACAGCCTTGCACCTACCAGGTCTTTCACGCTAGTAAATGTTGTATGCACATACATGAAGGCATTACTATCCTGCTAAATACATGGAATGAAATAGATGCAGACACTGGATATAACAGGTGCAGCACAGAAATAGGAATAGATGTCACCTGTTAAATCAATGGGGGTTCAGTCCAGGAAAGTTCCACTACAGTATGTCCTCCAGAACTTTGTTCTGTTTGTTTTTAAATGTCTCCAAGCGATGTGGCTTTCACCACGTCCCTTGAGAAAACTATTCCACAGCCTGATCCGTCTGTCCGGCTGCATATCTCAGAGAACTGTGGGTATACTTCTTCTGCTAGTTTTTTTGGGGCCAATTTCTGCTCTCACTCAGGTGCGTGTCAGTGATTCTGGTGACTTTAATGGGAAGACACGCATGTCCTAGTGCAGAACTTGAAATCCAATCTGCTCCCAGCGAAGTCAGTGCCAAAACTCTGTTGCTTCTTGAAGTTTGGTTCAATTCTGAAAAAGAACTAAGTAAAAACAGCACATTCTTACTGAGCTTATCTACTCTTCTGTATGTTCAGAGTCCTATCTGCTGACTTCAGTGACCCACAGAATCAAGGCAGAGGACAGAGTGAGCTGTACTTATTTCTTCTTGTGTATGATCAACCAGATAGTTTAAGTTTCACTTAGAGTGCCAATCAGTTACACCTATGCAAACCCATTGAAGGAAGCGAGGTTGCAGAGGTGTCATGGAAGGCTATTAGAGAGACAAGGTGGGTGAGGTAATATCTTTTATTGGACCAACATCTGTTGGTGAGAGAGACATGCTTTTGAGCTATACAAAGCTGCTCTTCAGCTCTGGGAAAGGTGCTCAGAGTTTCACAGCTAAATACAAGATCCAACAGATAATTCAGCATAAGTAGTTAGCACATGTACTATGGGACCATTCAAGGTGAAATGGCCCGTTAACAACACTGTAAATCATAGGACAGAAAAGTTAGGTTAGTGGGTTACAATGGATGTAATAAGCCATAAATCCAGTATCTTTATTAAAACCATGATTTTTAATGTCTAGCAAAGTTATGAATTTAAGCTCCCAGGCTCGCCTTTTAAAAGTGTTCTGCAGGTTTCCGATGAGGATTGATAGATCAGATGTAGAGTGATCACTTTGTGAAAAGTCTTCACTCACAGGAGATGTGGTGTTTTTGTCTTTTATCATTTTCCTGTGTGAGTTCAGTCGAGAGCATAGTGATTGTCTGGTTTCAACCACTTAGTTGCAATTGGGGCATTCACTGCACTGGATGATGTACACCAGATGTTGTGATAGGAATGTGTAGGAATCATGGATTTTGAAAGGTGTGCTATGGAGGGTGTGGATCGTTGCAGCAGTGGAAATATGTCTACAGATGTTTACATTGGTTTGGCAGGGTCTGGTGCCGCTTTGAGTTGGTATGGCGCTTGCTTTGAGTTGGGGGGTTGTTTGAAGGCCAGAAGAGGGGGTTCAGAAAAGCTTTCTTTCAGGATGGGGCCCCCATCAAGAATTGGGTTGTTTGATGCCCAAGAAGGAAATAATTCATTTTGACTTACAGACCCCGGGTTGAGTTTGCAAAGGTAGCACAAAATAAGCTTGTAAACTGAGAACATTTGATCTGGAAGCCACTGAGAGAAAATAAACATGGCACCTCACAGTGGTCAATACAGAGTTGCCTTTCAGAGTAGAACTGCACGGTGAGGTTTTTATGGTGCTTTGAAGACACAAAGAGCTATAGAAGTTGATTATTACTATTATTGGCATTTGCTGAATGAATTCTTACTGTGAGATGATAATATGCTGGGATTCAGGAGTTGTGTTTATTTTGGGTTGTTTTTTTTTTTTTTTAAAAGACTTGACTGTCCACCCTCCTTCCCTTCCCCCTGCCCCTCTCAGTTTCTCAGCTATTTTATTTCTGTGTGTGTTTTTTCTTCTTCCAGATCTGATGTTAATAAACTCATTCAAGATAACATTGTCTTTTCAATTTGCTTTATTTCCTTATTCTGCTGTTTCAAAATGCTGCTGTATGAAATGAAATGAATGAAAATGTTAGTGTTCTGGGCCAGTTTTGTTTCACATAACCATACAAAGGTACCTGCCGTCTCTTTGTTTTTCGTTTCAGTTCCTTGCATATGTTTTAAGTTATATCTTTTTGCCCATGTTAGCTAGGATTTGTTGTTTTATTTGGTCTTTCTTTTCTGAACTCATTTTTTCTTTTCCCATTTTTGTTTTCTCCCATCCAGTATCTCCAGATGAAATGGCCACTGCTTGATGTTCAGGCAGGGAGCCTTCAGAGTAGACAAGCCCTCAAGGATGCTAGGTCTCCATCTCCAGCACACATCGTTGTAAGTAAACTCAGAAGACATTCTTCCTTGGTTGAAAAAAAAAGACATTTGACATTAACAGCATTTGCTTGTCATCCTTTTTCTTTTAGTCAACACACAGAAAAGGGCAAGCCAAACCCAGGGTAAAGGGTGGGGAATGAGTTTTCTGTTGCTGGGCAGCACTTCAAAATATTATCCATGGCGTATAAGCTCTTGCTTTTTGGAAAAGTGAAGAAGCTAAGTGCCCCTGAAATTTACACTCTCCAAAATTATTTTGATTTTATGTAAGTCCAATCTGGTTGATTTTACAATTCTAACTTTCCAGCTGTTGAAATGAACACTGGGTTTGGGAGAATATTGAAAAATAAACCACCTCCAAGAAGCATTGTGAATTCTGGGCCTGATCTGTAGTCCTTACTCAGACAAATCTTGTGGGGGGAGTTAGTCAGGCAGAGTCTTACCCGAATAAAGTCTTGTTAGGATCAAGCTAAAAATATTTTAAAACGAACAACAGCAAAAATCTTTTGGTTTCTGGTGCATTTTCACTTAGTATAAACACTGAATGTCAGCAAATGGTATGTTTACAATTCATCTCAAGAAAAATCCAGTTCCATTGTTGAATTCTGCTACTGGAGTCAAATTTCTTCCCATACAGTAAAAGTGATGGTAATGTTACAGTGTTAAAGCCGCATGTGAGTATGTGTTTAAATAATGTCCAAAAGAAACAAATTGTTATTTGTATACTGCACTATGCAACTATGACTGCCCAAACTCTTTCACATTCACCTATATCTGGTTTTTATGAAATTTTTAGCTAATGAGCCCATCAGTTCTGAATGTTGAGCTGATAAATTAACCTCTTGAGAAGATGGCTCACAGCTTGTTAGAATATTTCTTTCAATATATTTTATCATCAGATCTCATGTTTTTGACTTTATTTTTTTTATAATTAATGGATACGTAGGTGAAATTATGCAAAAAGGAAACTGCTCATGTATTTTTGATATAGGATCTAAAGCTGATATAGTTGAGAGATCACATCAGACACTTGAAAGATATTAATTTACTTTTTTTAAAAAATGAAAATAACTTAGAAATATTTTTTTTAAAAAAATATTTGTGTCTCTTAAACCTGAAAAGTCCCAGACCCTTTGTTATGAGCGTCTTAAATAGTTTTGATAAAATGTTTTAATAACTCTTTGAATTAATAGTTTTAAAAACCGACCTGAATAAGGCAGAGCGAAATGTAGACTGTGCTGATATTTAAATGGTCAATGCCAAATTCTGGTTATTCACTTTTTAAAAGATTTTATTTTTCCCTCCTGTTGTTTGTGCTATTGCTGTACTACGATCTCAAAGAAAGACGTTTACCTCGCTACCTCTTTTATCTGGTCTACAAACAAAATTCCTCGCCTTCCTCCCCACTCCCTCACGCCAGCCTATCACCTATTTTCTAATGGTGAATAAGCCAACAAGAATCTGCCTTTTATTTAGTTGTTTATCAGTCCATCGTCAATGAGGTCATCAGAGATGAAAACATTCCTCTGGGAACTGGGTTTGATAACTCATGTGCCCTCTGCTGGCTGGCTGGTTATCGTCCTTTGCCACAGCAGAGCAAACTACAGGGCAACATGCTCATCGCTAGTCTTTCATTTTAAATTTCGCTGTGACAGACTTGTTTATTGGAGGAGGAAAGAAAGATTTTAATAGATTCTGGTGGATGATTTTTGCTATTGGATTATACGCGTTGAAGGTAGGTCAAGTGTTGCTTGTAAATAAGTTGTCACCTATTTTTACATGTGATTGCAATTTAAATGCTGAATCTAAAAATGCAGATGAAGATGGGAGGTGTAATTGAATTTCAGGTTTCACTGAAGTCTGTTACTCTTCAGAAGAATAGGCTCTGCCCTTTATAAATAACAATTTCCCTCCCTTCAGACACAGTGTGCCCCTTTCGGGAGAGCTCACAAGCGATTTGCTGGTGTCTCCCTTCCTGCAGCACCCCTACCCATTTAAATGCTGCTTCACCATATTCCTGACGCATGTGCAGATGAGGGATAGATGAGTTGACACCCCCTCAAAAAAACTGATAGATTCTAAATTCTCTTATCCCTTTTGGAAACCTTTTTCCAGGAAGCCTGAGGTGGACTCTTCTGTGGATTTTGACTGTTTATGGGGATTTTTAAGAGCTGTTTCACTCTGCGATTCAATAAAAAGTGTACTTACCATAGCAACCACTTAGGCCGTGAGGAACATATACTACCTCTGAGATGGAGACCACCTTCCAAAAGAGCCACAGCTGTCATTTGTAATGTGATCTTTTGTGTTACTTACAATGTTCTGGGGGAAAGGCGGGGGGAGAAGAAATGTGTTTTGATGGAACAAAGTTTGTGCAAGGTTTAATCTTGTTCGTTTTTAAACGCCCACCACCCCCCCCCCCCAAAAAAAAAAAAAAAAAAGAAAGCTCTGCCTTGTTACGTAAAAATGCTGTTTCCCTTCCCATGTGCGCACCCCCACACTTTCCTTCCTCACTCCAATTCCTGGTCATGCCAATAGATAAAGAATGTAGTTTTTTGTAAATGAAGGCCTTGTGACTGGTGACATACCGGGGGAGGTGGTGATGGCGGAAGATGGCTAAGTAGATGCAGATGCCAGCTGGATTGGGATGTGTCAGATTTCTTCAGTGCCACCATTTGTTGATGCTGTTGATGTACAACACACCAGGGAAGTGTTGCTAGTTTCTCTAATAATGATCCGCACTGAGTTGTGCTACAAAAATGTGATTAGTCTTTATATGGACAAGAAGAGATATTTACCTCTCAGGGTTTGTGCGCGCACACATGCAAAATAAAGATGTATCTAAAGAGTTTTCTTCCCCCACGCATACTGCTGTCTTGTACACATGCCGTGTACATGTACTGATTTTTCTCTTGAAATCCGTTGTGCTGCCTCAAAGATGTGTAATGAAAGGACTGACACTGGCAAATCACTTCCTATGTTCCTTGTATTTCTGAAATCAGGATTTGGGGCTAATCTTATAGCTGGATTACAAAGGGAGGAAAGGACTGTTTAAGCATGCTTTCTTATGAATGCTTGGCCACACGTAACACAACTCCTAATTAGGGCTACGTGCTTTACACCCTGCTTAGGTGAAACACCCATTGGCTTCATTGGGAGTTTTGCTTAATGACTCAGGACTGCAGAACAAGGCTGTATTCTAATGATTACCAGGGCTGTACTTATTTGTCTTCTGGTCTCTTTTTCAGGTTAGTTTAAGAACATGAAGTTAAGGCTACAAAAATTGAAGCAAAAGACCAGCATGAATAATTTGGTTGGATTACCTCCAGCGCTAAGGGCTGGGTTAATACTGCTTTTCATGGTGCTTGAGGGGGTCTCCAAAACCTCTGAGAATGTCAGCTAGAACACGGGTTCTCAGGACAAATTTTTTGGTGGCCTCAGAGTGTGGCCACCAACTCTTGCTGGTGGCCGCTCTCACACTTTCCCCTAAAATACTTAATTAGCTTTAGGAAAAACAAATAGTTATGCACATAGACACATCCAAATCATTGTAATTTATTTATTGTTAGCTAGTAAGTCTGTTGTGAAAAGTGATATTAACAAACATGCAAGTATCACTTTTCACAGCAGACTGACTCAGCCCTGTCAACCCAGAGGACAAATTAAGTCCCGAATGGAGGAGTCGGAGGTGGCAGCAGGGGCCAGGGGCAATGGTGGGTGGGGGGCTGGGGGAGGCAGCGGGGGGCTGGAGCCTAAAGCCCCACGGCCAGAGCCTGGAGTTGGAGCCCTCAGCCAGAACCTGCTGCTCCACCACCCCAGAGCTGAGGCCTAAAGCCTGAGCCCCACTGCCCCAGGAAGGTGGGGAATTCACTGGCTGCCTTCTCCTCCAGCGTTGAACCCTAGGTGTCTCCAGAGGGGGGCAGAGCCCAACCCCTGCTGGTGGTCCCAGCAACGAACACCGAGGTGGTGCATCCAGGAGCAACAGGAAAGAGGAGGGGCCACTATTTTGCCACCCATCCCGACCCCATTACAGCTCAGCAGGCTGTGGCCACAAGAAAAGCACCGGTGGCTGCATGTGACAAATGCTGAGCTAGATACTCTCTTTATGTATTTAGTACACTTTAGAAGGTACAGCAAGAGGATCCATTTAAAATCAGTGCATTTATTTGCATTTCAGTGCCTCAGTTGTCTACTAAGGCATGGCATCTTGTTTTGGTCCAGCTGCATGTCTGTGTCCAGGGGTGAAAAGAAAACTGGAGGCGGGGGAGAAGTTCTTTTAAGAATACACTATTAAGGCTGGCAGGCCAAAATTTTGAATTCAGCCTACAAATAACATTTTTGGTTTGGGGGTACAATAGTGGGCTTTTGTTTTGTTTTTTTGTTTTGTTTTTCCCCTTGGAAACATTCAGTCTTCCAAGAACAAAGGTTTCAACATCTATCAGATCCAGATGGGCAGTTTGGATGATCCCCAACTTACAGGGGGTGTTTGTTGTCCTGGAATCATATGTGTCCATGATGCTCTGTCCCTGTGTGCCCTCGGCGTGGTGTAATTGACAAAACTGCCACTGTCCAGAAGTAGGATTCTTGTCTATGTCTAAGATGCAATAGGGCAGGCAAGTGGAGTGGAGACAAGGGTTGCTCACAGTTCTCGCAGGGAGGAAATAAAAGATCTGAACTTTAGGCCTTCTAGGTCTTGAATAATTCCCTCTATATGGTAATTTAATTAACTTTTTAAAAATTATATTTTCCTTCTTTCATTAATAATGTAAGTTGTGTAGTTCTCATTCCCTGTTTTCTGAGTAAGTATTCTGACTAAGCTATAACTACTGCAGATGATAGGGTAACATTGTGGGTTAGGGGCCTTTGACTGGATACTACCTCTGGTATTTTAGTTATACAAAAGCTTACATTTAGCTTGCTTTGTACCAGGCAAAAACATGCTGTACCAGAAACGGTGTTTTTGGTATAGTGTGTATCTTACAAAATGGTAAAAGTCTTCAAAAAATTCCCACGTTTTCTTCTGCAGGGTACACTTTTGAAGTCAATGTAAATTTTACCTTGGGGGTGGGACTATTTGGTCTGGCTTTTCTATTGTGTAACGAGCACATCCATAGAGTAGTCTGAATCCCCAAGAACAAAGAACCACAATACTGTAGTATCTTTCTAGCTATCTGAAATTTAGCTTAAGGAGGGGAAAATAGTGTTTTGAAAAAGTAATATGACAAGTGAAACTTCAGGCATTTGAAATTCTTTCTGTTCTCCATGTATTAATCATGCATAGAGAACAGTCATTATTTGTAACTTAGTCATTTTTGAGGGAATTAAACCATTTACCATATTATTTGGAGTAGGAGCCATAGGAGAAAAGCAAATAAATACAAAAAAATCCTTTGTTTTTTTAAGTGGTTTACATTTGCAAAGGCCTTTTCCCCCCTTTTTTTCTTTTTAAAAGGGATTGTGAGTTTGTCTTAAGTTAGGTTTTAAAACTCAAGCACCTACATGCACCCCCAAAATATTCATGTCCAAACAAACAGTAGAGAGGACAAATGTGTCACCATTTTGCATGCACAGGTATGTATCTTTGCACATGCAGCTATTTGTAAGCAAAACATTTTGCAATCGTAGCTTAGTGTGTGTGGGCCAGAAGTCCCTAGTTATGGGTTTTAAAGCTCTCAGATTTATTTGTTTTTAATATTTTGCATAATAGTTTGTTGTAGAGTAGCTGCGTTTTCTCTGCTACAGCTTCCCAAGTTGTTTTTGGATTTGAGGCAACAGGTGTGCACGTGATGGGACTTTTCCTTCAAACTGATCTTCTTGGTACGCAGGCTGCATGTTGAAATTGTCTAGAATCCTGTGGCACTTTAGAGGGAAGGATTTGTGTGGGTTTCATTTCATTGCTTATTGACAAGAATGGCGCTTTTGGGCGTAGGCTGCGGGGGGGAAGAATAGGTTTTGTGTGTTAACAGGGGTTGCCTGTATTCCAAGATAGCAGGGTACAGTTTGGTGTTGAGTCCAAGCATGCAGTCTTTTTCAGTGGTACTGCAGTACTCTTAAGACCTTATACAAACTATTTAGAAAGTTTTAGTGAATCTCTTGCTAAACACTTTTCACCCCTTTTGTCTAACTACCCTGGCAATTATGGAACACACAAAATGATATTTAAGTAAGTACATGCCTCAAATGTGTGCAAAATCGCTCTACCCTGACTAGTCATCGTTGACTGAGATCTAGCCACAAAACTGGCTCTGATCTCTGGGAATAGTGTGGCTAAATCATTCACTGCTAATTCCTTTGATTTTTAGAGGGGACAAGTTGTCTTAAATCCCTGTTCGAATCTGAAAATTTAGCGCTCGATGAAAAACCCAAGAATAGCAGCACAGGAAGCATGAAATGGTATGGGATAAACTCCTCCTGAACACCAATATTATTGACTGTGGGCTCAGTGTAATGATTTTATATATGCTCAATAATTTAGAGTAGATTAGGGTCTTTTAATAAACGATTTATTTTTATCATTTGGTACAGTTGAGAGGTAGTTGGGATTTTTAGAATCACTTAATTCCATTGCACTATGATGTTACATGATCCCGATACCATACAAAACCTGAGTCGATGATGGGCTCTTTCCATTTTTCATCAAGCAGGCCTGTACTTGAAGGCTGAGATATTGAAAGCTGGCAATCTTTGTAATGACTGCATCTTTAGCCTTGAGTAGGGACTTAGGTGCCTAGGCAATCTGTGCCTCTGTAGGTGCCTAAATCCCTTCAAAAACCTGGCTCTTGGAGACAATGGTGCAGTCCTTAGCTGGTGGTGTCACAGCTACATTGCAGTCATGGGAGCTATGAGATTTTATACCAGATGTGGCTCTTTTCCTTTAGAGTTTTAAATTCTTTTGGGTGTTGTGATATTTTAGCAGTGAATAGATATTGGCATGCAAGATGTATAGTATTGCCAACCTCAGTTGTTCAAAAATCATGAGTCAGGCAGGTGTCAAAAGATCATGAGATTTAAAAAAAAAAAATAATACAAGCTGGGTTTTTTAAACTTGTCTTCTGGTTTCTGACCCTTTAGGGTATACTCAGATTGCAATTTTTCAAGCTTTCCTCCAGACCATTAGGGCTAGAAACTAATATATATATATTTAAATGAAAACTGAGGTTCTCACCTTACCACTTGCCTCCTGAAGCTGGGCTTCAAGAAAACTAGCAAATATCGCAAATGCCTAATAAAACGGTGAGAATTGGCAACCCTGGGTGCAGTTGTTCTTTGAGAAGGTACTGAAGTGGAGCGGTGGATGCACACGCCATGCCCACTGTTGAGTGTCATTCCTGGTGAATTACAGTGTTGCGGCTTACACTGTGCGTTGGAGTATTTCAGAGACTTGGCATTTTAGTATTTATGTCCTTGTATATCCTATTAGTGAAACTTTACAGGCCTTTTAATACATTGTGTGCTTAAACTTT
The DNA here is from genome assembly GCF_015237465.2 of Chelonia mydas. Classification (NCBI taxonomy): domain Eukaryota; kingdom Metazoa; phylum Chordata; order Testudines; family Cheloniidae; genus Chelonia; species Chelonia mydas. The sequence continues at coordinate 112,449,798 of NC_057853.1, read as the reverse complement.
GGGTGGAGGCTGAAACAAGGTTATTTAGATATCAAGCTTCTCTTTGTACCTTGTCGATAAACTGCCCAGCGTGCTCTGAACGCTAATAATAATAATAATCAGATTCTGATAGCATTTGACTGGCTAACATGGATTCAGCAAAATCATGTTGGAGTAACCATTTCCTAGCCCAGGCAGAGGCCCAGGTTAGAATGTGGTTTTGAAACCCTCTGTTCTAACATGGGTTGGCCTCTTCCACACTAGGTAGCCAAGCTATGTTAAAAATGGCTTCACGTAGAGCCAGGTTTATACTATGCTCCAGTATGCATGTTAAATCCAGTTGAAAAGGTTTGGGCCTAAGACAAAGCTTTGGTGATTCATCTGCTCTTGGACAGCAGAGTTCTCACATTGAAAAGGGGTCTTGTGTGAGACACCGGGAAGCCTCTGTCCCTGGGGCCCAGTTGTAAGGCCAGTACAGCCTCCTGGCGATCCAGTGGCAGTGCATTGGCCCAAGGTGAAGAACTATTGCAGGAATGGGGGATATTGGCTACTCAGAGGGGTGAGCCTGTCAGATGCAGATGTTGTGTAGGCAGGGTGGGAGACTTAGCAAGGCTGCTCACTGTAGGGCTCCTCCTCTCACAGACGAGTTGCGGCTGAAGTCAGTCTGAAGTTTACAGAATTAGGCATTAAATAATGCAGTCTGATTTTGAGCCAAAGTCTTCATGGTGTTTGAACGTGAGCAATGATTACAGTGTGTACCAGGAGATGTAATGGATTAGGATAAGGCAGGGTCACCATGTTTATAAGAGCTGGCAGCAGAGGCCTCTGTTTCCCACATAGCTTTCAGTGTCCAAAGCCTTCTGTTTTCTATTTAAATAAACTTTGCCTACACTGTTCAGGTGCTGTAGTAAAGAAAACAGCGAGTACTTACCTTTAGGAAGGAAGTCAGCATCACTGGACGCAGGACCACTCATTCCTTGTGGTGCTGGAGACCCAGAGGGTTGCTGTGGTGACCAATTCAGACCGTATGGCTTGGATTATCCATGTTGTTCATCAGACACTTCCCTTTTCACTCCATCCCTCCTCCCTAGCCACTCCACAGGTGCATCTGTGTACTCTTCTGAGGAAGAAACTTGTACTGCTGAATGGGTATGCAAGCAAACTTCAGGCAAAATCAGAGATACTCCCCCTGCGTCATGGGCATCAAGCAAAAATCCTCCAGAAAATACCGCTTTGGGAAAGCCTGTCGCTGATCAGAGACATAGAAGAAGATGCTGCTGGGGTGATCCATTCATAACAAACACCCAGGAGCTGGGTGCTTATCTAAACAATCCAATTCACCCAAGTTTGCAAAACTGGACTGGAAATCTCATGGGAACAGACTTGCTTGCAGTATTGAAGCACTTCTGCCTTCACTAGCAGCTGGAACCGAGAAGTAAGGGGAGAAGGGGGGAATAAATAATAATCCTAGAATCATAGAATATCAGGGTTGGAAGGGACCTCAGGAGGTCATCTAGTCCAAACCCCAACTCAAAGCAGGACCAATCCCCAATTTTTGCCCCAGATCCCTAAATGGCCCCTTCAAGGATTGAACTCACAACCCTGGGTTTAGCAGGCCAATGCTCAAACCACTGAGCATAATCTTCCATATGGCTTTCCACTGGATGATCTCAATGCACGTTGCAAGTACTGATGAATGAAGTCTTTCAACAGCACCGTGAGACAGGGAAGTATTACAACCCCCAGTATACAGATGGGAAAATAGAGGCACAGAAAGATTAAGTTACCTGGGCAAGATTATACAAGAAACCCCTGCATTGGGAATGAAACCCCGATTTCCTGACCACCAGTCATGTATGTTAGCTGCGTGAAAAAACAAAACTTTTTTCACAACAAAACAAAACAAGTTGCTTTTCAGACCTAAAAGAGATGTTTCAAGTTCTGTATGAATGTTATCTTTGGTTTTCTGAATATGTTGTGTGGGAAATCGTTTTGGATTCCCGTCACCCCTACTTTACTAAGACAAAACGGTTGCTCCACAGCAAGACACCCTGGCACAGGTTGTGTATGCTCTGTTATATCACACTGAGTAAAGGAGTTTCTGGGATGTATAATTTGATATTCATGCTTTTACCTACCATGCTTCCCGAACCTAGCATAGTGCAAACAATAGCAGTCACAAATATCCCATTTGGATGCATTATTTTCTGATCATGTGATATATAATATCATAAAGTCATTCAGAGGGTGGGGAAAGAGAGAGGGACTTTTGCAGTGACAGACAAGGTGGATGAATTTTTGCAATGTTATTTAGGCCTGGTCTCAACCTGATGGGATCTTGGAGATGGCTGGAATTTGATTCTTTCCAACCTTCTCCCTCCCACCTACCTTCAGTACAGTTTAGGTTTTCCTGGCTTCATAACTTTGTTCCTCTGCAATCCAGCACTGTAAATCAATCTGCAGGAAATTCCTAGGGAGTAATGTACCTCAGTAATGTGAACATCTCAAGTTGGCAAGACACTTATAACATATTCGGTCATTCCTTTTTCACAACTGGTACTGTGGAAACTTGCCTTTTCCTCTTGTTATGTCCTTGATTCAAGAAAGCGTTGACATGGTTAAGTGCCACGCTGTTCAGGAAAGCATTTAAGCAGGGGCCATCTGACTTGATACTCATGTAAAATTAAACCCATTTCCTGGGAAGTTGGTTATGGAATCTCCTTATCTCTAGGTATACTGAGGATTGGGAAGGGAATAGGAAGGGGTGGGAGAGAAGAACATGTCTTAAGTTCCTTCAGCTGGAATTCATTGCAGTGATGGCATCTTATTTCCCAAGCCATTTAGAGCTCATGTACAAGCTCTTATTGTGTATTCGGGGAATTACATTCTTACATCACTCATCCATAACTAAGAAATGGATGAAAGATCAATCTTCTCCTCCCCTAACTGAAAGGATAAGATGTATGGTGGAAGATACACCATGGCTTTTTGCTTGTGATCTTTATTTTAAAAAAGAAAGCCAACCCCCTACACTAGTGCAATGTCCCAGGTCTTGAACTGCAGCCTGGCCTCCACCCACTGTCTTCTGAAATCTGTTGAGCCAAGGAGCTAGTAGGACGATAGCCTCAGCCAAGGCTCACCCACAGGCACCCTGATTGGATGATGATCTGGCTCCAGTGATTGGTCCAATCATGGCATTTAAGCCGGAAGAAGGCATAGGAAGTGTATCTGAACAACACGGTGATTTCCTGTGGTGCCTGCATTGGATCCTGCTTGTGCCTGTCTCCTGCACCCAACTCTGCTCCTGATTCCTGCTCTGCTCCACTTCTGGCTCCTGCCTTTGCTCCAGTTCTCACCGTGCTCCAGCTCCCTGCTTGATCCTTGCTTCTCCTCCAATTATACCTCTCCTCCTCCTTACACCTTGCCTCCAGCTACCAGTCCTGGCTCCCACTCTGGCCTCCGACTTCTCATCCTGGCTCTAGCATTTGGTATCTGACCTCTGCTCTGACCCTCAGCTTTGATTCCTGGTTCTGACGCTGGCTTGACTTCTAGCTCTGGTAATAGGCAGTTGACTCTGGTGCTGACCCTTGACTTCGTTCCTCAACCTGGATGTCTGCTCTGCCCACTAGGCATGATTCCTGCTCTGACTACTGGGCCAGACTGCCTACATCCTGGTCCATAACAGCTAGTAGCGCTCATCACTTCCATATCAGTACTGTAAGCAGTGATGCTTCGGACCATTCCTGCAGAATGCTATAAAGCTGTTTGACCAAGGGATTAAGGCCAGAGCAAATGCGAGAGGTGTGAGAACCACAAAAGTCCATGTAATTTTGAATATGATCCAGCAGCCAAGAAGTCTATCCCAAAACCCATATATTTGAAAAATAAAAAGTCACAAAGCATAAGATTTTGAAGGACCTTCTTCCGTTGTTAGGGTTTGGAAGAGCTTTGCTGCTACTCACTTGGAGATTTGGGATGGTCATAGGGAGGCATGCATGGGACGAGTAAATGATGAGAGAGGGGGCTGTGAGTCATTGACCTGAGGACTTGACCTGTATGTTGGTGGAGGAGGAAGCAGTGAAGTACTTAATGGCATATTTATAGCCCCATGTTCAGTTTTTGCTGCCTGAATTAGGCCACCTAGTTCTACATCTGGGTGATTGAATTGATACTTAGGCAACCAAATACTTCGTTTTATGTGCCTAATGACTAATCTGAGCACATTTCAACATTAGATGCCGTACCTCAGGTTGAAAATTGAGACCATAGTATCAGTTAGGGGTTTGCTAGGAAAACATTTTTGAAGCAAGTGTATTTCAAGTGACTCGGGTATGTTTCATTAGAATGGTGTATCATTAAGTTTTGATTATGATATCAATAAGTTGAGTTGATTGTTAAGTGATTGAAGATAAATTTTGGCTTCTTGTCTAGTCATCATTACATGTAATCCTGTGAATGTATTAAGGACTTGGCTTAAATAAGCAAATCACCCTACCCCAAAGAGTTTACCGTTTAAATAGAAAAGAGAGATAAAAGGTGGGCGGGAAACTGAGATGCAGAGCTGTGCAGTGACTTGCCTAGGATCACGCATCAGATCAGCGGTGAAGCTTGAAATAGAACTCTGGTCTCCTGACTTCCAGTTCAGTGTCCTATCCACTAGACCATGCTGCCCCTGTATTCTATTGTAATATGCAATCTTTGGTGGAACTAAAGATGGAAGAATGGAATGTAATAAATGTGCAAATCATCTGTCCTTCAGCATTGGTGGTCATTGTACTTGCCAGTGGCCAGCACAGAGACGCACAAAGGAAAAATGGAGCTTCGTGACATCAAAGGGTTAATAGCAGCAAGTTTGGTACAATAGCTCATTAGGCCTTAAATGTGGGCTGCAAGCTCAGAAATCTTGGTAACTTTGGACTATAGGGACAGTGAACTTTCAACCCGGGTTCAGCAATAATAAATGCCAGTTAAGTAAGGCTTCCCTTTTACAAAGAGAGGGTGGACAGATGCATTTCAATGGGCTTTAAAAGTATTGCCACTTACTGCAGCGTCTGCTGGCCGGATGCACCCGGGCATGGGAAGGCAATCAAAAGATGTACACAAAAAGGCACTTTGTGAGTGTTTAGTCAAAAGCCAGGCTGCAATCTCAGGAGGAGTTTTTGTTTGTTCAAAATATAAATGATGTGATCAAAAGTGCAATTCCTAAAATGTTCCTGGAGGCGGGTGGGGTGTGTGGGGGGGAATAAAGAGAAAAAGCAACAACTGACTCAGAAAGGGGGAAAATCTGAGGTCCTGTCTTTTGATAGTTATGGTTGCAACCCCTGGGTTCTTTAGTCTGATCTGGGCAGGCAGAGGCTTACACCTACGTGGAGTCCAATTGAGATCTATAGCAGTTCTGCCCAGGAGCAGCGATCCACTATCATGTATGTCCAGTTCCTGCTGTGATCTTTCTTTGTCCAGTTAACCCCTCTTGGAACATTTCTGCCGAAATATCGTCCTGCAGAAAAACTTAACGGTTCCTCAGATACCTGGAAAGGGATCCTACCAGGCACACGATAGCAGGTATCCTACATAGCCTACCAGGACTTGGCAAAATTTAAAACAAATCATGGATGATTTTAACATGTAAGTCAGAAATTGGTCATATTAATCAGTGAATTCTGAAATACTTGAGGAGAGACCAGTATAAGCATTTCAGTCATAAGGTTTCTAATTTTTTGATATGTCTTTCTGTCTGTGATTCAAGACATTGGAAAATGTGGAGCGTCTTTGTTGATGCAGTCCTGCAGGCCTCGCTCCAGCTAAAAAACTTGTGTGTGTGTGTGTTGTACCTCACTGCTTAGAGAGCCGAGAGACCTCCATGAAGAGAATGACAGGGTTTGATATAAACCAGCAGGACTGCATTGCTGCCTTTATCCAACAGTAAACCCTTTCACAATGCCATATGCCGCACATTCCATCGCAGCAGTGTAGGGTGTGATATAGTTAAAGCACACTCTGCAAACAGGAAACGCTGGTGACCGCTGTGTGTGCTTTTCATGTAGATAAAGTATTGGGAGCGTAACAAAAAAGAAAAGGAAAAAAAAAGCACTCAAATGCTGGAAGCAGGGGCGGGTGGGGGAGGAGAGGGCGGGAAGAGAGAGGGAGATATTGCCGGCCTAAAGGGCCAGTGGTTGTGAAAAGGCAGACAGGAAATGCAGCCAGTTGAACAGGGAGCAATAGAGAAAAGTGCTGCTTAGCTTCTTGGTTTTATTTTTGCTGCGTTAAGTGCGGTATCAGCGTTACTGTTGGGGATTAGAATGTCTTTTTTAAGTTCACTCTCCTTTTGGTTAGCATGCCAAATAAATAAATAAATAAAAATCCAAAGTCTATTGTGAAGGCATATTTATAAAAAGCAAGAACACTTTCCTCCCCGTCTTTGCCAAAATTCTATGCACATTGGTATTTTTATACATATACGTATGTTGGTTTGTTTTTTTTTTTGCAATCTGTGTGAAGAAGGTATTGCAACACCGCCCTGGAGTTGGGAAGTAAGTAGGCAGGGGAGGGTAGAGGGGAACTACGGTGCCGTGGATGGCGAGGACGTCAGATGATAAGCAGACATCGTAGCTTTAATAAAATAAATGAAGTGGAGGGCAAACTGTATTGGTGCAAGCCAGGCTTTAACGTTGCTAGCGAAAAATGACTGGCTGAGAACTGGGACATAAGGAAAATGTGAGTCCCTGGGAGTCTTGTTCACTGGACAATGTCTCAATTGTTTCTTTGATTTTCGCAGGCAGCAGGGGATATTGGGAGATTAACTGTTTACCATCCAAGCAAGCTCTGGAGGTGCTCGGAGAATGAAGACGTGGCAGAAAATAGCATTTTTTTTTTTAAACGATTAAGGGGATGTCAGTGGGTGATAGGAAAAGGTCACACTGTTCTCTGTGTGTTGTCTGCCGTTCAAATCAGGCCTTACATTTAAAAAAAAATGTAGTTTAGTTTTGTTTCTCTCCTTGCAAACTGTTGCTTTCAATCTGGAACGACCCAATAATGAGGCAGTCAGGTAGCCTTTAAAAAAGGAACAAGGGAAGGAGGGAAAGGTTGTCTTGTCTTGTTTTGTTTTTAGATTTGTTCATTGAAGGTAATTTTCAAGCCTTCAGGTCTTTGCTCTTTAGCTGGACATTTTAACGTTGACTAGATTGTTTGGAACAGGCTGAAATTTGAGAATTGGAATGTCCTTTCTTCCTTAATTAACCACGTCACCATTTTGTTTAAATGTTTAAAAGATTATCTTAGAAGAGGGCAAAAGAGATGACTCAGTCTTCTCTTCATATTTGTGCTTTATTCATTACAAAAACAAACAAAAATCTATTGCATACCAGCTCTTTCTGGGCAAGGTTCAAAAGACGTAACTGGTAACTCTTTAGTCATCAGCTTTTCAATGTGTGTTTTGTTGGGGGGTGCGGGTGACAGGGAATGGAGCAGACCAAAGTTGCTTCTTCCAAGCAAGAGGGTGGGAGGTTTATTTGCAAGCAGATAAACCTGTTTTAATAAATGTGGATCTTGCCTCAGTGGAGTGATGTTTAAATACTCCTCGGGCTAGAAGCCAACTTTCTGATGAATGCCTAGATTGGCATTAGAGATCTGGGATGTGCTGTGAGGGTGTTTTAACTTAGTAATGGATCCGCTTCTGTATCCCTGCATTCCCTGACTGCTCTGTGTGTGTGTTCTCTCTCTCTCTCTCTCACTCTCCCCCACAGCCCTCTTTCCTGCAGCCTGCCTTTCCTCCTGCTTTTAACTGTTGCTTGAATTCTGTAGCCAGCTGCAGTCTGCTTTGTCTCCTCCTTCCTGTCAGACAGGAAATAACTTCCTAAGTGAAAATTACAAACTTGTACAATAGCAAAACTCTTCAGTTCTCTCAGAAATAAGGTGTCTTCTGAAATGTTAACAAAGACTAATAAATTACAGGTGCTCTTCTCTACGACAAAAAATAAAATGTTGCTATTTTCATGGTTCAAAATTCACAGGGAGCTTGGGAGCTGCTAGCTAACAGGGCAGGGAAAAATTAGTCAAAAATAGCACCAAGCCCGAATTAACTTTACACTTTAGGTTCTTGGTTCTGTGGAGAATCTGGCCATAAGTATCCCAGTGTGGACTGCTGGATGCTGAGCACTTTTGAAAATCTGGCACCAGTTGTGGCTGCTAAACACTTGTTGGTGCTGCACTCTTTTGACAATCTCACGCCATGTGTGTTTCAGAAATAGCACCATTTTTGGATTACAAATGAATGGATGACATGGAAGCAGTTGATTTCCTGGTTAAGTGCCCGGCAAAGAGGTGGATTAAATAGTTTGCAATTAATAATTTGTGCAGTGAATTTAGTCTCTCTTCATGTTGGTTAATTGTCAGTGAACAGATCGTGACTTTCTCTAAATTAGTTTGGTTTTCATGGAATGAAATAGTTTTTCAATGAATAGTTTTTGCTCTGGAGATCATCCACCAGTAGTTCTTTGCAATCATTTGATATTTGAGCTCTTTGGCTTCCTCATGAAGGACACATGGTATGTTTCTGTTCCTTGATTGGACAAGCATAACTTTTAGAATCTGCTTCCCACTGTGATTTATCTTCCATAAACAGTCTCCAGTACTAATTTAAAATGCACTGGTTTGGCAAACATCCCTGCCACTAAACTCATTTGCTGGTATATTTGCGGAAAATGAACAGATTTTCCAATAGAATTCAATTATTAATTACTGTTTGTATTACAGTAACACATAGAGCAGGGGTCGGCATTCTTCAGCACATGGCCCATCAGGGTAATCCTCTGGTGGGCTGCGAGCCATTTCATTTACGTTGACTGTCGGCAGGCATGGCCCCCCGCAGCTCCCAGTGGCGGCGGTTTGCCGTTCCCGGCCAATGGGAGCTGCAGAAAGCAGCGGCAAGTACGTCCCTGCTGCCCACGCCTCTTCCCGCAGTTCCTGTTGGCTGGGAATGGCGAACCGCGGCCACTGGGAGCTGTGGGGGGCCATGCCGCCAGACAGTCAACGTACACCAAATATCTCACAGCCCGCCAGCAGATTTCCCTGATGCGCTGCGCGCCGAAGGTTGCCGACCCCTGACATAGAGGTTCCAGCAAGACTTAGGGTGACGTGCTGTGCACTAGACAAATTTAAAGAATGGTCCATGCCCCAAAGACTTTAATATTTTAAAGAATATTTGCTGAAGTCTCTTTTACAATATTCACCCAGTTCTAGTAGTGAATACTCTTTACACTCGACAATAGACCCATTACCAATACTAGTTGGCAGCAAGAGATTCTCCCCTCCCTCCCACTAGTCTTTGAAAATGGTTTAACTGCGGGTATAGACAAGACAAAACCATTTACAGCACCATCACAGAAAGTGTTATTGAGACACCCTCAATCTACCCCAGCAGCTAAACTGTTATCAACACCATGGAGACCTGTTGCTGGTGATCATTGTTGGTTGGTCGGTTTTGTAGTCCAAATAGGCAGCCTTAGCGTCTGCATGCAAACCAGTACTCTAGCTCAGCTGACCAAGATGAAGAGTGTTTGAAATTTTCTGCGTAAGCAAGAGTTGCCACTCAAAGTATTTCTTCTAAATAGTAAACAAATTGGCCTACAGTGTTGTACTTAGAGAAGGCCATGGATCTCTCTTATAATTGGATTTTATGGTACACGGGGCTGCCCGCGTGAATCCAGTTGACAGACTAACTAACTAACTGTGTAGCGGGCTACTGGAATTTGGCAGCCCACTGGATTAATATACAGTGTTATAAACTATATTCTTATTCCAATAGGTGGACAAGTGAATTGAATTCCTTTTGTCCTGTGAATTTACTTTGTAGTGCGAGGTTTTATGGGTCTAGCTGTTACGGGCCTGTGGCACTCTGAATATTGATGTGACATGGGGGAGGTGGTGGGATCTGATGGCATCCCATAGAGAACAGGAACTGAAAAAACAACCTAATAATAATTATTAATTGTGTTATAGTGCCTAAACGCCAACCAGTAGCAGGGTCCCATTGTGGTAGGCACTGTAGAAACAGAGAGCAGCAGATGGTTCCTGCCCAACGAGCTTATTGTCTAGAAAAGACAGACACAGGGTGGGGGCAAGGGTAAAACACAGAAGCAGAGTGAACAATGTGATATCAGCAAATGGCATGTTAGTTCACAATTTTTGGAGGGGGAGGGTGTTAGTTAGGAGGGGATCAGCTAAATGGAAAGGTAAGGGAAGAGGAGTCGGGGGAACAGGGCGGAGGGGTGGGAAGACTGTAAGAGAACAGGGCAGGTGTGAAGCAAAGCTGAAGTGAAGAGATTGTGTGAGGAGGAAAAAGTGGGAGAGCGTTGGAGCAAACAGCCAATTAATTCAAGGCTGAGAAAGTCAGACAAAAGTGCAGGAAGTTCTCCAAGCATCCAGAGGTATCTGCTTTGGCTGCTTTTGCTTCTCCTGGCTGGAGTCTGTGACCGGCTCTTCTCTGTAGTTTTCCCCGAAGGCCATGTGGAAGTGGGAGAGGAGGTATCATGTGGTCCTGAAGCCCACAATGTGTGTGTGAGGTCTCCCATGCACACCTCTGGATCCCTGGGGTCCTTGGGATGGAGGTAGCCCCTGCAGGGCCCAGTTTAAGTCCCCTCCTCTCCAAACCAGGGCAGCCGTTCCTGCTTTGGCAGCTTCTGTTTCTACTGGCGAGAGTCTCTAGCTGCTATTCTCCTGGATAGGCTCTTGGAGACTTAATTAAATGTTACGATAGCTTTCTGAAATGGTCTCTTAGGTGAGGTATGCTCCTCTTCCCCATTAGTGTCAATGGGAGTTCTGTATGAATATTCAGAAGAGAATAGACTCTTACTAGAGCGCATAAGAGAGTTTCAATAGGCGAGTGTTGTACTGGAAATCTCACACATATGCATAGAGGAAAACTGGTGGTCTCCTTTTGCTCCTAGTGTATGTTCTTCGTCCTCAAGGTAGAATGCCCATGTTGGATTTTATTTGGGTCTCCATTGCATCGTGCTCCTCTCCAAGTCTACTACTGCACAAGTACACAAAGGTGTTCTAGATAAGTGCTATTATCTCTTATACAGCACTTCATGTTTCCAACATTCTGTGCAAAACCAAAGTTTCATACCAGTCCCCAGGAGAAGAGGGAACTGGGTATTATCCTTATCTTAACGGGTGGAAAAAGCTGAGCCCTCAGAGGTGTAGTTGTTTATCCAAGCTCACACAATAAGTCAGTGGTGGCCTTTAGATTAGAACTTGGGTTTTTGTGGTACCCTGTGCCATTGTGCAATCAGCTAGACTGCAGTGTCCCTTGGAGAGAGGCCCTGTGCATTGGAAATTAGAATCCAGTCCTTATAGTTGTGCCATGAACGACATATTTGGGAAAAAATCTAGGAAAGAATTTAGGAAAGAATCCTAGAAATCCTAGGGACCTTGAAGTCTTCTAGTTTGTATTGAGGCAGGATTAAGTGTACCTAGATGAGCTTATTTTTCATGTGTGTATGTGAAATAGTTTACAAAACCCTCCTATATGCTAGAATAATCTCACACATAGAAAACTCAGGTCTGCAAAATAATGCACATACAATAGTGTCTGCCACAAAGAATCTCAAAGCACTTCAGAGGCTCAGTGTAAACATCACACTCACCCAGCATCACACTCACCCAGCACTCACCCAGCACCATCCTCTCCAGAATGGAATAGAGTAGCCCTTCTGCACCAGCAACACTAAACAGCAGCTTGTTTGGGGGAAAGCACTTTCTCAAGTTCAAGGCTCAGCACTAGTCTTAGATATGCAAAATGTAACTTCTGAAGGTGGAATTGGACCAGGATACCAGAAGAACCCAAACTCATTCTGGGATGCAGAATCACAAGCAGACTACTGCTAATGTAGACATTCCTGGGACATGCAGATTCAATTGTAGAGGGAATGCTTGAAGAAAATATTTTTCCAAAATGCACAGGAGCTAGACTGACTGATTCAACTGACTAGATTGCTTGGTACTATGGACACAAGCAAACTGTGCATTTTCATATGGTTAAATGTAAACATATACATCTACGAACAAAGAATGCAGACCACACTTTATGGACTCTATCTTGGGAAGCAGACACTCTGGAAAAAGATATTGTGGTGGATAATCAGCTGATCAGAGTGAAAAGGGATAATGCAATCCTTGGATCCATAAATAGGGGTATCTTAAGTGGGAGTAGATGTTATTTTACCTCTGTATTTGGCACTGGCGAGACCGCTGCTGAAATACTATGTCCAGTTCTGGTGTCCACAATTCAAGATGGATGTTAAGAAATTGGAGAGGGTTCAGAGAAGAATCACAAGAATGATTAGTGGATTAGAAAAACATGGCTTATAGTGATAGACTCAAGGAGCTCAGTCTATTTAGCTTAACAAAGAGAAGGTTCAGGAGTGACTTCGATTATAGTCTGTAAGAATGTCTGCAGGAAATAAATATTTAATAATGGGCTCTTCAGTCTACCAGAGAAAGGTATAGTACGATCCAATGGCTGGAGTTGAAGCTAGACAAACCAGACTGGAAATAAGGCTTACATTTTTAGCAGAGGATAATTAACCATGGGCCTTAAAAATATATCATGGAAATTTTGGTTGGGATTTTCAGCCTAAAGCGAGTGAGGTCTTTGGGCTCCTAACTCTCTTAGTCTCCTTTGAAAATCAGAGCCACAAGATACGACTTGAGTGCTGCTTTATGTACTGGATAGTATCACATTGCAGGACTGGGGTTCTCCTGGAATGCCAGTTCATCAGAAGGAAAGCACAGGGTTTAGCAGAAGCCAGCAGTGACGTAGTTATTAGGAAAATGAAACTTTGGTAGGCTTCAAATATTGATTTAAAATTATTCTGGGGATCTGACATAATGAGTAGCCTAACTGGATTAGAATACAAGAGACGGGTTCTTATTCTAACCTCTGTCACTGACTCTCTATCTGAACTTGAACTAGTCACTTATCCTCCCTGTTTGTCTGTTTCTTCTGAAAAATGGGGATAAGACTCTCTCCTCAAAGATATCGTAAGGCTGAATTAATGTTTATGGGCCAATTTTGGAGCCTGTTGCCATGGCCAAATACACAGGCTTAGTTGTAGGGGAGCTCAACACAGATCCCTTCCCTTGACTCTCCAGTTACAGTGGCAGAAAAGGAGCCCCTTCAGAGCTGGTCTCCGTGGCATGCACCCTGGGCAAGAGCTTTCAACATCCTGTGCAGCAGAACCACACTGCATCCAGGACCCTTCATTTCCACCAAGCAGGGAATGAGTTGACCCATAGCACGCTTTGTGTGGTTCTGTGTAAAGGCAAATGATAGTTTGGAGAGGTGCCACCTTTTGTGTCTGAGTCCCAGTATCCAGCCAGTAGGGTTGAACAGCAACTACTTGTTCTTTGCGAGGCCTGGCTTCAGGGCTTTCCTTTTTGTGCCATGTGCTTATTTGCAGGATACTGTACTATGAAAGCATGGCAAGGTAAAGGCACTGCAAAGTATCCAGTTACATGTTTAGCATTCTAGGTCAACAGTTGAGGGGATGTATCTCCACTCTGAACTCTTATGGCATAATGAAGTATGTAATGAAGAGTAAGGTGTGCAGAGAAGCCTTCCCCTCCTCCACTTCTCTTGTGCCAAGATAAATGTCTGATGTGAAAGCCAAGGTGCCAGAAGCCAGCTGGATTGTCAAAAGGTTCTGTCTCATTTAAAAAAATAAAATAATTGTCCTGGTGGTCAGATGTTTGTATAAAATGCAACCAAGGAAGAGATTTAACATTTCTTCGAGCAGCAGCATCTTCATTCCTTGAATATGTGGGGTTATTTTTTGTCTGATTGTTCACTTGTTTTTTCTTCTGCAAACGGGAAAAATATAATGATAGTTCCCAAGATGGGAGAAAGCATGAGTGTGTGTGTGTGTGTGTGGGGTGGCCTGCCAAGCAGAGAAACTAAGCAGACAGCCTCTGTTGCTTTTCCTCTTGCATCTCTAACTTAATTATGGGGGAGGCACGGGTGTGTGTTGTGTTTAATGTGGTCCATGCTTCCAAAATCGTGTACTCTTGTATCCTAAGGGCTGACTGCTGGCACGGGTTTCCATTAATATTTTTTTATTTACTCTCCCTGCCTGTATTATTATTGTTAGTTTTAAGACTATTTTTAAGGCTATTGCTTTTGGATCTACAGAGGCATATGTCGGAAATCATCTCAATGTCACCAGTCTTTAGTTCAACAAGAACGCTATAGAAACGAAGGGTTCTGTCATCCATCAGATTTTCTGTTCCATTTGTTGAAGATGAAAGGAGAGTGAATTTAGGGCTCACTTTATTCTTGTTCTGACAGTTATTGATCCTCTCTGGGACTTCACAGTTCGCATTCTGATCCTGTCAAGGCACAGGGAATCCCCAATTCATTATGTCTGCGCTCACTAGCGCCACTGTTGTTAAGGCTGAGTTGCCCTTTCAGTTATGAATTGTCTTTTATTTTTCAACTGTGCACCTTATGAGCTGGGTTTTTTTCTTCTTCTTTGCCTTAAGAGACTTTAATCTGGAAGCTGTTAATATTTGAGAAACAGCTGCTATATCGGGAGGCTGTAAGTGATTTCTGAGGCCTTTCTGATTTGTGCAAACTAGGAAATGGCTGAATCTTGTTGAAAAATGGTGGATGGGAAAGAGAGATGCTACAGCATTTTATTTGACAAAGTGAACTTATTGCTCATGAAGAGTACTGGAGAGTCGAGGCAGAGGCTGAGAATTCAGCCTCCTATTTTGAAATTGGAATTGCAGAATAACAGCATATTTATCTGGTGGCTTCCATCTCAAAGAAGTGTGCAGCAGCACGGAGCATTAGAGGGATCAGTGTCGGAGCTGGGAAGGTGTTGCTGTTTTCAGATTCCCATTCCATTCTTGGCATCTGCTAGCACTCTACCAAGGGTGCTAATTTAGTGTCTGTTGTGAGGGTGGCTTGGGGTGAGGGCCCCAGTCTGATGGAAAGCAGACTGTGGCCATCGTCTCATTTCACACAGCTCTCTGCCCCCGTTTCCTGATCTGTAAAATGGGGGTTGTGAGAGTATCCTTCTCGCTGATCTTGTGAAGATTTAAATCATGTCTAAAAGATGTCCTTGGATGGAAGTGTCAATAAATGTGTAATCTGTTGGCTAGGATAACAATCCCATTGGTTCTTCCTTTTGTCCAAGCCAGCTTGGGTGAAGTTAGCACAGCCGGGACTTGTTCCCATTCCTCTACCCTCTTTGATGCACCAAAGACTTCTGTCACCCTTGTTCTCCAGGATACTTTCCTTTTGGGCTGTTTAGCCTTTGGCCAGCAAAGAATGTCTTCTAGCAAACTCTTGGGCGGGAATACAATGCGCCCTTCTAAAGGAAGCAACATCCACACAGCAGCATGCCAAATTACCCTTTGGAACCCAGGGCTCATTACAGGAGGAGAGAGTCGTTTGAATGGTAAACGCAGAGTTGATCTAAATCAGTCTTCTCCAGCTTTGCTTTGCAGGAGGTTGGCAGGCACTTAAATAGGGGAGTCTCACATCTGCTTTTGTTTATCCCTTTGCTGCGGGCAAGGCTGAAAACTTAATAAATTGCATGAAACCTAAGGAAGCATGAATATAAAAAAATTTTAGATACATTACATAAGTCTGCCTACCTGTAACATTTTTATAGCGTAAATAGTACATGTGTGTTATTTCTCTAGAAAAGCACCCACAAACCCCAGCCTTACACTAAGACTCCCTTGTTCAAACATTTTGCCTGTGAGGCTACTGCTGTTCCTCAGCCTCTACTTCTAGCTTCTCCCTGATTCTAACCTCATTCTTCAGTGGTAGGAATTTAGCACAACAGCATTTTAAGATGTGATGATGATTTTTAGAAGGATATTTATAAAGTGGTTTAAAAGTATTTTGGAGCCTTATATGTGAAGGAGCAGGTGAAAGAAAAATCCTTGTAACGGTGGCAGCATGAATGTGTTGAACAAAGAATCTCTCAAATGCTTTCCTTAATATGTGTGTGTATTTACTATAACATTTTTACCATTTTTTTTTTTTTTTCAAACCAGCCGTCCTGGCCGGGGTGAGCTGGGGTGAATGAAAGGAGAGCTTGTGGGAGAGAAACAATGAACTTGAAAGACATTTCTCACCTTAAAAAGAAAAGGAGTACTTGTGGCACCTTAGAGACTAACCAATTTATTTGAGCATAAGCTTTTCGTGATGCATCCGATGAAGTGAGCTGTAGCTCACAAAAGCTTATGCTCAAATAAATTGGTTAGTCTCTAAGGTGCCACAAGTACTCCTTTTCTTTTTGCGAATACAGACTAACATGGCTGCTACTCTGAAACCTGAAATTTCTCACCTTGGAAAGAGAGATTGTAGCTTCCAGTATGTTACCATTCTTGTGTATTCCATTGTGAAAGAATTGGCAATGCGCATTAACCTTAATATAAGTGTAATATAAGAAGACAGAACCTAAGAATATGAATGTCTACAGCTAATGTTTTTTAAATAAATTCAGTACAATTGTGTGTCAGTTAATAACAGCGTGCGTGAATCAGGGGCTGCACAACGCAGTGTATTTTGAAGACCTTGAACTGTTTCTACCAGTTGAGAACTCTTAGATAGAATCTGCTTAAAATTAGCTTCATTCACTTATCAGACAATGTGGTGAACTGTAGAATGCTGGCAAAAAGAATTCTTTGACGTTCAAACAAAATTTAATTCTTCCATTTATCCTGAATTGCTGACAGTCTGACAGAGGTCAGATAGCCCGTGGTTTTTACTGATGTGTTAATACGTATGGATATGTATGTTACTTTGTGTGTGTGTGTGTGTCTCTCTCTCTCTTTGCATGTATAAGGTGATATCCATAGAAAGGTTATTATAGATGTAATTTTTACTGTGTTAGTTCTCAGCCAGGATTGGGTGTCATTGTGCTAGGCATGATATAAACATATTGGAAGACATATTCCCCATCCTAAAGCACTAAAAACAAGACTGGCATATGCAGAAATTACTATGTAATGCAGGAGGTCAGAATAGATGATCATAATGGTTCTTTGTGGTCTTAAAAACTACATGGGGGGGAAAAGTGGAAAAACAATAGGGAGGAAAAGTGGGATTCAGATACGTGAACAGAACAGGGTGACAGTGATGAATTAATGTATTTACACAGGCCTGGTATATGCACCACTTGGTGGCACCAAATAATTGAAAAGGGTTTAGGTTTTTTTTTTTTTGAGGGGTATATAAATAAATATTAGATAACACCAATTGCCCCTAAGCCTAGCCATCATTAGTACGCTGACTTCCTGTAAGCATGAGACAGCAGAACTGGGTCTTGAGGATAGCGGCCTTGCAGACTAGACCACTGAGAAAGAGTGGACTTATCACTGGAGCACCCTCTCGTGGCTGGGTGTGGCATAGCAAGTTGTCTCCTTTCCAGCACTCCCCAGCCAACAGTTGCTCCAGCCCTGCAGTTTTCCAGTCCTCCGGACAAGTCACATAAGTCCTCCCCTTCTGGGGCAACAAAGTCCAACAGAAAACAATCCAGTGTCCTTGCAAACCGGTCTTTGGCCCTAACTCTGGGCCCGGTAGTTGTCAGACCCTTCTCTCAGGGCTCGCTGTTGTCCTTGTCCCCTTTTCTGGCCTCATGCCACCTCACCAGTGGTTGGTAGGGGAAACCAGGCCCTCCCACTACATCAGGTTCCTAAAACTTGACAGCCAAGGACTGCTCTGTCCAAATCTTTGCTGCTGCCACCCTGGACTTCTGCCTGCCCAGCCTCTCACAGGTCTTCTCCCTGGCAGTCTCTGTTGGTTAACCCTTCTCTCAGGCTCAGGACTCTCAGGGCCCATCCCTGGAGTCCTCTAACAAACTCCCAAACCAGCAGGTATAAACTGAAATCCAATTCCTCCCTTCTTGGTCTTGAAGCTTTGTCCCTCTGTAGTTTTCCCTTCTTTATTCTCTGTTTAAGTGATTCCCAAGGCTTTCCCTTGGAAGTCCAGTTCCTGTCCTTTTATCAGGGATAACCAGTGCCCTTACTCCCAGTGGCTGCTTTGTCTTTTTCCTGGCCTCCTGCCAGACTTCTCTACCTAAGAGAAGATTCCAGGGCCAGTTCTCCACCCTGGGCTTCCTCCTTGCCCTGTCTGGTCTCTCCACTCCCTAGTCCAAGAGAGTAACTGCTGAGTTCCTTTCCCTCCTCCTTGCCGCCTGCTTCTATTGTCAACTTCTTCTCCCAGCCCTTCCCCACCCGGGCTTCATCAGTTAAGCATCACCTTTAGGTTCATGCAGGTAGCCTAATTGGCCTCTCAGGCTCACATTATCCCTTTCAGAGCCTGTGTGGGGTTTGCACCCATCACACATGTGGAGGAGCGGTGTGTAAGAAGGCATAGTTACTCCTGGGAGAGGTGAAGAAATGGGTGGTTGTAGCTCACCACTTTGGATTCAGAGCAGTTTGGGGATGACCAGTAGCTGGTAAATATTGAGAGGAAGAGTTGTGAACAGCTTTGAAGGTGATGACAAGAAACAGGCAGTCAAAGGAGGAATTTGTAAGCTGGGTAGCATAGTCAAGAAAAAGTAAGGAAGATAATCTTAACAGTTTTCAGAGTAGCAGCCGTGTTAGTCTGTATCCACAAAAAGAAAAGGAGTACTTGTGGCACCTTAGAGACTAACCAATTTATTTGAGCATAAGCTTTCATGAGCTACAGCTCACTTCATCGGATGCATGCAGTGGAAAATACAATGGGGAGGTTTATATACACAGAGAACATGAAACAATGGGTGTTATTATACACACTGTAACGAGAGTGATCAGGTAAGGTGAGCTATTACCAGCTGGGGGGGGGGGGGGGAGGGAGAGGAGAGAGAGAGACTTTTGTAGTGATAATCAAGGTGGGCCATTTCCAGCAGTTGACAAGAATGTTTGAGGAACAGTGGGGGGCGGGGAGAATAAACATGGGAAAATAGTTTTACTTTGTGTATAAAGACTGGGAGTGGATGGGTCATTACACAAAGTAAAACTATTTCTCTCTCTCTCTCCCCCCCTCCCCCCCTTTTCCTCAGCCAGTGTTGTCAACTGCTGGAAATGGCCCACCATGATTATAACTACAAAAGGTTCCCTCCCCCCTACCCCCTTGCTGGTAATAGCTCACCTTACCTGATCACTGTCATTACAGTGTGTATAACACCCATTGTTTCATGTTCTCTGTGTATATAAATCTCCCCACTGTATTTTCCACTGAATGCATCCAGTGAAGTGAGTTGTAGCTCACGAAAGCTTATGCTCAAATAAATTTGTTAGTCTCTAAGGTGCCACAAGTACTCCTTTTCTTTTAATCTTAACAGTTGCATTTCTGTGGCCTGAAGGGGATTTGGGTGTCAGAGAGGAAGATGCAGTGATCAAGACAGTGAATAATAAGGGCTTGGATGAGGATTTTAGCTGTGTGGACAGAGAATAGAAATTTAGAGGCGGGGGGGGGGGGGAGTGACCAATCTGGATGTGTGGGTGAGTGGAGAAGAGGAATCCGATCAAAGGCCAGAGCAATATGCAGTGGAGGATAGGGTGAGCAGGGAGAGGCTGCGTGAAAAAGATAAGATGCTCAGTTTGGCCATAGGACAGGAGACCTCCAGGAGAAGTCAGAGACACAGACAATGGATGGATGGAGGATGGGTTTGAACTGGAAGGGTGAATTTGTGAGTCATTGATGTAAGGATGGTTACTGAAGCTGTGTGTGTGTGTGATTCTGATGACCCAGTCAGGGAAGGTATAGCAGGGAGAGGAGGCCAAAGCACTGTGGGGACCGCCCGGGACAGAGGAGGAGGAAGGAGATCTGTTGTTCGTTTGTCTGTCTGTCTATTGGATCTCTCTCTCTCTCTCTGGGTGGTTGTCTGTATACAAAATTATATAATCTGAAATGAAACGGGTCTCATGTCTTGGTTTTGGAAATAAGTATTTTGCAGCAATTCTCCATGAATTCTTGTGTGGCTGTCCTAGTCTCCCCTGCCCAACACACCTCTTCCAAAAGAGTCAAAATGTCTCCCTTTTCATTTATTTCACAGTTCTTCGGGGTGTGGTTTGGTTTGATTTCTGAAAAGCGCTCACTACGCCTTGGTGCAGAATTATATCCAATGTTGGTTTGACAGTGTCTGTGGAGTATTAATAGTTTGGTCATGATAGCGTCCCAGGTAGCTTTGGAAACTCGTCTCTTTGATACAATACATCAGTCTTTCTAAGGCAGTGGGCCAGGCCACACTGGTGGCACTGGACAGGTGTCAGAACAGGGTCCGTCTTAGGCCTTGTCTGTGCTGTTGGAGGCGTGTAGGGTAATTGCCACCCCCACCCCCCACTCTCCCCGGTCGGAGCTGGTCACTGCCACATATAGCTACACAGGGCGCTGGGTGTGGATGCAGCCTGCCTTTCATTGTGGTGTGTAGCTACCCAGACACCACACACCACCGCAAATGTAGACCGGGTCTGAAGGGCTGCAGGGATTGAGCTGAGATTCCCCTGCAGTGACTCCCTCTGGCCACCAGGAGGCCACTGTGCTGCCAGGACTGAGATAGCCCAGTGTGGGGCCGGTGGGTGGGAGGTAGCAGAAGCAGCTGCAGGACACAGGGATGGGGGCAGGATAAGGGTAGGGGCCCAGGTTGGGAGCAAGGGTCCCCCATAAACTCCAATGCACTTAGACTTTCAGGGGAGGGGAGAGGGCAAGAATATTCCCTAGTTCTGTTCCCCCTTGAGTCTCCCTTGCCCTGGAGAGATTTCCGCATCTCTCTCCAAATCCGGTATGGGTCTGTATCTCCACATCTGGCTAAGCGCTGTGCATGGAGATGTGTGGCGGTAATGTGCTTTGTAATTTCATAGACTTTAATACCCTGACATTTCATTAACAGATCTCTAGAACAGGTGGCTGTCGGACCTGAGTTTGTTTGCTTTGATGAGTGTGGGGTGGTAAAAAGATGGGGAACCACTGCACTGCGTGGCTTTAAATTGCAACCAACCTTTCCTGGTTCTCTAACTTCTTTACACTTTCCACGAACACCACCCACCCATATGAACACTGGGAATCAGCTGGGAGCAGTTTTGTGACTTTTGTGAAAGAGAAATATACTGGAAGGTGTAACTGATAACTAGAGCTGGTTGGAAAAAATTCAAAATGTTGATGAATGTTTGAAACTGTTTTTCCCCCAGTCATCATCATCCAGTTTTCCAGTGAGCTCTATAGACAATTGGTCCCACAGTTCTATTTGGGTCTCTTGATTTTTATAGGAGTCTATAGCTAAGGTTGCCCATTGTTTATATAGCTATTGACATACAAATTGCACTGTACAAAAAGGAAAGGAGATATGGTCCCTGCCCTGAAGAGTTTAAAATCAAAGGGCCCAATCCTGATAAAGTATGCACCAGTAGCCATAGTTCCAGTGAGCCATATTGATCCTTCACACAACACCCCCTAAACTCCCAAAGTCCTTTCCCAGCAGGCCTGGAGCTCATGGTAAAAAATTGTAGGATGGGTTCTGTGGGAGAACTCTCATTTCTGTTCTAAAGTCCTCATTAGGAATCTCCATGGATATTCCAAGGAGCTAAAGTAGTAAAATAGGACCTCGATCACCCGTGTTTAAAGGATTGTTGTTATTTTAAAAAGAGTTTAAATTAGAGTAAAATTTAAAAAAAAAAATTCTTGAAGTTCTTGAATAAACTTGAATAAAACAAGTTGGGACTGAAATTTCTTTGTGTTGGAAACGAGTGTGTCAGTGGTTCATAGGGACAGTGTTTTCTATTTCTGTCTTCATGGAACTTCAGTAAGTATGAAATGAACTCTTCCCAGAGATGCTTTCCACGCTGATACAAATGTGCAGCAGAGCCCCATGGTGGATTTAGTGTTAAGAGAACTTAACGATATTAGGGGCTGATCATGCTGTGCCTGCCTGTATGTTAAAGTCAATAGGAGGGTTTTTTTTTTTTGCCAACGTTGATATAGTAAGATCATGCTTGTAAGGGGCTGTTGCACAGTACTTAAAACATAACTTAGGTTTGTTATATTTATGTGCAGGTAATAATAGATGGATTTGTAAATGTCCAGAATTGTGGCAAGTGGTAATCCAGTCTTGCACTCAACATCCAACATGCCTGATCTGTGTGTTCTAGAACTTTTTAGATTAACTTCAGGGTTCTCCTGTCTCTAGCTGTGAGACTCTTAATCAAAGACCCATGTACCTTTTAGTGGCCAAGACGTGCATGTACTATTCTGTAGTCGTCTAGTCCTTATAGTCTTGTTCCTGCTGTAACTCTGAGTATTGTAGGATGTTAATATTCTAGATAATGAATAAGGCCTTACCAAATTCACGGCCATGAAAAATGCATCACGGACCATGAAATCTAGACTCTGGGAGAATCTTTGGCAAATAATTTTTTGATAGTTTTAGTGCAACTTTTGGCCAGTAGTAGATCCAGGATTGTGCAGTGGCTGGGTGAGGTTCCCCATACAAATGCATGCTTTACAGAGGCATAGATCTGAGATCCTGGCTGTTTTTCAAACTAGCCAGCTGCATTTTGTATCCGTTTTGGGTCATTGCTTGATGAATAAACAAAAACGATCCCATTCAGATAAAGTTGGTGAGAAGTGATGACGTATCAATCAAACCATGTGTATATCTGTTTACTTGCTATGTCATCGTAAGCACAGGTCCACAGAGATCCACTGGCAGGAATTCACAGCTCAGTCAGCATCTCTGCTGTGCTTTATCCAGTCATATTGCTGTTTGCTATAATCTGGAGGAATCTTCTGTGTTGACATCATTGCACAAGTTTCTTAAGTTAAGGGTTAGTTGTTCCTGTTTCCCCACTGCGCATCACTGCTCCTGCAGTCACACTCACAAACTCTGTTACGGAGCAGCAGCCGTGTTAGTTTGTATCCGCAAAAAGAAAAGGAGTACTTGTGGCACCTTAGAGACTAACCAATTTATTTGAGCATAAGCTTTCGTGAGCTACAGCTCACTTCATCAAATGCATGTTACTCTGTTACATTTCATAACAGTGCATTATTCCTCCTACCTGGATGATATGGAATAGTTTTGCTTGCATACAGTGCATTTGGCAGGTAATAGTTCAGACAATTCTCCACGTCCTTGTCATGAATAGGAGCAAATGTATGAAAAATCTAACACAGGATTCCATTAGTCTCAGCTGATCCAGTCTCTGAGGGTTATTAGACTGTGTCCTTGCCTTTATTGGCAAAGGAGGGGAAAAGTACCTCCACCACCTACCTCTTTTCTCTTATGAGTTTGACCTACCTGGATCTTGGGTTCAGGTCCAGTGAAAATCCCAAACTTTCCCCTCTTTGCTGATCAAGTGGGTGGAGAAGGCGGGGGGGGGGGGGGACCGGAGTGGTGAGTGGAACTTTGGCTCTGCCCTCCCCTTATAGCTGGGCAGATGTGAGGGAGGAAGGAAACTGCACCCAGAGTAAAAGGGATCACAGGATTTTATGTAAACGTGCACAAAATCTACCTCAAAGGTCGATCCTAGTCTGTCATCAAAAAGTGATGCTCTCCAGAATTAAAAAGTCTTCTTTTCTCCTGCTGTTTTCTGTCTTGTCTTTTGTGTCCACTTCAGTTACCCACTCTGGATTCTTCTTCCCTCCTGCCCTTAGAGGTATCTCTGCCTCCCCCCATTGAGCCTACTGTTACCTCCACTCCCAGAACCATTCCCTTCCAACCCTGTCCTCTTGCTTCAGGATCCTGGCCCAGGACATGCTCTGTTCCTCACCAAGTTTCTCCTCACTGGTAGCTACACAGAGGTGGGTAGGAGCTGGGTAGCAGAGAAAAAAAAAAAAAAGGAATAAAAACACATTAGCGCAACCCAAGTGACCTTATATTGTGAAAGCTTGAAGTATTTTTTAAAAAATCATTTAATCCCCCCCCCCCTTTAAGATGTTTAATTAAACAAAAGAATCTTCTCAAAGGAAACCTTTCCTGTTCCCTGTTTCTTTTCCATGCTGTCTCTTGTGTCTTTTCTATGGGGTGACTAGATTGAAGCCCCTCTGGTTTGTCTGTTCTCTTCTGGGTATTCCTGACTACTTTTGGCACTGCTACTCAGTCAGATAGTAGTCACAGCCAAGGGGAAATCAAATGAGTTATGCGCTCATTTCAGAGGCACTTAAGTAGTCTCTTGGGCCTTGTCTACCCTAGGAAAATTAGGATCTATAATTCACTACCAGTACAGCCGTAAAGGGTGGAATGCCACTTACAGTGTTAAATGTTTGGCTCTTGGAGTTAACAGTTAAAGCTTAAATGTACGTCACCTAATTCTACCAATGATGGAATAATTATTAGAAGTTACTCTTTGAAAGCCTACATTTTGTCTATTTAGCAAAAATATCAGTCCTTGATTTCAAGCGAAAATGCCTCATCTGTTTCCCTCTGTATTTACAGAGTGACATTGAAGATCGTGGCTAAGTGCCCTGCTACTCTCAGGCAAGCGTACAATGCCCTTTTTGGACTGCATGTGCAAAGGCATCATGCCACAGGACTGTGAGGCAACCATGTTTTTCTGTAGAGTCTATAGGGGCTATTAGACCTACAGCTGTTCAGGGAGTTCAGAAAAGAACAACAAAAATTTGGAGTGTGGGTATGATCAACTTGAGCATTTTTTGATTGCATTTGTTCCCCTCTCAGGCTCTGTGCTTCCCTGCAGGGTGATGTTGATCAAGCTGATGTCCATGAGCATGCCATTTGGGTGCAGAAGGAATGTTGCCTGTATGTTTTCCTGTGAGTCCAGTCTTAAAATCTGGAGTGCATTTCCTGCTAATATTTAGTCTGCACCTAAAACATACATCCTTGCTCAAACTGCTGTGACACTTCTAATTTTCAAATGTGCTTGTATAGCTTCAGGTTAGCACCATAGACCTTAAAAGAATCAAGGATCTTGACTCAAGCATCATTTAAAAATCTAAGGCCTGATTTTTCCATTTCCCTTGGGTGACTATTTCCACCAATGCAAAGTGATTTTATGCCCACATTGCACAGGTGTAAAATGGCTACACAAGCTGAAATGCAGTAGGGGATCAGGCCCAGAATATTTGATCTATGTATCATTCATTCATTCAAACTATCAGTTTTTTTTAATACATTTCCTCTCTCTCCATTGTGGTTTTCCATGACGTGTCTGAGGCCAGTGGAACATTTCTGTTAACCGTCCTCCCCAACTCATTTAGAAATGTTACTATTTAATGATTTTTCACCATCAGTATCACTTCCATAGTGATGGATTCTGATAGCTTTAGAAGTCGTTCTGTTCTCTTGGCCTGCAGATATCTTGTTACCTCTCTGTCCTGTCGTGTCCCTCTGCAGGTGCATTCCAAAAGTGCATTTTACTTTACAGCAGCAACCTACATAGCCTAGCAATCTCATGTCCAACCTGAAGACTGCTATCACCTCTAGGCCTTTTTTAGAAGTACAGACTGCTACTGTATTTTGGATGATTTTCCACTGGATGTATTGACTTGCATTTCTCTAAGTGGAATCTGACTTTATTCTCAGCCCACATCTGTATTTTTTTTTAGGTCCCCCTGTGTTATTTTGATGTCCTGATTGACATAAGAAATGCTTCACAATTGTCTGTGCATCTTTCTAAAGTGCTGTTTACTCCCTCTTGCTGATCATTATTGAAAATGTTAAATTCAATTGTGTTAATTTTTCAGTTAAGATTTCCTGAGACATTATGTCAAATGCTTTACTGAATTCCAAACATGTTTCCTCTGTCACATCATTCCTTCTCCATAAATTTGGACAGCAACACCACCCACAACAGCATAAAAATCTCCTTGGACTGCAACACCACCCACAAATGTAATTGCCTTTGTCATATTTTATGCTTTGTATACCTACAAAGCATAAAATATCATTGTCATTACTCATAGTCCTGCTACTCTCTGAAACACCACTATCCCCAGCTCAGAGCAAGTAATCAAGCCTTGTGTATGGCACTAAGTATTATGAGAAGGAGAGATTAAATTTATCCCCAAACCTGGGGGAGGTTGTGTGGACTGTAGTACTGTCCCTCCAGTCTGTAATACTCTAGCCCGTAAGCAGACATAGTGTCTGCAATCTGTCAGTCTGTTGGCTATTGGCTATTTGGAATGCTGGATCTGCAAACTCCTGAATCCCATGGCCCTTCTTCTACTTATCCTGAAATTCTCTTTCGGAACTGACCTGTCTGGGGTCAGTGCAGATCCTTCCTTGGCAAAGCAAAGAGACATGGCTGATCTGCTCAGGGTACCTTACATAGCCCAGAGGGTTTAAGTGGTGGAGTGTGTCTTACCCCAGCCATTCATTTCCCAGAGGCTACTTTCATCCTAGATATTTAGTGATTTCCTCCCACCCTTTGATATTTGTTCCTTTGTTTTCAGTGATATGATGTTAAAAGTGATGTTGACAAGGCTACTGTCAGGAGTTTATTTGGAGCAGGAATTTTCCTCTCAATTGCCTATTTTTCCTTCCACCCTTTCTTTGTTTCTGTTTTTTATTTTCCAACCCAAGCAGGAGAATCCCATTCCACTGACAAAAGCATGGGTTATTTAACCAAGCTCTCTGCATGTGCAAGAGATTTCAAACGGGTTGACATTCAATTCAGTCTGATCTTACTTTTGTAACTTAAAATACCATACTATCCGATCTTGCTTATTTGAGATTGAGAACATTGGAAGCTTCCGCTTTTCTACGAACCGGTGCCAATGTCATCTTTGGCTCTCCCCCTCCTCCTCTGAGGAGCTTGTGTTGGCAGAATTGCAGACGGTGAAATGGGGGACCTGGAATGTTATTGGATAAGGAGCAGTAAGAAGACACCTCAGCATACTTCTTCCTTGGAATTCTGCCTTGTAAGGAAAAAAGATCTGGAGACTTAGTAGTTTTCATTGCCACAACTTATTTTGTGTCTCTTTCGGCTAGCAATGAAAGGTCCATTCTCTTTTTGGAATAGCCTTGATTTGGAATATTGTTGTTTTTGCCATTAGGAGAATAAAAAAGAGAGAAAGATAGAGGTTTTATGCTGAGCCCCTGTGTGATTTCCATTGTTTCCCTCCTCTGAAACTGTTCAGAAAAATCAGAAAACCTCTTTTTTTCCTCATTAAAGTAGTAGTCTCACATTTTACCCCCCCCCATTGAAAAAATTAATGATAAAATCTCGATATGATTTTATAATAGCCACAAGTTCCCCCACTGTATGTGCGCTGATTTAGCCATGCTGTAAGTTACAGTGATTGGTGTGTTAAAATACAGTACATTGCAGACCTGGGGCCTTGGGAGAAATGCTTGAGGCTGTGTGTGATTCATTAGGGTCTTTATCGCATGGTTAAAACATCTACGTTGTCCGTTGGGCTTCCAGGATTTCTTGCGGGCAAGTTTTGTAACAGGAACCCTCCGCCAGCCTTACTGGATAGACACATGGGGTAGTTTTGTTAACATGGTTTTGGGGGTGGTGAGCAGGATCGTACTAATTATTCCATTGTTGCCATGAAGACAGAGTATCTGGTTTTCACACTGAGAATCAAATAACTGTCACAGAAGGCAGGAAGATAAAGTGTCGAGAGAAAGAGTGGATACCTAATGCCAGATTGGAAAAGCTGTGGTTAAGACTCCAGTAGAGCAAGGTGCTTAAACAGTTGTCTAACTTAGTGTGACTACTTATGTGCTTAAAGTTACGCATGTTCTTAAGCACAGTGCTGAATCAGGATGTAAATGTTACCATTTCTAAAGCCTTGCAGGTTTAAAAACAGAAGTGTTAAGTTAAATCAACTCATTAAATTCCCCTCCACCCCCACCCCCACCCCCCCCAGGCTGCAGATGTATTACATCTGCTTTAAAAACACATCTTATATAGTTTAGTGGTTCACCGTAGGCATTCATAAAAAAAAAAAGAAAGACTAAAGCTGCACAAACATAATGATATAAAAGCTAATAGCTGCTCATGCTGAGGAGAGTTAGTAATGTATAAAGTATCATAGAATCATAGAATTCCAGGGTTGGAAGGGACCTCAGGAGGTCATCTAGTCCAACCCCCTGCTCGAAGCAGGACCAATCCCCAACTTAATCAACTGAAGTAGTTCCTATGAGCTGTATTTTACTAGCCTGATCCTGGCAATGAAGTCAGACTCTACCTGATTTGTTAGAAAACATCATCTAAAGTCATAACATTTGCAGATTTTCTTATCACCTATTTTACGTCTGTAAATACATTAGACAGGACCTCTTAATGTGCCTTCAGAACAAAGAATGATCTGCCCTCTCAGACATGCACACCCCTTCTGACTGCCTAAAATTTTTTAAAGGTAAAGATCTTGATTACATCCTGTTACTCCAGTCCTTTTCTTTAAACCCAGTTCTTAAAAGGAAACATACATGACAGTACATCACACAATGTTTTGGTCCTTTCCTGAGATTGCGGTGGAAGTAAATGAAAGGTGTAAATTAAAAAAAGCAAGTGTTTGTGTGTCTTGCTTTAACCTTCTGTTATGCTAAATGGTTTTATTGAAGAGTGCCGTCAGTGTTCTCAAAAACTTGGAAAAATCCACTGTGAGCCATGCAATTAGTTGCCTTGGGAGCTGGATATGGAGCTCATCATGTTTGATGTGAAAATTATGTGGACACATCTAATTGGGTATATTTGCACCACACAGGATACCAGCTAAAGAGGTGAATTCTGTCTCAGCCTCTCTCTCTTGTTTTCTTCTGGAGCTGTATTGTTCAGCTTGAACTCTTCCAAGTCAAGCTACTGTCTACCTATCTAGCAGTGCATACCTGTAGACAAATGGACCTGTCTTTCTCACTCCCCCCTACTATTCATCCATTTTTATTTTCCACGGAAGTTTGTCTTAAGTGACTGTGTTCATCTGTTGAACTTTTGAAAGGGGGAAACTGATTTGATGCTGCTTGGAGCCAGGAATAAAAGGTGAAGTTCCAAGCTGCCCCATGCAGCTCTGTTACTGTGCCTTAATTGTGACCGTCACTATCTATCCCAACCCCGGGGACACTCTTCTCCCCCTGTACAATATGGATCAGCAGGACTTACTGTGTCCTGCGATATGAGAACAGGGGTCCCACATTGCAGTACCTATTTGTCATGCTGCTCTTTTTAAATGGTCACTTAACAATAGAGAAAAAGCCTACACATTCATTTAATTTGGGACCATGGTCAACTTCAGTCTCCACTAGTCCACTGCATGTTGTACCCCTTCTGATAACTTTCTTACTATTACTTACTAATTAATGGTCCTCATAACTGAAGATAAATGTCATATGATTTAGCAGTTAATGTCAACTAACATTGCTGACTGGCAGAATATCTAGGTGTAGGATCTTACAGTCTTGTAGTTGATAATAAGTTAATAACAGTAAAACTTGCCACCTTTGAGTTGATCTCAAAACCCTTCACTAACTTTAACTAAACTTTAAAACATCCCATGGAAGTATAACTGTGTGGATTTTTACGAATTGGTAAATTTCAGTGTGTGTGTTTATTTCTTTCAGACCTATACAGTATCTTGAAGTATGTGTTTGTCTTTTACCAGTTTCAATTTCATTATCCTTTGACTGCAAATATAATTTGCCTAATGTCTGTAGTTAAGTTTTGAGTGTTTTAAAAATTTTTTTAAAAGTGTTAAAGACTTAGAAAGTAGAACATTTTCCTGTAATTTAGTACCCTTTTTGCTACAATTATTTTGCCACAAAGGCATTCTGTAGTTTGATGTTATCAGGAAATGTATTAGCAGACAATACTCTACTATTATCTAATTCTAATAATCGGTTGGTAGGAATTAGAATTGAGGACATGTAATTGGAACTCCTGTGGTTAATAAGAGGTGAATTATAAAGATATCTTCCAGGAGAGGATCTAGGCGCTATTATAAGAAACTGCGGTTTGCATTTAAAAAACATTAGACGATATAATGAGGTGATCAGATTGATTTGCTTAAAATATCAACATGGTCCATATTGTAAATTGCTGAATAGCACTCTGATACCGGAGCCATATTATTTCTGCACTTTTATTCCATCATTTGTTGTTCTGCAGTGTTTCCCTTTTTACTATAGCTGTCTTAAGTTGGTGTCAGAAAACATTTGTTCAGGAGACTAGGAGTTATTGTAGTACTTCAGGCCATTCATATCCTTGACTTTGGCAGTGGCCAAGACACGATGTTTCAGATTATGATATGACCCCTGTTCCCTGACCCATCCCAATAACATAACTTGCTAACATACTCCCAGACATTTAAGGACATGGATAACTTTATTCATGAGCACAAGTGTTTGCCGATCAGAACCCACTAGGGTGGTGCTGTACAGGATGTGTGTGTAGGGAGACCAGCTGGGGTGTGTCTTATCCTTGAGCCTTTTGCAAATAGCTTACATCCTGGAAGTGTGGCCTTTGATTGCCTTTTACTATCTTAACACGCATTACTGTAAATGTTGTTTAATGGTCATAAAATTATCCAGCTCTTTATAACCTCCGCTCATGGTATTTATCTTTGATTCCCTGCATCAGTGAATTCCACAGGTTGATTATTTGCCATTTACGCTAACATCCAGGAGAGACAGGGTGTCTCACCGTAGTTAAATTTGAATGAAGCCCCACATTATTAGCTCAGTTTTGACCACCTCAATTTTGCCAAACCGAAACCAATTTTCCTGAAACTTGGTAAGTGTGATCTTATGCCAGGCAATTAGAACTTTTCTTCAGTGTTTTAGACAAATGGGACAAGGCTTAGGGACATATTAGAGTTTAAAAATTCATGTCAATTGGATGATCTCACTTTCCTAATGTGTGTTGGCTCAACAAAACTCAGAAACATTTTACATATTCCAAAATTTGTTTTAATCTGTTGCACTTGGCAAGGACTGGTGCATTTGGGTTGGGGAGGTGGTTGGAGAAATTTAGTTGTTTAAAAGTAGTTTCTGTGAACATTATGGGCTCCTTGTGGTGATGACTGGAGGACTAGCAGGCAGGGAACAACATGAGGGCCGGAAGCTGGAGAGGCCCACATGGAGTTTAAGGGGTGTGGAGAAGCAAGTGAGAGAGAACCAGTTGGGGAAACATAGAGCTGCATAGGAGTGAAAAGGAGGACATATCCACTAGTCTACTGACAGCTCCTTTTATCAGTCCACTACATGTCATCTCTCTCATGAAAGAGAGGGAAGAATGCAGGAACTCACACCAGCTCAGGTCTAAGGGTCAGAGGAAGCCACATGGAAAGGTGGGAGATCAGTGGTTAGTGGAGGAGCAGGATCCAAAGGTTTTCAATTTGCAAGCACCACATGAACTTCTGCACTCAGCAATTTTAAAAAACCTAACTAAATTCCGAGGCACAAAAAAAGTATAATCAAGCTGTAATTAAGATTCATTACTCAATTATTATCAATTACTTAAATTAACTTTAGAGAGAGTAGCTTTCTCAAAAGCGGGGAAGTGATCTAACTGGCTGAGTAGACTGATCACAGATTTATTGCAGCATTTAAATTGAGGTGCACCTAGCTTTTCATTGCTACAGCAAGCTATTCCTGCCTTTTAAAAAGCTGCAGATAATCACCATTTAAAAAACAAACAAAATTCTTCATCCAAAGAAGTTCCATTTAGGACATTTTTGAGCAAAATTCCGCCAAAGCATATGAGCTTTCAAAAATGTTAAAATGTTCTCATATGTTGAGTTACCATAGTTGCATAGGTACCGTATATGAAATGTAGTGAAACTTACTTAAACAGTTATCTCCTGTTCTGAAAAAAAAAAAAAAAAAAACAAACAGCTTTTTTGACTTAAACCGAGAATTTTATGCAGAAGTGCAGCAAAGCATTTTGATCAATACTTCATAATAAAGAAATTTTATTTGTCCATCAGTTTTGTTCCAGTACATCAAAAGTGATGGGGGATTGGAATAGAAAACGGATATGCTGGAAGAACCGTCCTCTTTAGTTACATTTTAGGCACTACATACATGCATGCATACATACATACATACATAAGTGTGTGTGTATAGCAGAGTCACTTTATTCCTTTCACAGATACCACATTTGTTTAGACCCCTCTCCTCTCCCACCCCCCCCCCCCCCCCCCCCCCGAGAAATTTGTTTAGTCAAAATCCCAATAGCCAGCTAACAAGTTTCCATTTTATGTGTCCATTTCAACATCCTAGTTCCATCCCCCTAGGGGAAAAAAACAAACAAAAATGACTTGCTTTTGCCAAATTTCTCCTAACAAGAACATTTTTCACTCACAAGACTGTGAGAAAAGCATTTCCTCACCTCCAGGTTTTAATGCTCTGCATTTGTGTGTATGTGTGTGTCACGGGGGCAGGTTCATTGTTGTTCTTTGTTTTGTAATAATCATTCTTTTTAATACATTTTTAATAAACAAGATTCTTTTGAGGGAATGTTGAAATGATGCCGCAGACAGAATGTCTTGTCCTAAAACACTTTCTCTTGTCATGTAGATAGTTTTATCTGATAAAAGAAACCTTGCTTTTGGCATTGTGTATTTTATTCTTATATATCACACACACACACACACAATCCCTGCCTGTTCAATATAATGGGAAACCAAAAGTATTCAGATAAAAATCAGTGAAGTGGGTATTTTAAACACCCCCCCCCCTTTTTTTTTTTTTGTCAAAAGAAAGTTTTATATGTAGATCTCCTTTGGTTCAGCATAATATTCTATTTGAAGTGGAACTTAGCTCTTAGTTAACAATGAAAGTGATAAGTTGTCTAAAGCCCTGTTTAGACAGACAGAGCTTATTTGGCATCCACATTAAGCTGTTTGACAAAATGTTTCGAATGTAATTAGTTCACATCAAAGGTACACCACCTTCAATGGTGGGTAACATTGATGAGAACTAAAGATAGTCAGATCAGCATGACCTGACTGAAGGTCTTACACTGGGATGTTTTAGTGTTATTACATGTTATTTAAAAGAGAAAAGAAAGAAATAAAAAAATCCACTCATCTATTCTGACAGGGGAAATTTTTCTTATTTAATTTCTTTAATATTTTTTAAAAGCTCTTCCAGTGGTTCCATATTACAAGCTCTTTACCCTCCTTGTTCCTGTCATACTTCCAAAATAGTCAGACAGCTGAACAATGTCCCCAAAGAAATATCACTTTAAATGTGATGGTAAAAGGTTTAAATCTTGTGTTAAAGCATGTTTCTACTCTGGAAGATAACTCTGTAAACATGGCATAATGGTGCATTTCCATATCAGACTCACTGTGACTTCCGGATCATATTTGCTTAGTTGTCAAGCTAAATTAAGATTTTGCGAGGTTCCCCGCCAACAAAAAGTCTCTGCTAGACCTGAAAACTCAGCCGGAGATCTGAGCGTTCACCCAGCACCACCAGTGACAAAGATTCTGCACTTGAAACAAAAGGGGAAGGGTTTTTTCCCTCTAAAAGTTCTTACGATTCCTCCTACCAGTTCAGTGCCACTAGTATAAACAGGAGCCCACAGCCACACAGTGTAACTGATTCTGCACAGAACTGAATCAGTGTCTGTAATGGTGGGAAATTATAAGAAAAATTCCTAGTGTATACATGTCCTTAATCAGCAGTTTTGTTGATAACATGTGAAGCAGAACAGAATCCCATAGTCCGGCTTCCCGCATAACCTAGTGGGTGCTGTAGTGCCAACAAGAATAAAAAGAAGTAAACATTTTTAGACCAGTATTTTCAAAAGTGACTCTTGATTTTGGATGCCAAACTTTAGACATTTTAAAGAAACCTGATGTGCAAAAAGAGGATGTGCAGCACTCTCTGAAAGGACCTTTTAATGTGTCTCAGGTCAGACACCCAGAAGCA
Source organism: Chelonia mydas (assembly GCF_015237465.2). Taxonomy (NCBI): domain Eukaryota; kingdom Metazoa; phylum Chordata; order Testudines; family Cheloniidae; genus Chelonia; species Chelonia mydas. Next base: position 112,415,980 of record NC_057853.1, on the reverse strand, counting down.
CTAGTCACTTTTGAGAATTTTGGCCTTAGCTTTTGCCCGTAGAGTGAACTGCTAAGACTTGAATACACACAGGAACCAGTTCTATTGGGAAAGAAAGTGCCATTTTTAAAGTTACTTTTCTGACTGTGCTGCTACTTTAACATCCCAGCCATTCACACGTGGGTAAAGATTTACACAGGAGGAATGCAGAACACTAGCTACAGTTCTAGATAGGAAGCTTTATTTTAAAAAGGTTTCAGAGTAGCAGCCGTGTTAGTCTGTATTCGCAAAAAGAACAGGAGTACTAGTGGCACCTTAGAGACTAACCCATTTATTTGAGCATAAGCTTTCGTGAGCTACAGCTCACTTCATCGGAACTTCACCGATGAAGTGAGCTGTAGCTCACAAAAGCTTATGCTCAAATAAATGGGTTAGTCTCTAAGGTGCCACTAGTACTCCTTTTCTTTTTATTTTAAAAAGCTTTTCTTTTCACCTTTAAAATAACATGATAGAGAACTAGTGGGGGCCTGTAGTAATGAATGTGGCTCAGTGTTCTCTCGTATTTAGAACAGGGACCTGTGAGTGGGGACTCTCGGATTCTATTCCCAACTATTTCTTACTCACTGTATAACCAAAGGCAAATCATTTAAAAAAAAAAATCTCTCTGTGCCTGAGTTTCCCCATGTGTACAGTGAGGATGATAATAATAATACATACCCCACAGTAAACTTTTAATGTAAACTTTTAAAACACTATAGTTGTATTTTTCATCGCAAAGGAGCCAATGCGGTACTTAAGTCTTCTGTGTGTTTTCAAACATATATCTATATCACTTTTACATTGTAAAAGATATGAGCAAAAGAGGATACATGACGGTCTGGTGTATAGTGTACTATAAACGTTTCATTAGCATGATTTTGGGATGAATACATTACATGAGTAATGAAGCTATAAGTGACAGTAAAGCTGTATTATAAACATTTTAGAAAAGGTTCATAAAATGTATTGGGTGATAGTGTTCTTTGCCACTGTCCTGTAAAAGGAGATTTCTGTATTGGCATGAATCTATTATATTGGTCATGAGGGGAGAGAATTTATATAAGTAATGACATTTTAGAAACCTCCAAAAATAATGTAAAATAGTTTTTCCATGCAATAATTACAGGGTTTTAAGGTCTGATAGCTTGGGCTCTTCCAACAATATAAGCACATGCTCTTATTGGAAAGCTAAGAATCTCTCCCAGTGATATAAAGCTTGTTTTTGTAGCTCTGCTGGGCTTAGAGATAATGGACCTTAAACATGTCACTCATCCGTAGCTGATTATCGTCTTTCCTGAACTTTGGATGAGCATTTTTAAAAGGAAATCACACCTTTGGGGGGCAGGAAGGAGGGGTTTCCTTGCTAGTTGCTTAGAGCTGTTCAGAGACTTGGCATATTGGAAGTAGTCCTGGTGGAGGTGTTATGTAGGTGAGTGAGTGTGTGTTTATATATTGTATTGAAAAACTAAAAGTAACAAATACAGATAATGTGTGGTGCTAAATTGAGGAGTAAGTCCATTTTAAGCGTTATCCCAGAGCCTTATGATATGTCTATACTACCCTCCGGATTGGTGGGCAGCGATCGATCCAGTGGGGGTCAATTTATCGCTTCTAGTCTTGACACAATAAATCGACCCGCGCGCGCTCTCCCGTCGACTCCTGTACTCGAGCGGAGCGAGAGGCGCAGGTGGAGTTGACGGGGGGCGTCAGGAGTCGACTCACTGCAGTGAAGATACCATGGTGAGTAGATCTAAGTACATTGACTTCAGCTACATTATTCAGTAGGCCTTATTGTCCTAGCCCTCTTGGCCTTGAAAAATCTTTCCCCAATCTCCTCCTGTGTATTTTCTCTAGAAACATTGACCACAAACAAGTGCATGTTGAATCCCATTCTTACCAAGTAGGTCGGATAAACCAGGGGAGGATTGATAGCTGCCCCCCTCCTCCCTATGGGTGGAAAATGAGTCATTGCTTTGGTAAAGAAAAGTAGGGATATGTTAGCCATAAATTCATAGTAATCTCTAGTTCTCAGCCTCCTGTGCGTGGTTGTTGACTCATCATTATATTTACCAATGAGGTATTACGCCCCACAGTGCCAGTTTGACTTAAGTGCTAAATTGCACTTTTCAGCATTTGAAAAACTCCAATAAGGCTTCAGAAAAGAATTTCCTTTTTACTATTTGGCAGCTGTAAGTACCAAATTGATCTGCATGGGTTACAGTTCTTCTTAGGACAGTTGTTCTGTCTAGCTCAGTTCTAATACTTGGCTGTTATGCACGGTATTCTGGAACCATAGGTTACTTTAGTAAAAGGCCTCTGTTCATGGCCATCTTTATCATCCTCTCATTCAGTTAGATGGACTCTAACCAGGAATAGAAAGTAGCCCAAATTCCATTGTGGGTTAGTGGCAGGCACCGGCTGGCTCACCTAGTCTGGTGTAGTCTGCCTGAAAAGGTTTGCAACACAATGGTAATCCAGATCCTGACAGTATTAATCTGATCATACTTGAGTGAATGGGGCCATAATTTTACCATTTTGTGAAATCCTTTCTGAAAGGTCATTTTTTCTGTCTTGGGACCAGACCATTGCCTCTATTTTGGGTGCAGAGATGGTGAAAGTCTTATCTGGTGTTGAGAGCAGATCTCAAATTTTGCTGGGCTCGCAAATTCTATTCCATATTAACCCCACAAAATTGGATCAGGTTGGGAGGGGGCGAGAGGAAGCTTTAGGAGTCAGCTGGAAGGAGTCATGAGCAGGTGCTTTATGAAGCATTTCCTGCCCCTTCAGCGCAAGAAATTCCATCATGAATATCTAGTCTTGTACTCCCGCATTACACAGGCCATAAAAGTTAATGCTTATTTTATCAAGAATTCCTGCTTAATAACTTCTGCTTCCTTCGGAGATGGGGGTGATGTGAATGTACAAAGGACTTTAAAGCCAGTGGGTTGCAGTTCCTGCTCAGGGTGTGGTGTGGAAGCCTGGACCCCTACAGATACACTGTATTCCCTTCAGTTCCTTGGGTGTTGCAGAGTTGGAGAAAAGTGTGCCCCTACCCTCCTGTGGTCTGGAAACCCCTCCTGTTGGCAAGGAACGAGAGTGGGTTCCAGAGGTTCAAATCTTTGGCTATTTTGTCTTAACTTTTTTTCATTTACGTATATTGGTGCAGAAGGGGCTGATTTAGCCTTAAATTTCCAACAGACAGGAATAATGTATACAGGCCTTGTGTCCAAAGCATCTCTAAGAAAGCAGAATAAAAAAATAGGAGTATTAGCATCCAACAAAGTCTGACACAATCAGCCAGTATCTTTTTTTCATCCTGGATGCTTATAAATTTTAACTCTTGTAACAGTCTAGCAGGCCTAAGTGCAACAACTATGCCAGGCTTTCTCTGCAAATAGCAATCTCCTAGGATGTGAAACATTGTTAATTTTTCTTAAATAATTCAATAGAATGTCAATATTCCACAACTCCCCGTGCTTGGAGTGACAGGTCTGTTCAAATTAGTAGCCCTGAAGAATAAAGAATATTCAGGACATGCTTTTATCTCAGGAAAGACAGAATTCAGTGCAGATGTGGAAGTTTTTAAAATAGCAGTTTGAAGGACCAGACTTAAACTGGGATGACAAATGATTCAAGCTCAAATACTGTAGCATTTGGAAAGGGAACAGTATCTTCAGTTTGTACCTAATTAGTAAAGTCAACACAAATTCTCCATATGTAGAATATACTCTGTAAATTATATATCGTGTGTGTGTGTGTGTGTGTGTGTGTGTGTGTGTCAGAGAGAGAGAGAGAGAGATGGAACGTTGTGGAAATGCTTTTCCATATTTGAATACTAATTTAACAATATTCTGTGAAAAATCAGAGGATTTTCTTTTTAGGAGAGGTCACTTATCGCTTGAGATATTTTCCCTGTGAGAACTGAGAGATCTGTTAATTGGTCAAGGTAGTCCCGATACCATGTTCTAAATTTCCATGAAACTTAGTAACTAAACTATCAAAAAGTTAAAGATGGGAAAGACTAAATTATTCAGGTTTCAGAGTAGCAGCCGTGTTAGTCTGTATCCGCAAAAAGAGAAGGAGTACTTGTGGCACCTCAGAGACTAACAAATTTATTTGAGCATAAGCTTTCGTGAGCTACAGCTCACTTCATCAACTCAAGACTGGTTGCTATAGTATATTCTCATATGCATTATCCAGTCTGTTTTTAAATGTTTCAAGTGATGGGATATTTATGAGCTCCCTTGGGAGGCTATTCTAGGATTTTTTCCTGATACTTCAATTAAATATATCTTTGCTCAATTTAATTCTGTGACTGTGCTATCATGCCCTCTTGCATCATCATAAGTAACTCCTCTGCATTCAGGTGTTTATAGCTGTCTGATATTTGCAGGGATGCTTTGATCAATTTGGAAAGAGGAAGGAAAGGAGGATTGTCCTGTTTAAAGCTCAAAACTAAGGGTATGTCTGCACTGCAGAGATAGCTTGTTCTCTTAATCAGGTTGCCCCTAGCCCCATCCTCCCGTCCACAGATAAAGTCCTTTCTCCCAAGATCAGTTGTGCTTTCAGCCTGGGCTAGCTGGCCCGGCTAGGGGTGTGGATTGTGTCCCAGGTGCTCCTTTCACTGGGACTGGTAACCCTCCCACTTTAAAGTAAGGAAGTAGGCTGATTCACTCAAGTGCTGATAGTTTTACAGTGCCTTTCCACAATTCCCCTCATGTCCTAGGAGGACCGATGAGTTCTCCCAGAGTGCCCTGGGGTAGAATCATAGGGTGTCTCAGCTTACTGCAGTGGAAAGAACCATGGGATATGCCCAGAGAAGTCCTAGAGTCACAAACAAGGTAGTGTACCTCCAGTGAGGGGCCCAGTAACAGGGGTATGGCTTTTCAGTGTGCCTGCTCACACCTACACTAGGCCAACCAGGGTGCTCAGCCAAGGTGCCAGGGAACCCAGGCTAATTTGCAGTGAAGATATACACTAAGAATTAGCAAAAAGAAAAGGAGTACTTGTGGCACCTTAGAGACTAACCAAATAAATTGGTTAGTCTCTAAGGTGCCACAAGTACTCCTTTTCTTTTTGCGAATACAGACTAACACGGCTGTTACTCTGAAACTAAGAATTAGGAGATCTGGATTCTCTTCCTGCAAGATCAGTACACTGAGGGGCTACTCATGCCTGGATCATATGAGGGAAGAGCTCTCTCTCTCTTTCTTGCATATAAACTCCTGGACAGAGTAATAGTGATATTTTGGATCTGCTAATAGTATGGCGTTATTTATTTCTTAACCATATTTTTAAAAGAATGGACTTTTTGACCCCTCCTTTGTCATTTAGATAAACTGTGGCCCTGCTGTGTGATTGAATATGGACATGTTGACCCTGTGAAGGCCAATGCTGACGAAATTGACAAGTCCTCCTTATCCTAACAGTCCTAATTTGTTCATGTTCCAGCTAGGTGTTATGCTAAACCACAATACAATTGGCCCTGAAAAAGTCATCCCAGGCTGTCTCTCTCTCTCCAATCTTCCCTCCCAGCTTTGGTGTGGTGGGGGGAGGGGAGTCCCAGTAGGACATTTGTTTGAACAGTAATATTTTCTTGCTTTTTCTGAAATGGAGTGTTCTTCTTTCCCAGTGGAATTCAGAGCAGTTGATATATGGAATCTGTTAGAATCCCAGCAACTGTGAACACTGTCTCTGCAATCAAGTTGATTTATTTTTGTTTATCTGTAATCCAAGAACTTTGCCAGATTTTAATGGTTATAATTGTTCCCGAGAAGGAAAAACAAATAGAACATTGTCTGTTAGAGGTCTGTCCAGGATTTCTCCTGAATACTCATGACCAGGCATAAAAGCAGAGTGGCCAAATGCTGTTGACAAAACCAAATCTATCATCTTTACCTGTGAAAGAAGTTCCGTATGACTTATTTGACCACTCTGAAGGGTTAACAAAGGCAGCTTTCTGAAGCTGCTAGAAACAGCCCTATATCTTATGAGTAATCATTCAGTGGTTCCAGTGATACCATGTTTCTAACTTGCTTTTCATTGGTTGAGTGAGTTGTCACTTGAGATCTTGCTATAGATTTTGGAAGGTTGAGCTCAGTGAAGCCAGAAACATTCTCATCTAGTGTTCAGCTCCATTAAAGTCCTATAATGAATCAAGTTGTTATATTTCTAATCCAACTCTGGACTCCTAATTACTACTGCTCCAAACACAGCATTCACTATCCAAATGAAAATGGGGAATGTCTTGTCAGTTGGGCAAACTGGTTTGGAAAACATGGCCCAGAACTAGTTGGGTGCAACAGATCTGCTTACAAATCTGATGCCTTTTAAAATTTTCTGTCATCCACTTCAATGGTTCAGACTTATTACAGTCCCCAAACCTAGCCTCTAGGTTATTTTTTGGCTCCTTTGATTTATTTATTGTGTGAATTTATTGCCTATGAAATATTCCAGGTTTAGTCTTTGGAATTAAGTCCTCAGTGTGGTCTGCAGTATAGAGTGTAGTGATCTTCTGTTGTGTTGTGTTAATCCGTTGTACTGAAAGAAGGGATCCTCATCCTTATCATTTTAGCCCCTACATAGAATTCATAGGTCCTAGCGTGTATCTTTCTCTCCCCTCGCTCCAACAGATCCAATATGAACAGATTTTGCTTCTTAACAGCCCCAGGGGGATATTTTTTGGTGATGTTACTGGAGCAATGAAGGTAATTGATTTACTTTAAATGTTGTGAAAGGTGCTGACTTGAAAACCTGTGAATAAAACAGATGACTTTGAACCGGTGCACTACAGGCAGAGGTCATTGAAGCTTCCTCTGCATCACCCCATGCCTTAATGGGCCCACCTTTTTAGACAAGGAGGTAGTTCAGTCTCCATACCCATTCATACCCTTTGATCACTTCTGGCTGTTTCTCAGCAGCGACACCTGGTGAAGTCCTGGACCCACTGAAGTTAGTGTGAATTTTGCTGTTGTCTTCATCGGGCTAGGATTTTACCCACCCTTTATAATTAGGTTGTGTTTGATGAGGATACCAAGAAGTAGACTGGAACCACCAATTCATTTCACATAGGCTAGTGAACAGCCTTTTAGAAGGTGTTGACTTTATGGTTGCCACTAACAAACAAACCTAGTTTGTGTAAAATAGCGTTATGTTTAGCAGGAATCCCATTCCATCCAAAGAGGATCTGTTTCTGCCATATGGCACTGATGTTGCAATATAGAGTGTGCGTGTGTGTGTGGCTTCCATTCACACTCTGTTCTTGCCACCCTCCCCCATTTAGATAGTAAAAACATCTCTCCACCTTGCATTACGGGTTGTAAATCATTTGTGTAAATATAGCTAAGTAAGTAAATATAGTAGAAAATGGATCATTCACTTCTTTTTGTTTAGTTATCGGTACAGATTTAAAAGCAGCCCTGCCTAAGTAATTGTATTTAGGTCATTCAGCATGTTTTAATAATGACAATACTAGGGTGGGTACTAAGGCAAGAGGCAAAGCCAAAGCCGTGCACCTAGAATTGCCCTAAGGGCAAGGTTATTACTGATAACAAAAGTTTGTTCTGTCTTGCTGGGATTAGTTGAGAGGAGGGTAGTTTAATGAAAACCCTTTTTTTTAGAAGGTGGGGTGGGACTGCATATTCTCATTGTCCATCCACCTATAATTCTCAACCCAATGGTAAAGATTCTTTCAGCACTGCTCCCCATTCATCATGCTGAAAACAATCTTTCTACTTTTGCTACCATGGGCTAGAGCAAATATGCACAACATAGCATTGGAAAAAGGGATTCCCAGCAATCTCATGGTATAAAGTACCCATTTTTCATCGTGTTAGTTCCCAAGCTAATGGATTTTAATCTCTTTCTAAACCAGGGTGGAGTATTGCTTATTTTGCACTTATTTTGGAGAAAAACAGCAAATTTAAAGACGGAAATAGACATTTTTTATGGTAGGTTAATGAGGGGAAAAAAGGCTATTTGACAACTTCTCTTTTAATCTTCAAAATAGTCCCAGCAGAGATGGATTAGTGGGGAGAGAGCAGAGGAGGCAATCAAAGGTGCATGATAAATGCAATTTATCATGTTTCCACAATTTATTGCCCAATTATCCTCTTCATTGTGAGTGTATGTATGTGTATATTATATAATATGAATGGGTATAGGATATGTGTGCATAGGAATTTTTATTGGGAAATTATATAAATCATTTGATTTTTCTACAGCATGCCCATCAAAGGTGTTCTGTGGTGTTGAGTTTTTATGGGCGGGTGGTGGTGTTTTGTTTTAAATAAGTATAAAAATGGAAATACTGCTAGATATAATTGACAGGGACAGAGCACGCAGCTTACATGCCAACTATTTCTTTAAGAAAGGAACCTGTAAAAAGTTTACAAATCCAATTCAGTTCTCGTAAATTCATATCTTTGAAATCTGATAAATATTTAAGCAGATGTTTATTACTTGTAAGGCATGAAATATTCCATAAAGAGAAGCCATCATTCGTGGATCACCATAAAGGGGGATGGCAATTCTTTCCAATTACACTTTATCATTATTAGCTTTGCTGCTGAAAGGGCTAAGTCCACAATCCTCCTCCCCTGCCACTCCAGCTTTGTGAGTTGAAGATCTTCTTTATAATCTAGGATACAAAGTTCAAGAGTTACAAATGAATTAGTGGGTCCAGTCCTAATCCTTTATTCATACAATTGCTTTTTCTTCCCATCTCTCTGGTCCAGTAATAAGCTTATGTGTAGTGGTGGAATTGTAAAACACAGCCCAAATGTTCTGGTTTTTTTTGTTTTTAAAATATCTAGTTTTGTTTTTTAAAAGGGCTGTATTTATATGTGAAAAATCCACACCCCCAGAGGGGTATGCCTATGCTGATTCAACCAGTGGTGTAGACAGGTCAGCAGAAGAATTCTTCTGTTGACCTAGCTACCACCTCTCAGGGAGGAGGATTATCTACACCGAGAGAATAACCCCTCCCGTCGGCGTAGGTACTGCCTGTAGCAGGGGAGTCAATTATTTGTCAAGATCCAAATTTCTTGGTCAAGGTCCAGACTCCAGAGAAAGTAATTAAAAAAAAAAAAAATCCCAGTAATGACAATAATAAGTAAATAAAAAGATTTCGGGTCTGTTCAAAAGCATCTGGCGGTCTGGATTTGGCCCGTAGTCCGCCTGTTGATTATCCCTGGTCTACAGTGAAGTGCTACAGCTGCGGCTGTGCTGCGGTAGCGGGTGAAGTCTAGACTTAGTCTAAGTTTAAGAACATTACTTTGTACATAAGAACATAAGAATGGCCATACTGGGTCAGACCAAAGGTCCACCCAGCCCAGTATCCTGTCTACCGACAGCGGCCAATGCCAGGTGCCCCAGAGGGAGTGAACCTAACAGGTAACGATGTAGTGATCTCTCTCCTGCCATCCATCCCCACCCTCTGACAAACAGAGGCTAGGGACGCCATTCCTTACCCATCCTGGCTAATAGCCATTAATGGACTTAACCTCCATGAATTTATCCAGTTCTCTTTTAAACCCTGTTATAGTCCTCGCCTTCACAACCTCCTCAGGCAAGGAGTTCCACAGGTTGACTGTGCACTGCGTGAAGAGGAGCTTCCTTTTATTTGTTTTAAACCTGCTGCCCATTAATTTCATTTGGTGGCCCCTAGTTCTTATATTATGGGAACAAGTAAATAACTTTTCCTTATTCACTTTCTCCACACCACTCATGATTTTATAGACCTCTATTATATATATACCTTTATATACCTTACTCTCCTCTTTTCCAAGCTGAAAAGTCCTAGCCTCGTTAATCTCTCCTCATATGGGACCTGTTCCAAACCCCTAATCATTTTAGTTGCCCTTTTCTGAACCTTTTTAATGCCAGTATATCTTTTTTGAGATGAGGGGACCACATCTGTATGCAGTATTCAAGATGTGGGCGTACTATGGAGTTGTATAAGGGCAATAAGGTATTCTCCATCTTATTCTCTATCCCTTTTTTAGTGATTCCTAACATCCCGTTTGCTTTTTTGACTGCCGCTGTACACTACATGGACGTCTTCAGAGAACTATCCACGATGACTCCAAGATCTTTCTCCTGATTAGTTGTAGCTAAATTAGCCCCCATCGTATCGTATGTATAGTTGGGGTTATTTTTTCCAATGTGCATTACTTTACATTTATCCACATTAAATTTCATTTTCCATTTTGTTGCCCAATCACTTAGTTTTGTGAGATCTTTTTGAAGTTCTTCAGAGTCTGGTTTGGTCTTAACTATCTTGAGCAGTTTAGTATCATCTGCAAACTTTGCCACCTCACTGTTTCCCCCTTTGTCCAGATCATTTATGAATAAGTTGAATAGGGTCCTAGGACTGACCTTTGGGGAACACCACTAGTTACCCCTCTCCATTCTGAAAATTTACCATTTATTCCTACCCTTTGTTCCCTGTGTTTTAACCAGTTCTCAATCCATGAAAGGATCTTCCCTCTTATTCCATGACAACTTAATTTTCGTAAGAGCCTTTGATGAGGGACCTTGTCAAAGGCTTTATGGAAATCTAAGTACACTATGTCCACTGGATCCCCCCTTGTCCACATGTTTGTTGACCCTCTCAAAGAACTCTAATAGATTGGTAAAACATGATCTCCCTTTACAGAAACCATGTTGACTTTTGCGGAACAATTTATGCTCTTCTATCTGTCTTACAATTTTATTCTTTAGTATTGTTTCAACTAATTTGCCCAGTATTGACGTTAGACTTACCGGTCTGTAATTGCCAGGATCACCTCTAGAGCCCTTTTTAAATATTGGCGTTACATTAGCTATCTTCCAGTCACTGGGTACAGAAGCTGATTTAAAGGACAGGTTACAAACCATAGTTAATAGTTCCGCAATTTCACATTTGAGTTCTTTCAGAACTCTTGGGTGAATGCCATCTGGTCCCAGTGACTTGTTGCTTGTAAGTTTCTAAATTAATTCCAAAACCTCCCCTAGTGTCACTTCAATCTGTGACAATTCCTCAGATTTGTCACCTACAAAGGACGGCTCAGGTTTGGGAATCTCCCTAACATCCTCAGCCATGAAGACTGAAGCAAAGAAGTCATTTAGTTTCTCTGCAATGACTTCATCATCTTTAAGTGCTCCTTTTGTATCTCGATTGTCCAGGGGCCCCCACTGGTTGTTTAGCTGGCTTCCTGCTTCTGATGTACTTAAAAAACATTTTGTTATTACCTTTTGAGTTTTTGGCTAGCTGTTCTTCAAACTCCTTTTTGACCTTTCTTATTACACTTTTACATTTCCTTTCTATTTACCTCACTAGGATATGACTTCCACTTTTCAAAAGATGCCTTTTTATCTCTCACTGCTTCTTTTACATGGTTGTTAAGCCATGGTGGCTCTTTTTTAGTTCTTTTACTGTGTTTTTTAATTTGGGGTGTACATTTAAGTTGAGCCTCTATTATGGTGTCTTTTGAAAAGTGTCCATGCAGCTTGCAGGGATTTCACTCTAGTCACTGTACCTTTTAATTTCTGTTTAACTAACTTCCTCACTTTTGCATAGTTCCCCTTTCTGAAATTAAATGCCACAGTGTTGGGCCTTTGAGGTCTTCTTCCTACCACAGGAATGTTAAATGTTGTTATATTATGGTCACTATTTCCAAGCGGTCCTGTTATAGTTACCTCTTGGACCAGATCCTGCACTCCACTCAGGACTAGATCGAGAGTTGCCTCTCCCCTTGTGGGTTCCTGTACCAGCTGCTCCAAGAAGCAGTCATTTAAAGTATCGAGAAATTTTGTCTCTGCATTTTGTCCTGAGGTGAGTATCTCTTGTAAGTATATCTTTCTCTTAACCTTTCCATGTGCCTGTTCCTAACTCATCATCTACATTCATCTGGTAAGGATTTTGGGTCCATTATAAAAGGGCATCTTTTAAAAAAATTTATTCCAATCCAAAAGCAATGAAAATACCTCTCTTCCTTGGGAAAGCAGAAGAGACAACACATTATATTTTCCCATTTTTCTTTGGAGAACGCGCCGGTGCTTGAACTGTGGCTTTCTTTGGGCCCACCAGTGCCACCCATAGGTCAGCTGGAGTGGGTTGGTTGAGGGTGACCCACAGCACCATTAGAAACATGAGACCAATGGTTTGTCCAGTCCCGCACCCTTTCACTGACAGTAGCCAATATCAGCTCAGCATGCCCAGCAGAAGGCAGTTATAGAATACTCGGTCTAAAGGGAAAGGATATCTCACCCCTGTTAGTTAGTAGCTGGTTTAAGTCCTGAAGCATGAGTCTGCAACTTCAGTGCTCCTGTACCCAGATTCCTGCTGTGCCTTATTAAAGGAAAGAAAAAGCTGCATTTAAGCGTGCGCCTGCACCCTCCCACAAAAGAAGAATAATTTGTAATTAAAAAAATACTCTTTATCAAGCTCGAGCCCAGTGTTCATTTCTGCTTCCCATCAAGAAACAAACCCTGGGGGAAGAACAAAGGACTCTAAGCTCTCTCTAGGCTTAGTTTTTCACCTAAAACGGTGTTCATTTATTTATTTTAAATTCTTTCTTGTAAAGAGGAAGAGGAGGGATGAAACGGGGGGAGGGGATATGAGTGGCATATCTCTGCCCTATTCTTCCCATTTCCCAATCTCTAGTCACCTCTAGTCTCAAGCCCGCAAGCCTAAGCTCCAGCATCAATCTTTTACCTCTTAGGAAAAACAAAGTTGGCAGGGAGATAATGTTGGGTTTAAAGTGATCTACAGGACTGGGGTCAAGGGTGATCGTGAGGGCCTTCAATCAGTAGACATTCATTTTAGTGTGTCATCGGTACCAGATCAGGTTTACATTTACAACAAGCTGAAATGGCAGCTGAGAAGCACACTTTTAACGGCAGGCTGAAAACCTGTTGGCTAGGAGCTGCGAGAGAAAAATAAACACCACTCAAAGTACATGGTAAATCAGTTGTCATTATTAACGCACACAAAGAAAATGAGAGAGTGGAGGCAAAATTTTGCCTCGGTATTAACGATTGTTAGATATGGCCATTTGGAGAAGCAGCAATGCTGCCTTTTAAAAAAAAAATTCTTTTCAATTCAATAAAAAAAAGTTAATGGATGACAAGAAAGCCAGTGGTGATGTTGCACTGCATGGTTGTAAAATTAATGACTCAGCAGGGGGATGGAAACTTGTCAGGGCCACCCCAAGGGCTCACTCCTCCAAACTGAGCTCCCTCGGTGGCGTGCTTTGGATTCTCCTCTATCCCCTTGAAAGTTGGTGTCACTTGGTACCCTTTGCATATGTTCGTATAAATGCACGCAGACTCGTGTGTAAATGCTGCAGTCCCATGTGGCACCCCATTAACAGCCAACATGCTGAGGCTGGGAATTGTGGCAAGAAAGCTTTTTTCTTATCTGTAAGAGGGTGGAAGGTTGAGAGCCATTGTTGCTGTCTGGAGTGATCAGTACGAGCCCCATGATGTGGAGGAGGAAGAGAATATAAGGAAACTGACCTCTCGTTCCCTTCCACCCTGGCAACTCTTGCCCTTCTTTTAAAAATTTGTAATGACAGCACTGCAGTGAAATGCTTGCTTGTTCTTAAGTATGGCGGATGAACTGAAATCCTATTACTGTTTCGATTTCTAAGTACAGGGATAGGGTGGAATGGGCCAGAGTGTGGGTGCCCCATTGAGTTTTCAGAAAGGCATAAATACTGCGGTGCTTATCTGTGGCAAGTTCACAGTTCTCTGTTTTTCATATTTTCTTTAAACAAATACTCATTTCCACTGACTAGATGTAAAATCCCCCCAAAACCAAACAAACTTTATGGGGCGGTTGTGTCCCTTTGATGCAAAATCAATGGGTTGAAATGCGCTTTATGGTTTGTGGAATTTGTTGTTTTTAGTGGTAGTGTGGAAATACGGTTAGGAAACAGGAGCAGTGATCTACCAGGATCACTGCTGCATGCTGGTCACACTTGAGTGATTGGTGTACAAAGCTTCTGCTGTAAGCTTTGCTCAGAAAGGTAATAGCCCTCTCCAACGTGTAAATTCTTGTGTAATCTAATTCCTTTCTTTGTAATTACTTGGAGACATGCCATTTTAGATGACTAAGAAGTTGGCGAACTGATCCAACATACAAGCCAGTGGAGAGGAGGGGAGGAAGAAAGGTATAGAATAAAACAAAGGCACTAATATCACCAGCTGACTGTGTGTTCAGATAAAATCTGGCTGGAAAGTACCAATATTTAATAAAAGAACAATAATGAAAGATGCTTTAAGGCAGAAAGGATGGTTTTGTGCTTTGAAGTACAGGATGAAAAATCAAGATCTTTGCTACAAACTTTTTCTTTGACCTTAGGCAACTCATGTAACCCCTCTCTTTGCTTCAGTTTCCCCATCTGTGCCCATAGAGATAATAAATCTCTATATGACAGCATAGGTGGCAACTTCTCCTGGCGCCGGTGAGTGCTTTACCCGCCCCCACCCCGACTGCCCCGCCCGCCCCACCCATCCCCTTCCCCAAAGTCCCCACCCCAACTCTGCTCCCTCTCTGCCCCTATTGGACTCCTTCCCCAATCCCCGCCCTGACCCCTCCTCTTCCCTGCCTCTTCACCTGAGCGTGCCACGTTCCCGCTCCTCCTCCCTCCCTCCCTCCCACAGCTTGTTACGCCACGAAACAGCTGTTTTGTGATGGCAAGCGGTGGGAGGAGAAGCGGGGACGCAGCGCGCTCAGGGGAGGAGGTGGAGGCGGAGGCGGAGGTGAGGTGAGCTGGGGCGGGGAGCTTGGCTACTGGTGGGTGCTCCAGCCCCGGGACACCCACAGAATTGGCACCTATGTATGACAGGTATCTTGAAGCCGAATTAATTAAATGTTTGCACTTTGAGATTCTTAGTTAGAAGCACAAAGTATTATCGCAAAAATTCATTTGGCATCAGTGGCAGTTTAAAAACAATTTTCCATACACAGCTAGCTCTGGTCAGATGTTAAACTGCTACAAAAGAAAAGGCAGTTTAACATTAGTTAGAATCAGTAAGGAGGTTGCCTTGTGTGAGGTTAATGAATGATAATGTGCAACCACTATTTTAAAAAGGGGAGAGAAAAAGTATTCTCCATCCATAGTATTTCTTTTGTGTACCACTGCCTGAACATCTCTAGTGAATTTTCATGCTACAAGAGTAGATCAGTGATGACCAAAATGCAGCCAGCCCTTTTTTACCCCTAATGCTGCCCTGGCACATTACCCTGCTCTGCATTTGAAAAGTTTATATGTGGTCCCTCTGCACAGCAGCTACTCTGCGGTACGGCAGCCAAACGCTCAATGACCTGCTTCCGTTCGCTCCCGTTGGTGCTCCTTGTTAATAGGGAGAGAGGGAGACAAGAGTTTGGCCAAGCACAAAGCAAAAATAATGGTCTAGGCTGTTATGCCAAAAGAGGAAAGTAGAATGAGAACTACAAGAGGGGTGGTCAAGCAATTTGCTAGCGGATGACGAGTCGGTTGAGAATAGCAGCAGGTTCTGGGCAGCTTTGCCAAGAGCTTTTATTTATAACGGTTGTGTGGCCCACATACCAAGAGTGTGGCTGTCTCCTTCTCCCAGGGGGGTGATTAGATGGAGCAGTGCAAGTATGCTCTTAGTTTTCTGAACCAGAAAAATAGCTTAAACCTGGAATAAGTGGACTTGGCTGTATAATAGTTGTGTCTGTTTTTATTAATGATATGTTAATCATCAACTATGTGCTTGGTACTGTACAAAACATAGATGACAGCAGGAGCCCCTGTCCCTAGGAGCTTGCAAATCACACTGAGCAACTCAGAGGTCTGAGAACTTCTGGTCTCTCTTTTAGTACAATGGGTGGGTGGCAGCTGAGGCTGTGTAGATTGAGGAATGACAACAGAGACTGTTTCCTGGTCTTGTAACCCCCCCCTCCCCCCCGCCCCGGCCAATTAAATGTAAGTGTAGGGGAAAGGGAATAAAGTATTAGGAAGAAACTGTGGCATTATCCTTCCTGACCGTGGAATTAAATCTACCTATGTGGTTTGCAACACAATTTCTGTGAAGTACAGTTCTGAGCAATACAATAGATTCTGCCCTCCCCCGATTTCCATCTGAAACATGATGTATTTTCCATGAACTCCCACATAAATGGTTTTTTGTTTTGTTTTTTTTTGGTGACAGATTGCATGTTAAAGCACTGGAAGATGAAAGCATCAAATATTTGCCTTAGAAAAACACAGTGAAAGATTCTCTCATCCTCCCAACTCAAAATGAATCAGCTAGAATTCCATTAACAAAAATGACTCTCTGTAGTTAAACTTATTGGCACCCCGTGGGCATCATTAAGATGCTTTTTTTTTTCCAGGGGGAGGAGGGGCAGTGAGAAGCTAATGTAGGACAGTGGTGACTTATGTTTGAATTCCTCTTAATATTGTGGAATGAGTATCCTCAGTAGAACACAAGCCAAGTGCAGTTGGAATCCCCTTTCCAAGCCCACAGCTAATAATACCAAGGGACTGAATTACATAAGTGAGAGATATTATTTAATGATATATGGATTACTAACTCACTGTAGGACCTTGGACAAGCACCCTTTATTGTTCAGTGCCTCAGTTTACCATCTGTGAAATGGAAATAACATTCACCTACAATGACGCAGACCCCCAACAGAAGTAAATTGCTGTAGCCCCATTGACTTTAGTGAAGTTATGACTATTTACATCTGCTGAGGATCTGCCCCAGTATCTCGAAGAGGTGGTGAGGCTTTATTAATGCTTGCAAAGCATGTCAGAATTTTCAAATGGGTACACACATACGTAAGTGTAAAGTGTGCATGTGTGTACACACCAGATATACAGTTTGATCAGTAATTTAATATTAGGAGTGATTCAGTGCCTAAAAGTTGTTCATCTCCCTGTTAACTTCTTGCTGCACGAATATAGGGCCTCAACCTGCAAGATGCTGAGCACTCTGCTGACTACTCCCAACTACATAGAATCATAGAATATCAGGGTTGGAAGGGACCCCAGAAGGTCATCTAGTCCAACCCCCTGCTCAAAGCAGGACCAAGTCCCAGTTAAATCATCCCAGCCAGGGCTTTGTCAAGCCTGACCTTAAAAACCTCTAAGGAAGGAGATTCTACCACCTCCCTAGGTAACGCATTCCAGTGTTTCACCACCCTCTTAGTGAAAAAGTTTTTCCTAATATCCAATCTAAACCTCCCCCATTGCAACTTGAGACCATTACTCCTCGTTCTGTCATCTGCTACCATTGAGAACAGTCTAGAGCCATCCTCTTTGGAACCCCCTTTGTTACATTTGACTTGAGTAAGAATTGAGAGCCTCAGCTCCTTGTAGGAGCCAAACCTTAAATACACACTTCCTCTCCTTTAGCTTTGGATGATCAGCCTGCATATAATTGGCCTGGTGATTATGCCATTCCAGCTTTACCACAAATTTAGGTGACAATTATTGGTTATGCAGGGCGAGTGTCCTTCTAATTCCATCAAACGCACGCACACACACACACACTCTTCTGAACTAGAGGGTCATGAGTCTGATGAGCAACAATAAAAATGAAACTCAATTTACTGATGTAAGAAGAATCTTCCGCTGCTCCCTACGTGTTCCATTCACTGCGTGCCTGATATTCCCACTAATTCAGAGTCCTTAGCAGACACTCGCACCCGCATCTAAAATAAGTAGGAACCTGGTATTATACTTATGTGGCAAAACTTTAATGAATGCATGTTCTGCTCATATATATGTTTAAAATAAAGTGTGTGTGTGTGTGTGTGTTTACTTCCTAAGGTATAATAGTTATTCTATGCAGCACTCATATTACCTTCCTTAAACTATTATCTAACATACATTTGTAGTGGTTACCAATCTGGTAGGTTATGAATTTATAGGTTATCAATTTGTAGGTTATGAATTACAAAAAACTTCATGGAAAGTTGTTACTGCATCTGCTCAGCATACATGTTTTCTGGTATTATTCTCCCCCCCCACTCAATGACTAAATATTTTCTCAAATTTTGTCTTTTTGGGAAGTGGGGGGGGAGGGAGAGTGTACCATAAAAATCTGGTAACTAGTTAATGTTTTTTGCCATTGTGTACTATATTTTTTTTAAATGGCAGATTCCATGTTGGAAAAAGCAAAACCATTCCTCAGATAAATGTTTGATCATAGTAAATTTTAACTGCCAGTCTAATGACCCAGAGAAATGGTGTTGTAAAAGCAAGCACTCACACAACCTTAAATTGGGAATGTTAATGGAACAGTTATTGCTACCAACTTAATTTTCAGAAATGTTTTGTTTTTACGTGGTTAGAACAAGAGGCTGGGGGCCAGGGCACATGGATTCAATTCCAAGTATTAGGACTTATTTGCTTGGTTCCCACTCTATCAACCTTATTTGCAATATTTTGTATTTTCTTCCTTGAGTATCTCCACTGCAATCAGTGGGGCAGTTTCCAAAGGAAGACACTATCCAACATGAGTGAAGGAGACAGAATCCAGCTACATGTCATTTGGACAAGTCTCAACCTTCCCACATGTAAATGGGTTTAGTAATACTGAGCTCACTAGGTATGTGATATTAAGGGTAATTAATATTTTGAGAACCTTGCATTAAATATTAATACTTTGCCCTTCTAGATATCAAAGGCCCCATCACACATCTAAGCCTCTGTTAGAGTTGGGAACAAAACTTCAGTTCAAGTGCTGTACAGGTGTAAAGTATTAACATGGAAATGTGTTTACAAGCTCATCAGGAAAAAACACTTTTCTGCTAAGGATCTGAAACCAGATTGTAAAAGAGGAGATGTATTTCTCTTTTACAGATGGTCAGGAAAGTGATTTCTCTGTTCATAGTCACAAGGAAAGTCAGTGGTAGAGTGGGAGATTAGATTTCCTAGTCCCCCCATTCTTTTATAAAAGTGGTGGGCAACCTGCGGGCCCGCATGCAGCCTGTCAGGGTAATCCGCTGTTGGGCCGTCAGACCGTTTGTTTACATTTGCACAGCTGCCCGCAGCTCACAGTGGCTGCAGTTCGCCGTTCCCAGCCAATGAGAGCTGTGGGAAGCCGCAGGTTGCCCACCACTGTTTTATAATCTCCGGATCATGCTTTATCATGAGGGGAGTTTGGTTTGGTTTGGTTTGGTTTACTATTTATTTATTTTAAACTGAAATCTAGTAAATACTTCAGTGTCTACTTTCCCAATTGTGCTCCCATTGAAATCAATGCTAAATGTTCATTAGCGTAAGTGGGAACAGACTGCACCATACTTGTTTAAGTAACTTGTTTAAGGCTGATGGAAGTTATGTAACAGAACAGGCCTCTTTCTGTGTAAGCACCCAATATAGAAATATTTATACATTGAGAAAATGCCTGTTGACTTCTGTGGGAGTTCTGTGTCGCTAAGAACGGCAGGAGAAGGCCCAATGAGAGTATGGTTTGAATATAACATTTTGGACCATTTGGTTAATCAATTCTAGCAGTAGCAAATATCTGAGTTTCACAGGAAGGTAAAACATTCACCTCCCCACTTTTGTGCACCTAGCCTGCTGTGAGGTTCAGTAGGCGACAGGTCATTCTTTCTTGACCTCTGAAGGTGAGCTTATGCCCTGAAGATTTGATATGGGAGAAGAACTGCATTTGACCATGTCTTCTTACTAATTTCTCCTAGAACTTAGCCTGAGCAATGGTCCTGTGATTAGGATTGTCTGGTATTCCTGGAGGGAGAGGTGATGTGAAAATAAATAGCTAATGCCGGAGTTTATGGACACCATCAGATTGGTAACCACTTTCCAGCCGTTTGCTGGAAACTGCAGCTCATGCCACAAGGGTAAAGAAACCAAAAGTGGAGTGGGAAAAGGGGTCAGCTCTAATCTTGAAAATAGCAGAGCGCAAATGGGTGTCTAGGAATTCCTGTTCAGTTCCCCATGTATCTGCATTAACACCATCATTAAGACTCTCATGCATCCAACTGGGCTGCCAGGACTGAGCCAGGGTGTCTCCTGCAGTGGCTCCTCCAGGCCCCCAAGAGCTGCCGGGATACTGCCACTAAGACACATGCCTGTTCCTTAGCTCTCAATGCCTGCTCCTGGCTGGAGCCCAGCCAGCATGGAAATGTCAGAGGAGAGAGAGGAAGACGAAGCAGCACCTGGCTGCCTCAGGGCCTAGCCATCCGGGAGTGACAGAATGGGGGAACTGTCTGGGGGAGCAGGGGATGGGGAGAATGGGAGCCCCTCCCCCTTGAGCACTCTCCCCCTATTCTGTGCTTACATCCTGTTCCCACAGCCAGCCTCCCATTGAACTCTGGGTGGGATTAGGGACTTACAAGCCGTTCTTCAGCTCCAGTGTGAGTCACATCTGGATTTGTTCTGTACACAGACACAAGCTCATCTATCCCAACGGAACGTGTAATGGTAAATCTGCCCTAGCCCTACATACCTTCATAGTCAAATAGTTCATCAATAGCTGACTTACATGAAAATTGTACATGGAGAGCTGGGGCCTGAGCTCATTGCCTTTGTTAAAAGTGGGGCTTGATCTTTGAGAACCACTGGTGTAGACCTGCACTGGGCAGGCTTAGATGACACAGTGGTTAAAACACTTGTGGCCTGTTTACATTAGTGCTCCTATCATGACTACCATTGATGGAATGACATTCAGTGCTGGAGCAAAGGTGGGAGATTTACCTAAAACTCTTGGTGAAGTGAAGGCCCTAAAGACCTTTCCCCAGTCCCTCTACCAGCATGGTAAGACATCTAAGTCCTGGGCTACGCCTAAAAATTAGATCAACCCGGCTGTGTCAGATTTGCTCAGAGTAAACTTTAACTGCCCGCGTAATGACCCAGAGAAATGGTATTCTAAAAGCAAGCACTGACACAACCTGAAATTTGGGAATGTTAATACCTCCACTTAATGTTCAGAAATGTTTTGTTTTTACATGATTATTAGCTAGTGGTTAGAGCTGTGAAAAATATCATGTCCTCTTTAATGTAATTAGGTTGACCTAACATCACCTGTAGATGCAGCTAGGTTGATGGAAGAATTATTCTGCTGACCTAGCTAACAGAGGTAGATTACCGACATTGACTGAAAAACCCTTGTCGTCAGTGAGGGAAGTGTCTATGGTTGCCACACTGTAGCTATGCTTCTGTAGCTGCTGATGTGTAGGCATGCCCTGAGATGGCTATTATAAAGTATTGCAAGATTAAACATGGCCTGTATGCTAGGTGAACAGGTTGTAAATTAGTACCTAAGTGGTCATTCAGAGTCAGTTAATATTATTTTTTATTGTGTCTATGCCACTGTCATATATTTTAAAGAAATAAAATAGATTCCCTGCTCTGAGGAAGTTACAGTTTAAAAAGTATGTTGTAGTCAATTGTCTGCATTACCTGCTACAGTTGCTCTCATTACCAATTTGTTAGTTTCAGAGATAACTCTGAGGGATGTGCTTAATGATCTGGTGGACTACCTGTGAAAAACCTTTGAGGTTTCCAAACCAGGAGGAAAGGTAGCCTTGGGGTTTGTATATAGTATTCAGAATTGGAACACATGATTTATCCCCAACTTCATTTCAAACTCCTGGGTGTGTAGTTTATTAATTTTTGTTGGAGCTCTTTGTAATAAAAGGCACTAGAGAAGTCCAGAGGTTTTGAAAACAGCAGCACTGGAATCGGTTCCTCCGACACATACTTGCAAATCCTGGAGTTCAGTTTCCTGGGTTTCCCTTACAACAACTGATGGTGTAACCGCATCCAGCCGTGTTACCCGTAACTAGGATTTGGCAGCTACCCAATAGCAGAGGAGCTTTTCCTTAGAGCTTTGTGTTTTAAAATGTACACATGTTAATCTGCACCCATATTCTGTTGCTGTTTCGGTTGTTAAACCATTTTTTAAACAGCATTCAATTCACCTTTAAGAAACAAAGATCCTGTTTTCAAGTAAAAAGAAAAGGCACACTTGTGGCACCATAGAGACTAACAAATTTATTAGTGCCTAAGCTTTCGTAGTGGGCTGTAGCTCAAGAAAGCTTATGCTCTAATACATTGGTTAGTCTCTAAGGTGCCACAAGTCCTCCTGTTCTTTTTACGGATACAGACTAACACGGCTGCTACTCTGAAACCTGTTTTCAAGTGAATTGCCATGGTAACTACGACAAAGAAACACATAAAACATAGGCGAGCGGTATCAGCACAATTGTTTCTGAATGGGCTGTTTTTCAGTTGGCACTGTGGTTAGGGTTGGTGGTATTGGGACCATGGTGGTGTGTGAAAGGGTTGCCCGGGCTGGTGCATCTGCCTTAGCCTGGGTAATCCACAGAGCTCTTTGTTTCCTCTGTGATGAATGGCTGCAAAGTGCTCAGTGAACCTGGAAACACCTCCTTTTGTGTCTTATGCACTCCTAATGTAGGCCGTTAAAGTTGGGGCAATTGCTCATAATGGTGGTATGAATACAGCCATTGTGAAGGGGAGGGGATTGTGCTGAAGTCATTGTTGGCACACAGATTCCATTGTTTTCCAGTATTAAGGGTGCGTAAAACCTCAGTAAGTAAAGGCTTAAGTGTATCCCCTGAAAAGGTATTCCATTTCTGCAGTGACTGCTATAAAAATGTAAAACCAGAAACCTGCTGGAATTTTCTTGTTTCTTTAAACCTTATGGGGAGTGTGTAGCAAAGTCCCATTCAACATGAGAGAGAAAAGTTTGATGAAAATGCCCACTCAGGTGACAAATGTGGTGGTTCTGTATGCTGCCGGGTAGTCGGACATATCTGTGTTTTCTCCTGTGAAATGTATCATTTCCACCCAGTTAATTTTGTTAATTCCCAGCCTGTTTAAAAAGATAGAGCAGCCCAGAAGGTGTGACTTGTATCTCTCCCAGAGTGACAAAGGGGGCGGTGTGAAGTAACATCTTTTATTGGACCAACTTCTGTTGGTGAAAGAGAGACAGGTTTTGGAGATCTATAGAGCTCTTCCTGAGGTCTGGGAAAGCTACTCAGAGTGTCACAGCTAAATACAAGGTCAAACAGGTAGTTTAGCATGAGTAGTTAGCATATATTCCCAGCGTATATTCCCAGAAAGCCTGGAGGGAATATCTCTCTAATTTTTTTTTATGTTATTTTTATAGCTCTAATAGGTTCCTACCAGTCGCTATCAATTGGAAGCTAGAGGGCACTAATTATAATGGCTAACCTCAGGGCACTCAGATCTGTGGCTGCCATTACACAGTTGCCTGATGATAGCTAATAGTATCTAAATACTGCCAATTGTACGTTCTTAGAGGGAGAATTTCCATTTTAGTTTTTGGTGGCCAGAATTTCCCTTCTCCTTCTTTCTACTAAAAAACTACATCTTTCATGGTGTCTGTGTATATAATAATGTCTTCTGCAATTTCCACAGTATGCATCCGATGAAGTGAGCTGTAGCTCACGAAAGCTCATGCTCAAATAAATTGGTTAGTCTCTAAGGTGCCACAAGTACTCCTTTTCTTTTTGCGAATACAGACTAACACGGCTGTTACTCTGAAATACATCTTCAGAATGCATTTTGTTTGGATCTTAGTTGTTTTTAAACTTTGTCCCATAGCATTTGAAATCCAGACATTATAGGGGTTGGAATCTGAAAGAGGAAGTTGACCATAAAGAGAAGTAAAACTAGTGTCATTGACTTGCGAAGCTTAAAAGAAAACAAAGAGCAGAGCTAGTGAAAAGTAGAAGAATCTTTCACTTTCTGGTCTAAAGTGGTCATAGGCATAGTCCCAGTCCACACTATAAGTTTTGGCTGGCATACCTGTGTTGATTGGGTTGAGAAGAGATGTGATCCCTGAGAGACACAGCCTTGATCTACACTACAAACTTATGTCAGCATAACTACATTGCTCCGGGGTGCGGAATATCCACACTCCTGAGCAACACAGTTATACCAACTGAACTCCTGGTGTAGACAGCTCTATGTTGATGAGAGAGCTTCTCCCAACAACACAGCTACCGCCCGTCAGGGAGGTGGAGTACCTACACCAACAGGAGCAGCTCTCCCATCAGCATAGGTAGTGTCTTCACTAAGCGCTACAATGGTGCATCTGCGCCAGTGCTGTAAGTGTAGACAAGCCTACAGCTGTGCTAACAGAAGTCTCTAGTGTAGACCTGGCCACAGGTAGAGAATGTTTTGTTTGTTTGAGATAGAATTCCCTGATCCTTCCATCTGGTCCTGTGGCAAGGAGTCCCATATACAAGAGCACGGGGCTCTGAAACAAGGACATTGTTGAATGAAGGTCTAAGACTTTTTTTAAGCTGACAATGTCTCTTGAAATCCACCTTTTTTTTTTTTAAAGGGTGAGTTTTATTATGACCAAAACAGAGATAATAGAATCTCTAGATTCTAGAATAGAATAGAAGGTGAAGGCCTTATTGCTACATCAAAAGATTGTCATTGTTCGAAGTCGCAAACCTACATTAGGGCATGATCGTCTCTCCATCTACTATTATGTATTCTCTTTATCCAGTGTTTTTGATTGATTGATTTACTTACTTACTTACCAGGGGGCTTTAATTTTTCTAAATTCAGTCTGCCAGTGAAGATAACAGGAGGTGAAACTCTCCTTTGTTTGTTTTCTTTGATAGCCTTGAGTTTTTGAACACACATTTTTATGAAGTATGAAGAGTAATTCTAAACTTATATTTTATGCCACTGTTGAAAAGCAAAGGGTGAAATTCTGCCCTCATGGAAATCAGTGGCAAAACTCCTATTGAATTCAGTGGTGCCAAGGTTGCACCCCATGTATAAACAAACCAAAAAATGGGCCATAAGTAATACTAGGACTGTCGTGTAAATCAGGGCCTGGTCTATGTTACAAAGTTAGATTGATGTAAGTCGCGTGCATCAACCTATTTGTGCATATGTTCAGACTCAAATTTGTCTCCGATCAACATAAGCAGCCCATTACAGTGACACAGTAAAACCACCTCCCGGAACAGCATGGACCCCTGGTTTTACTTGCTGAGGTTGACTCAGTGTGAGTGTAGACGCTGTGTGATCTGTGTTGACCCAAATGACTCTCCAGCAGCTAACCCACAGTGCCCTATTCCCTGCAACAGTAACCACTCTGGTCACAATTTTAAACTCCACTGCCTGGGGGTTACAGAGACCAGAAGCCATGCCCCCTTTAAAACTCCTGTGCATGTTTTTGAAATGCCTTTTCATCCATTACCCACTTTGGTGAGCACACCTAGCAGCTCACGTTCATTCTGTGCTACTGCCAAACTGACCACAGCAGCTCTCTACACTAGATGCGCTCCTGACTGGAGTAGACAGGAGGTATTGGATCCCTTGGGCCTGTGTAGAGTAGATGCTGTGTAAACACAGCTATGGACCAGCCATAGAACTGTGGATATCTACAAGCAGATTGTACAGTGGATGCAGGCAATGGGGTCAACAGCAGTGCTGTGTGAAAGCAAAGGAACTTTGCCAGGGATACCACACGGCCGGGGGGGGCCAACAGTAGATGGTCCTACAATGTTTGTTTATGTGAGTCGTCCCAAAGGATCTAATGACTACTTTCAGGAGTAAGAATTGCAGCACTAGGCTTTAAGTAACTCAGACAGTGAAGTTAGTGATTTAAAAGTACTCTTGTGTCTACATGATTCACCGCACACCGTAAGTGTATCATTCATTTATGCAGATCTGTGTAGATGTTGGGCATAATAGGACATGTTGGTGTGTTTTTCCCCAGTGAATAGAATTAATCCTTCATAAGCACGTGAAATTGACACAATAGAGCATCTCCTGAGCCATGCTCAGCTATCATGTTAAAACAGGTTTACTGACCTAAAAAAAAAAAAAAAAAAAGGGTTGCGTAAATACTTACTTGGGGACTTCCTGAAAACTGGTAGTTATTTATTTGGGGATGGAAAGAGTTCCTTCTGAGCCAGTAGAGCTCAAAAAGTAAATGCTCATTGAGGCCCTGTGTGAGCCATGCATTGGTACGTGCATCTCATTGATTTTTTTTCTTTAAAAAAAAAAAAGTTGAGCTCTGCTGTTCCCCTCGCTTCACTAATTGAGTTGGTCCTGGTCTGCAGCACCTTGACTGCTCCCGTCTAGCCTGCTGTGGCAAGGCCCACGAGCTGATTTCTGCCTCTGCTCAAGTCCACAAACAGCTCAGTCACTTTTTTTTTTGCTGGTGCAGTTTATTTACATTATTCGTTTTCAACACCCTTATACACTATGACCTCACCCCTGTGATCCTAGGGAGCCCTCAGCCCCTGAGGCAAACAGGGAAGAGCCATCTCTATTTCTCTCGCTCTTTCTGCTTTTCCCCCATCCCAGTTCCTTCCTGTGCCTTTTGTATCATCTGCCTAATGGCTAATTAACCTCTTAGTTCTTCTCAGCCCATCAGTTAGGCACAGCTCTTCTTAATGAGGTCTGCTCTGGAGTAATTAATGAGCACTCCAGTGACCAGAGTGCTGGCTTAGCTGCTGTTGCCCGGTACCCTGTCACACTTCTCTTAAGCAGAGGCCTCCTGATGTATCAAACATGTGGCTCTGAAATGTGGAGAATGGTGCAGCACAATGTGGGACACGATGGGGCTACCAAACTCTGTAACTTGCTAGAGTTGCTATCTTTGTGACTTTGACCCACCGATGGGACGCATTGTCTGTCATGATGTGATGAAGCTGTAACTACTTTGGCATGCCACACAGACAAGCAATGGCATTTGGGCACAACTTCCTCCAGCTGTGGGGTACAACATCATAGTGTTTCAAAGAAGTCGTCATACAAAACTAGAATGATATTTTGCAGTAACGGTGAGCATCCTGCAAGCTGTGCATGCAGAACATGGTTTCACCCATGAAATTCAGAACAATTCTAGAAAATTTGAGGATGGATGGCAACTCTTCCTTAAGCCCAAAGCTAAATTAGAAAACAAGGCCTCTGTAATGGCTTTGAAAGACAGCCTGCAGAGCAGACAGAATATGGAGGGAATTCACTGCAGCCAGAGCAATCTGGTAGTCTCAATGTGTAAAGCAGAGTTCCCTCTAGTACACCCTTTGAAAGGATAAAATGTGTAATTGATTGAGAAGGCCTGTGAATACCCCCACCCCTTTGCATAGGTGTGCAATGGGTGCCAATGTGCTCCTGTCCTCTGTCATCTTACACACTTGTGTAGGGTCAGCTGCAAACGGTGCCTAATTCTTGCAGAAGAAAAAAACAGAAGTGAGGATTAATTTGTTTATATTCCTACAGCACAGTGCTATCTGTCTTGATATTAGTTATTATTTGTAATTGAGGAACCCTAACCTTTTCTCTCCCTTTCTCCCGGTACCCACTATTCAAAGATGAATATCTTTTCCTTTTATTTGTTTTCAAAATTGCCCAAGCGCCCAAATTTTGTGGAGTGATTTTTTTTGTAGTGGAGTTGGCCTGTGTGCCAAATTTAAATGAATAAATAGTATCACTTATTCAGGCACAAACTACTGCCTTGCAGCAAAGGCCTTGTCTGCCCTACAGAAATAACCGTATTTAACATGGTTGGGGATAATAGTCAGCAGGTTTAAAACAAACAAAAGGAAGTATTTTTTCACACAACACACAGTCAACCTGTGGAACTCCTTGCCAGAGGATGTTGTGAAGGCCAAGACTATAACAGGGTTCAAAAAAGAGCTAGATAAAGTCATGGAGGATAGGTCCATCAATAGCTATTGGCCAGGATGGGCAGGGATGATGTCCCTAGCCTCTGTTTGCCAGAAGCTGAGAATGGGCGACAGGGGATGGATCACTTGATGATGTTCTGTTCATTCCCTCTGGGGCACCTGGCATTGGCCACTGTCGGAATACAGGATACTGGGCTATATGGACCTTTGGTCTCCCTGTATGACTGTTCTTATGTTTTTATAAACCTAGTTATACCAGCTTATTTCCAAGAAGAAGGTTGGTGTGGTGGTTGGGAAAGCTATCTGGGCCATGGAAAACCCAGGTTTAGTTCTCTGTTCTGCTGCAGACTGATGAGCAAGTCTCTCTGTGCCTCAGTTCCTATTCTGTGCCCTGGGGATGATAACACTTCCCTTTCTCCAGTGGATGTTGAGAGGATAAATGCATTAAAGATTATGAGATCACAAATATGATGGAGGCCATATAAGTTCCTACACTTTTCCAGGTGGAACCCTGGCTTACCTTATCTAGGTGGGATGAAACTTGGTATATAAACATGGTTAAAGCCTGCATTTATCTTTGGAATACCATGTATGCACCATGGTCAGCGACACCCATATTTAAACTCTTGTTTGCAGATGGGATCTAAAGCTAGAGTGCCTCCGCATTTAGAACTTCTATATGCCGCCTCAGCACATGGGTCACAGACTGAGAAGCCTGTGGGTTGAATCTTCTGATGGCCTCTTCATCTCAGGGAGGGCAGTGTGGGAGAAACTGGCATTGTTGCTGTCGCCCCATGGACGTTGGTTTTATTCACTGCAGCTGTTAAGCTGGCATCCTTGGACTTCTCTTTAATAAATAATACCGTCTTTCCCTGGAGAGCATCCGTTTCTCGGGAAAGCTAAGAACATATACATTTTAATTTTGTTTAAAATATTTTTAATATTAAATTAATACCCTTGGGCTGAAACACTGCACTGTTAAATTTCAGCCCAGAATAAATGTTAGTGGCCAGATTGTAAGCACATGAGCAATGAGACGGTAGCAGGAAGGCTGAAATGACCTTAACTCACATTTGTAAAAAAGCCGCCGATAGTTGATATATAATACACTGGCATATTAGTTTGTTTTTCCACCATTCACACCCCAGATTTTCACTTTGAACCCAACAAAGCAAATTGCAGTTGAAGGCACCGCTGTTTGCCTGGATTGGGGTTAAACTAAAGATGGGATCAAGCTGTGAAATTGGGATCAGGTTCCAACTTTTAACGTGTCAAATTCAGTGGTTTGATGTGGCCCACAAGTTAACACCACAAGAAACTGTATGGTTTCTACCTGTAACCATAATTTGGCCCAGATTTCTTCAAAATTTGGCAGAGGTACATTCAAAATGTGGGCCATTTTGGTAGAAAGGCTCATGGATTAATGGAACCAGACACGTGTTTTTCTTCCCTTGGTTTGGGGTTTCATTCGGTAAGTTTTTTGTAGGTCGCTATCTTTAACCCACATCTAGTGCATTAGGACATTAAAAACTCATCGTTTTTGTCGCAAACTCCTTGTCCTGGAAATCTCACAAGATTTCCAGGACTTCCTGGTAGCATCAGGATTAGATATACTATGTCAAGACCTTTTCATATAGTATTTGTGGTCCCATTTGAAACAAGAAAGGTGAAGAGGTTTGTGAAAACCTGGGATAACTAAACTTTTTCAAACACCAAAATGATGATAATGATTTACGCTTTTCTAAACATTATACTAATTAATTCTCATAGTCACCTTTCTAATAAATCTTGTTATCTCCATCTGAGAAAACTAAACCAAGCAGAGAAGATTGCATCAGTAGAAGAATCAGCATTATAGCTCAGGACTTCCTGGTTTAAAAACCAGGAGTTTAAAAACCAGGAACTCCTGAGCTATAATGCTGATTCTTCTACTAGATCATCTTGATGTCTCCAGAAGTATTTTGGTTCATACAGAGTTTGGGTTAAATACTGGCGGAATTCTGAATGGTTCCAAACTGGTTTGCCCACTATTAGTGGTTAACAAACTGGTCATGGAAACACTGCTTTCTTGTTTAACAAGATCATTAAATAAAAAGGGAAAATCTCTGCAAAAAGGAAATGTAAACCTAGCAGAAAACTGAGAAGGAAGTTAAACTTTCCTATTGGTTACTATCCTGGTCATTAACTATTGGATAAAGACCAATACATTTATGGCAATATGTAGGGCAACTTTTATTACCTTTGATAACTTATCAGGGTTATTGATTCTTTATGGTCTGTACTGAAAATTATGACCCAGGCCAGATATTTTCTACAATTTAAACATCAACTGACTTCAGTTCCTCCATCTGGTTATCAAGTGCTCCCCATTCTCCATCCTGTCAGCCTTTCTTCCTTAAATAATACTTCACAGTGTCCTATAAATCACATCACTTTACCCATGAAGTTGATGTTTTCTTCTCCTTCATTAACTGATCAACAGTTTTCAGCAATGGTATTTTTTATATCCTAATGTTCCATTGAGTGATTTGTCTTGCATGCCATTCTCTGTTGATGATCATAGAGACGATTCAGGGATTGGACCTTACAGCTATTTATGAAAATAGAAGGGGAAACAATAAAAGGATAAAAGTGGAAAACATTTTATTCCAACTCCCTCCAAACATCAACTTTCACAACCAAGCATAGTGCTCCTGCTAGATCAACCTTTAACTCCTCATTTAGCGAGCTAATACACTTTTGTAATTCTGCAAACTATTATTAACAATAATACGGAAAACCAGCAGGATTATAATTTGTAATGGAAATTCATGTCAGTTGTTTGGCTTTATAATGACACGTGTATCTGCACCTGTAATGTTCTCCTCTCCCAAGTCTGCACTTTTGGTTTCTATGTTTGCCACAGAACCTTTGTTTTGCTTCCAAATTGTAGTAATATAACAACATTGTATTGTCTGCTTAATTTATATTCTTTATACATTGTTTCTCTCTTCCCCCCCCACCCCCTCTTCCCAAGAAACATTTTTGCTTATGTCTGTTTGTGTTCAGCATGAAATATGCAATAATGGTTGTGTACAGAGAGCATATTACTATGTAGCTTCAGTACTGTTAGGTCCTGGCTGACACAAGTGTGTAGGTTAAGAACACTTCAATTGGTCTAATTTGCAACCTGATCAGAAACACTGACCTGCTTAGTCTTTAACAATGAATGTGTCTAATGATAACTTGTAGACACCCTTAGTGAAGGCAATGATGTGTACACAAGAAGTCATCTTCAGCTACATAGCATTAGCAGGTCTCCAGCAGACCTATCCATAATATTGCATTGTCCTCATTTTTCTGCAGCGTGTTGTTTTGTCACTTCTAATGATAACTATCCATCAATCCACAGTGATTGAAATGAAGATAAATTGAATTGATATAAATGTGAGTTAAATGACTCATTGATATAATTAGACTGTCAGGATTTCTTAAGTGTATCTTAACACATTTGCTAATGTTAATTATAAGGTCTTTTGTTT
This sequence comes from Chelonia mydas, assembly GCF_015237465.2. Lineage (NCBI taxonomy): Eukaryota > Metazoa > Chordata > Testudines > Cheloniidae > Chelonia > Chelonia mydas. Next base: position 112,384,798 of record NC_057853.1, on the reverse strand, counting down.
GGGAGACTTCAACTAATTTTGTTCTCCACAATAAGCAAATACAGTCATTTGTTAAACCGGGATTGGCTTTCTAGAAATAGATTTGTAGAGAAGGAAAGGAAAATTTACTGAATTTTCTTTCAGTTGTCAAAAGCCTGAAATAGATACTAACTTAAAAGAATCTTAACTGTTAAGAGTTTATGTTTATAATTCATCTAATGGCATAGCTTCTAACATGAAACCCAAATGTAATGATGATAAAACAGGATAGGTTATTGAAAATGGAAGTGCTTTGAATAATGAAACAATACCAACTGCAGTTAAAACAGTATTGACATCAAATGTGCTAGAAGATGGGGGGTTAAAAGCAGGGGAGAGGAGCTGTCCTTCGTTATAAGGAGACAAAAACCCAGTTCAAATATTTTGTGAAATGTAGGCAGACTGCACAGCCACATCACTTTGTTTTGCTGAAAAAGCCTGTTTTTATCTTATGTCAGAAATGATCACAGGAATCCGTTTAATTGGGAAATTCATTTAAAATAGTTTCTAATTGGCATCACAGAGTGAAAGTTCAGTACAAAGGTGAGATCTGAGCTTTCTAATTAGATTGAATGCAGTGTGATTTAAAGAATAGTCTTGATAATTACAGTCTATAATGCAAAATTATATTCTCATGAAAAGTGCTCGTTTTTACAATAGAAAGCCTCATAATTCTAGCTGACGCCTTCATTTTACTTTTATTAAATAGGAAGTGTATGATATTTTTTTTATTTTTAAAACCTCACACAGTTTGACCAAAAACTGGGATGATCATCAGTTTCAGATTTTTTTTTGAATCTGTTTACAAATTGAGTGGAAACCCTCTTTCCAGACAGTCTGAATTTTCTTACTTCAGTATAATTTTCACTTGCATAGAATTATATTGTGGACTCACGTTTTAAACCCCCCCCCCCCCCTTGTTACCTCCCCACCAGGATGCTTCATGCAGCTGAAATTGAAGGCTGAAGTAGAAGGGGCCACTTAACCAGTGAAGGGTTTTTCTTTGTAAATAATAGATCAAGAGCACCGGAGCTGTATCTAATGGAGCCGTATGCGGCCTCCGTTTCAAGGACAGCGCGTGGTTTAAGAAACCATAACCACAGTTCATCCCATCAGTAACCTGTGGTCAGTTTTTTTGCTGCTGTCAGTCAGTCACAGGTTTAATTCATTGGACATGTTTTTTGTAAACCCAAATATCATCAACACATCAATAGCTGAAATGGTCTCAGGGATACCCAATGCTAATTGACAGGAAAAAAATATTTAAAACAAATATGTTTTAAAAAATTCTCTTCAAGAAGAAAAGATTACTGGGAGAGCAACAAACTTGCCTTAAAAAAAAAAAAAAGTAAAGTAAAGTAAACCTACTACTGAGGAAGCTGTCCAGATTTCTTCAGCTTAATATTTCAGTCTAATAAGCAAAAGCAAGAGTATTGGTTTGTTCGTTTAATGTAAACTCGAACTAGCAGTTCTGCCAGGCAATGGAATTTTTAGGAGAAAGCTTTTAGCGTAAAGATTGTTACAGGTGATTAGCAATAACAAATTTTGCATGCCAAGGATCTTTTTCTTGAATAAAAGTTGTATAGTTTTGGCATCAGAGGGTGGAACATAGTAAAATCAAAGTAAGAAATAATGAAACGTTTCTATTTCTATTATGTTTCCGTTTTGAAATATGCATTAAAAAACTCCAGACTGTTTGCAAAATCTGGTTTTCCGGCCACAATCCGGCAAGTTATTTGAAAGCAAACAAGCGCTGATCACTGCAATCTTTTCTCAGGCAAAACTCCTATTGTGTAGTTGAAGGGGTTTTGACTGAGTAAGAATGGCAGGATTGGGCCTCTAGTAGTGAAAGGCTAGACTCTTAAAAATTTCTAACATAAGCTGGAAGAGAGAACAAATTGATCAATTCTATTTTCCTTTCCGTGATGAGAGCAATATGTAGAGTTAAAGGAGCTGCTTTTGAGACGGCACTGATATTTTCTTCTAGAATATATTTCTTCTTTCCTGTTCCACTCACTTCTGTACTTTATTTAAAAAAGAGTCAGACCCTGTAAAGTTAGAAGAAGCAGGGTTTTTTTATTATTATTTTCCAGGCTGTGTTTACAATGAAATATCCATATATCTATTGTCAGATTTCACCGTAATTATCTAGTGAATGCTTGTTGTTTACTTGGGAAGTTCATTGTATTTTATGCATTGCATGATTAAATAAAGCTAAACTTAACTTGTTCATATGTCTTGATTTTTGAGTTAATCCCCATTTCTTATAATTTTGAGGAGCCATATAACGTTACATGTTTATGATGATATTTTTGGTTTACAACCAAGTTCTGCTAATTTCAAGTCACGATCATCTGCACTGAATTATAGGACACAAAATTTAATCATGAATCTGCTTGATTATAATTGTTCGTGGTGTGGATTGTTGGAAATGGCATGATGCTCAAATGTACTTTTGAAAAAGCAGTGGCAACAAGTCTTTGTGTATTTTGCTGCTGTTCTTGAGCAACGTGAAATAATTTTACAACTTCTCAAAGGTCAGCCGTGCTCATTTTATTCTCAAGCATCTCTTAATGTTGCTTGTCTTAAGTACAGTATTTTTGTTGCATAATCATTTTTTCTGGAAAACCAAAACAATGTCATGTATGACAGAAATTCACGCATCTTACTGAAGTTCTCAGGAGTGCTTGACTCTAAGGGCTGTCTCACCCTGACCT